>NW_011888896.1:5994098-6017951 GCF_000151845.1 Pteropus vampyrus | reverse complement strand
AATGCAGTGGTGATGCATATTAAATCTTAGTAAATGTTATTTCCCTTTTTTCTCTTTATAGGAACTTGCAGCCCCAGCAAACTGATAGAGAGATTAAAGAAAGTAGACAAGAGAGAAGAGAGATGAGGGGCCCCTTAAATTACAGGTCTTCTTAGCCACACCTGAAGAGACAGTTGACTGATATATCTTTTTTAGCTCTGAAAGGTTGTAGAAAGGGAGGAAGGGACAATTTATTGGAACTCAATTATTTCCCCCAGTTTTCTGACACTTTAGACACATCTCCTATCTTTATCTCATTTCTGTTGCCTTCATGACTTCTCTGACAGAAACATGCCACACCAACAAATTATCATCTTTGTAATAACTTCTGAAGGTAGCAGGGCACGAGGTCAATGGTTACAGACCAGGAAGCCTCTATTGCATCATGAGTAAAATGATATAATCTTAACTAACTCATAGGGTTATTAATTTGCTCACAAATATTTTTTTTGACTGCCCATGATGTGCCAGGCACTGTATTAGATGTTGAGGATAGACAGTTAACAAAATAAAATTCCACCCTTATAGACCTTGCATTCTATTGGGAGAGATAGAATATACAAAAAAAAAAAAAATGTAATTATATCAGACGATGACTAAGTCAGATAGATGGTTGACTATGGAGAAAAATTAAGCTGGGTAAAAGGGCTGGTGGTAAGGGAGCAGGTCACTCCTTCATATTGGGTGGTCTGAAAAGCCTCCCTAAGTAGGCGCCCTTTGAGTAGAGACTAAAAAAAGTAAGACAGTGAAGTGTATTCTAGGCTGTTGTAAGATTTAAATGAGATAATGCAGATAAAAAGCACAGTACCTGGAATACACTGGGCACTGTATCAATGTTAGTTGTTCATAGTATTAAAGAAGGTATTACATTACAGCAAAAGCTACAGGTAGGTGAAAATCTTTCTGGTTCAACCTAAGACACTCCCTGAGGGACACTTAACCATTGTGAAAGACAGGGGTGATGGCTCAGGGGACTTGTAGACACACATTTTATTGCTGGCAATAAAATGCCAATTCTACAAGCAAAAGTACTTCTGTGTGAGTGAGATGTTTAAAACCAGCAAAAAAGAGTGGGGAAAGAGATACTCCATAGGAAAGTCTTCAGATTATATTCTCTGTAACAAATATTCCTAAATCTGAAGTTTGTGTATGTGTTGAACTATTCCCCATCATCAACAATAATAATGGTGGTGATGATATTTAATTATTCCATTTATAGGTTTGTAAAACCTTTTCTTTCAAAGATCTCAAGTGTTTCATGGACATGACCTAATTCACCCTCACAACTTCCCTAAAGACTGGTCTTGTCCCATTTAATAAATGAGGAAACTACGGTGTAAAGGAGCTAAGTAATTTCTTCGAGGGCAAACAATTACCTAGGCAACTCCAGTTTGGACCCCAGACTTAATTTTCAGGTCAGTTCCCTTTTTGCCTGACTCTTCATCTCTCTGGATCTCAGAGATGACAATGCGGGTGCAATGAAAGGAAACCATGATGTCAGATGTCAACATGCCCACCCGCTGCTCGTCGCATGGTCAGTGATCAGTAAATGTTGGTTTTTTAAAGAAGTTCTTGAAGAAGAGTTTCTTTAGTGCTACCAAAATGTTAAGTATCTAGCATTCCTTTCTAGTCTCTAATAGCCATGCTCTGCTTATATGTCAAGATTGTATCAACAAATGCAAACTTTGGTTGATAAGAGAAGCCTAGTCTGCAAATACCCATACACTTAAGTACAGATATTTGGTTTTTCTCTCTGAAAATCAACAGGAACATAGAAAGGGAACTCATTTTTGTTGATCACCTTCTCTACATATGTTACATGTTATTTAATCCTGAAAACAAACTTTTGCAGGAAAAATGATTGAGCATACTTTACAAATTAAAAAACAAAGTATCCAAAAAGTTAAAGAATTTATTTAATGTCACATGGCTCATAAATAGCAATGCTAGGCTTTAACCTATACCCATCTGATATCCAAGTCTTGACTTCGTAAGACCAAGCTGCCAACTCATGTTTCCTCACTCAGAGTACCTGCAGCCCAGTGATCCAATGTGAGTCATTTATGACCCATTTCTCCCTTCACACCAAATACTAGCAAAAGAATAAAATCAGCAGGTGAAATATGTGTATGTAATTTTGCTATTTTTAAATTTTCCTCTTAAAAGTTTAACAGATTGGCATATACGGCTAAAATTTGGAATTTTGGAAGTTTAATCTGGGTTTTAATGATCTATTCTATCCATTTGCTTATCAGCATGAACAATTGGTAACTTTCTAGATAAATATTTTGGTGAACTTCTTTTTCCTGTGAAGGTAACAGCCTGGATTTCATAGGCAAACACCTCTGGAGACTCAAAGAAGTTCTGAAATCTGGACCTCAATGACATCAAGAGCTTCTTAGGTGCCAGAGGTGATGTCTTGTAATTAAGTGTTACAGACTTAGGAAAGAATTTCATTTATAATTCAATCACTCATATCATTCAAATTGTAAAGTGATAATGCAAGTAGTTAAGTTGTGTGCATATAATACCTTAACCACTAAAGGCTATACAAATAAATTTATTCAAATGATACTAAAAAATGCTATAGATTATTAAAACAGAAAGATTATAGAAAAATATTTAAGCACTTGGCAACAAAACAAAAACCATTTAAATAATATGTGGGTTAAAAAGGAAGTCTTAAGAGAAAAAAAATGTACATTGAAATAAATGAAAATTTAACATACTCAAAAATGGTCAAGTAACTAAAAAAAGGCATGAAAAAAGAAAATAGAAATGAGACAGAATAAATGGAAAATAAAGATAAAATGGCAAACTGTGCCCTCACATAGCAATAATTACATTAAATGTAAATGGTCTAAATACACCATTCACATGACAGATTGGCAGAGTGAATTAAAAACCATTATCTAGCTATATGTTGTGTACAAGAAACTCACTTCAATATGACAATATAGGCAGGTTGAAAGTAAAGAGATAGAAAAACATATGTTATATAAACATTAATCAAAAGAAAACATACGGCCATATTAATACCAGATAAAGTAGACTCAAGTAAAAAGAAAACTACAATAGAGAGACAATATAGATCTAAGAGACACCGCACCAAAAGCAACCCTAAATATGTATGCACCAAACAGCAGAGCTGCAAAAACTGAAAAGAGAAATAAATTCACAATTATAGTTGAAGAGTTTAATATACCTCTCTCAACAATTGATAGAACAACTAGACAAAAATTAGGAAGGATATAGGATAACTCAGCAACACCATCAACCAACAATATCTAATCAACATTTATAGACTATTCCACTCCACAACACTAGGATACACATGTTTTTCAATTCCCATTGATCATATACCAAGATAGCCCATATTCGGGGCTATAAAATAAACTTCTACAAAATTAAAAGAATTAAAATCATACAGAGTGTGTTTTCCAATCACAATGAAATTAAATTAGAATAACAGAAAGATTATAGAAAAATGTTTACACACTTGGCAACAAAACAAAAACCATCTAATATGTGGGTTAAAAAGGAAGTCTTAAGAGAAAAAAAAAGTACATTGAAATAAATGAAAATTTAACATACCAAAATTTGTGGGACACAACTAAGGAATGCTTGGAGGCACTCCTGCCCTCTGAATCACCCAGCACTTTGCATGTTTCTTTAACAAAACACAAACTTTTGGTTTTAAAACCATTCCCTCCATATCTTTCTTCTTTCTTAGACAGTGAGTGGATAATATTTACTTATTTTTCTATGCCAGCAATCTATCTTAGTGCTCAGTAAAAGCTGTTTGAACAAATAAACGACTAGACAGAGCAAGCTACTTAGCTGAAAGGAATTGTGGCCAAATCAATTTCTGCCTGGGATCAGAAAGTGTTTATGGTAATCCAGTGCAAGTTACATGGGCCCTTACACAGAGAAGGTCATTTCACAGGCATAGTTTTGAGCAACTGCCTAGTTTGTCTCACAGGAGAGCCTCCTTGGACCAATAGATGCCAAAAGTGGTATTTGCCTATGAACAATGAAAGTAGAGAAAATTCAACATAGATAATACCAATTTCTGTACTATGTAAAAATAATTTCTTCAGTTAATTAAATCAAATTTGGCCCTTATTCACCTGCCTCAACTACCCAACTTTTCACACCTCCTTCTTCATCCCTCTGTGACTAGATTCGTAGAACCATAAAACCATAGAATTCAGAAGTACCATAAAGGTCATCTAGTACAGCTTTCCATTCGATAACTGCATACAATATAGTCAGTACAGGAATGAGCTGCCAGTTTTTCTTACAATTGACTCAACTCAGAACTCTCTGAGAACGTTAGTGAAAATAAATAAAAAATGTAAGGCATAAGCTCAGGAAATGACATAAGAGAGAATCTCTAAACCCCTTCTAAAATAAACATTTCTACTAACCACATAAAGGCAGACCTATTTTTGAAAACTAGTTAAAATTTTTTTTAAAAAGTTGGAAACATGTGCCAAAAGGTGATGTGCTAAAATCGCTCAATAGTTTTATGTGTTATGAGGCTAGGTCTATTCCTAGAAAACTAAAAGGATGATAAAATCCCTAACTAAACACAATCTTGACAGTATATTTCTAAGATTCTGCAGACATTATTAAATCTTGTTCTTTTCCCTCATAATTGATAATGTAGTCAATCGGTTGACATATCCTATATTCTGTGTAGTTATATTTCTCAGTGGGAAAGAGTAAGTGGTGCATTCTCTCTCTCTCTCTCTCTCTCTCTCTCTCTCTCTCTCTCTCTCTCTGTGTATATATATATATATATATATATATATAAATGTATAATATATAATGTCTTTCATGAGTTTGGTGAATTAGCCTTCTGTGTTTGAACATACCTTAATGTATTTAGAATTCAATTTATGAGCCTTTATTTTTTTATTTTTAAGGTGAGGCAACCTTTGGTTGACCTCAAGATTACAAGGACCTTGTCAGCTTACAATCTTTTATTTTTTATTTTTTACACCTATAGCACCTGATCTTCCTAGGTGGTCTCCCATCCTCAATTTATGAGCCTTTAAAGGGAATAAAACCTTCCTGGAAACTTGGCGACTATACCTAATTAATACCACCATCTGGTAAACTCTCTAGATGGTCAACTTTCTTGTGTTGCCCAAGTCACATCTGACTTTACCCCAGGCCTTTCTATTCAGATGACAACATCCTAACAAAAGATGACACTGCCCATACAGATGCTTCTTGATTTATGATGTCCCATCATAAATTGAAAATATTGTAAGTCAAAAAAGCATTTAATACACCTAAATTACCAAACATTAAAGCTTAGCTTAGCTTACCTTACATTAAACATACTCAGAACGTAATATCCAAAAAATGCTGGCAACACAGTACACTATAAAGTATCGGTTGTTTATTTTCATGATCAAGTGACAGACTGGGAGCTGTGGGCTCGCTGCTTGGCTTCTGCTAGAGGGAGCACAGTATTCATGAGGCTAATTTTCAGCCTTTGGTTTCTTCCTTTATAAATGCTAAAACTTGCCTCCTTTTCCTTTTCTTCTCTTTGATCCTTGTTCTATCCCTTGGGACTATACTGAAAAAATTTAAGCTTTAATTTAGTTAAATCAATGTTAAAAACCTAAAATGGCAAGGTGAAATTAAATAAAATAACCAAGTAGCAGCAACAATATTATCTCTGCACTCTTATGTTTCTTTTGTGATAATGAAAAAGAACAAGAAGTACAGATACGGCAATCATCGCCCTTATCGAAAACCTCACCAGAGGGACAATTTCAGGGAGTAGTATCCTCTGGGACTCTAAAGTTTCAAGTCAGCTGCAATTACCCTCTCACTCTGAAGTAAGCAGGGCCAAAGGCTTACGTTGTCTTCACCAGCCCCATTTAAGGTGCATAAAAACTGGTGTTAGTACAGCCTACTTAATAGCACAGCTATCTATCAGGATACTAAATTAAGAAAGAAAGGACCAGTGGGACCTGTTTGCCAAGGTCTTAAAATGAGAATTTTTCTGGTTATGCACACAACAGTGAGTATTAGCAACATTAATACTGGTAAGAGCGACAGGATCAAAAGCTTGACTCTTGGTCTGCTGTTAATTATTAGATGGTATACCCCCAAAGCAGGCTCAGAGAATTCACATTTCTAACTTAGAAACAGTCTACAGCTTACCTTAGCCTTAAGATGTATGTTTGGTTCAAGTTACATTCTGTTGAAGCTGATTTTGCATTAATTAGAGTGTTTAAACCTTAAGAAGGTTATGAGTAAGTTTACAGACAATGTAGATTCCATAGCTAAAATGTTCTGAGCAGCTGCTTGGAGGTGATGATTGAAAACTTTAAAGTCCTCAAATAGGTGAGTCAGTCTTTTCTACATTTGAATTGTCTCCCTCCCGCTCATCTTTTAATTCCTGTTGAGATGCTGAAGTGGTCTGAGTTTGGGATACTAAACGTTGCATCTGGGAGGCTAACTGTAGGCTTTTAAGCGCTGTAACTGTATCTCCTAGAATCATGATTATAATTGACAAAAGATGACCACCATGGCCTAATGGACCATCTTCCCTAGTTCTCTTCCTCACCTGAGTCCCATGGGTTATTCCATGAGACACCTCCCTTCCAATCACCCAGGCGAAAAGACTGGGGCTAATTTTCTTCACTCTCCTGTTTTCCCACCTCCTGTTGATTTTTTTGAAATGTTGTTTTGGTATGTTTGTATCTGTCTCCTCCGGTACTATCAGTAGTCCACCTTTCCCATGAATCATTGTAAGAGCCTCCAAACTAAAAGCAAACAAACAAACTAACTAAAACATCAATGTTAATAGCTCTTATCTCTGGGCTAGAGATTTAGAGGTACTTTTTCATTTCTAGCTATATATTTATACAGTCTTTAAAACTTTTAACTGGTATGAACTGCTCTAGTAATCAGAAAAAAAATGTTTAAAAAAGGACATAGGAGTGGGATATGTTAGTCAAAAGAAGCTTCTTTGATATGAGCGGACAAGAGTGGGAGGGCAGCATTTCAGAGCAAGCACATTTCTGTAAGTTTTTCATGTGTAACATAACCTGGAACAAAACTTTAGTTCCTGCAGTGGCTAAAGCAGCACAACTGTCTTCTATAAATAGAAAAACTCAGTCTGGATTCTTATATAATATCATCTGACAGACAAGATGGAAAAGGCATGTTAGTCAGGGACTAACAGGGGAGTGAAGAAATTAAGGAAAAGAAAGTCCTAAACAACTCATAAAATGAATTCATTCTTAAAGGGACTCCTTAGTGTTGGACCTATGTAATAGGAAATATCTTTTTTCTAAGACTCATCGTTTAGACGCACTGGTTTACCTTCACCTAGGAGAGTCAGCATGTTTTCTCGACCCACCTCCCCTTTTACATATCACAGGTGCTATTTATGGAGCTGCCTGGGTGAGCTCTCTGTCTTAGGAGTCCATCCTCAGTGAGGCCCTGTGTACTTTGTGACGCACTCTCCTAAGGCTGGGCAATTTTCAAGACTAGCCAACAGCTGCTAATACTTTTGAAGGAAAAAATGTTAACAAGGCAAGGGAGAGGACAACACAGAAAACTTCTGCGGAAAAAAAGAGTCTGGCTTTCTCACTTTTGATTGGACCCAGGCTAGAAATGTAGCACACCAGCTTCTCATGAGCTCAAAGCCTGAATGAATGCTGAGCATGTCGTTGAGCTGTGCGTCAGGCTCCTCTTGGTTCATCTTC
Organism: Pteropus vampyrus; assembly: GCF_000151845.1. Lineage (NCBI taxonomy): Eukaryota > Metazoa > Chordata > Mammalia > Chiroptera > Pteropodidae > Pteropus > Pteropus vampyrus. Next base: position 6,010,173 of record NW_011888896.1, on the reverse strand, counting down.
CCTGCAATTAGTGCTTATGGAGACTCTGGAATTAGGCCACACGATTGTGTTTACTGAGGTATGGAGAGGGTCCTAGAAGCCTTTACCAAGCATGCTTCCACTAACTAGTACCTGCCTCAGCAAGAGCACATGGGTTACATTTACAATGAGCAGGGAACTAAGAAAACAAGACACACTAGTAGAACACGGTGGTCAAAAGCATAAGCTCAGGAAGCAGCCTCACTGGGATTCCAGTCCTCCTAAGCTTGTGACCTTTGCAAAGTTGGAGCTCTCTAAGAACACCTGGTTTCTAGACCTAACTCTAATAACTGAATGTGCTCGGTCAAATCATTTTACTTCTCTACATCTCGGTTTTCTCATCCGTAAAGTGGGATAATTATACTTGTCTTGTCTACCTTACAGGGTTGTCAGGGGGATCAAATGAGATAGTGTCATAAAAGCTCTTTGTAAATTATACTATACAAATGCAAACTATTATTATAGTTAATTCTAGTGACTACTGAATAATAAACTAGTAGAACCAACAATCCCATTGTCACCAACCTGATCTCACAGAGCAATTTCCCAATTCTACGCACTTTACCTTCTAGGCACTTCCACCTACCTCCTCCCAATGACCTTAGTCAAAGACAAGATAAAGAGAGTAATAATTTTCCTAATTAAGTTTCTCAGAGCCCTACGAAAATGTATCCAAAAGAAAAGGGGAATGTGTAGCAGAGTGTGTACTGTTTCTTTTAGGCCAGCTCTTTATTTTTCCAGATATTTTTGATTTTGTTAGTTTGTTTCAGTGCTCTGAGTCTGAGGTTATTTTCCCACCATCATTTAGGTGTATATCAGCAGGCGAGGCTCTGGTCTCCTGTTTGCTACAGTTGACTAAGTGAGCATTCACAAGTTGTTTTCCCCTCATGCCCTCACTCTCTCCCATCTGTAAATTTAAGAGTTAAAGTAGATGACCCATGGCTCCCTTCCAGTCCTTAGGTTGTATAATTCATCTGGAATTGGGTTCCCTCTGCCCATTCATGACAACTTTCTTCAACTTTTTGGTATTGGACATGTGGAATTTATACTGGGATGAGATTAAGAGCCAAGGAAAAAGTTACAAACACAGTAATCACAAGTGGTATCTGCTAAGCTTCTTTCCAGATCCTCTTCCCATTTCCTCTTAAAGCTCTTCTCCGGAGTGGTTTTAAAAGGCCCCTTTTAAAGAGATGGAAGGTTGGAGAGAGTTGAGGAGTTGAATTAGTCAGAAACTGGATTAGTTCCTCAGCTCCATTTATATTTTCTGCAACTTTAGATGAGCGAATTAGCTCTGGTCTCAGTTTCATCCTTAAAATGAGGCTAACATCTGCTTTATTTACTTTATAGGCTTATTAGAAGTAAAAGAAACTGCTAATGTCAAAGTGCTTTGTTGTTACTTACAATACAGCAAAGATTGATTCTAGAGTCTGAGGGCATAATGGGGAACTAAGATCCATACAGACGGAAACCCAAAATAGAATCACAATTGCCCAGAGCCTATAATAAAAACATTACTAGCTGCCTGCCTGTCCTTCCCTTCTCCACAGCAAATTCTTCCCAGGACCTTTGTGTTGAGTTAGTTGCTGAATTTTCCCATTCTCAGATGATTCGGGCTTACTTTCCTTAAAATACCTCAGATGTCTAACACATAACTACCACTGTATTTAGAAACCTCTAAGAAGAGCCATGGAATTTGGAACTGCTTCCCGCAGCCGAGCTCCATAGGTGCAAGGCACAACTGCCAGCCACTTCTTATTGTAAATCAGCTCAATCCAATGGCACTGACAGCAACAGGCCGAATATAGGTCTGTAGCAGGAGTTCACATGGACTAGGGTAAACCAGCTCGCATATTTGAGGAGGACTTGCTAGGACAAGTCACGTCACCACTTAGCCTAATTCTCTTAATGGGTTTAGGGCTGCCTCCCTGAAGAAAGAGCTTTCAAAATTCTGTGAACAAATTTTCCTCTTCGCACTCCACACTCTCTTCCCTGGGTTATCTCATCCATTCCTACCCATTTTTGATGACTTCTAAATCTCTATCTTCAAACCTAGGTGTTGTACCAGAGGTTTTATCTACCATGTGTTTACTGCTCATCTCACTTGGATATCCCATTGGCTCCTCAAACTCAACAAATCCCAGGTTGAGGTCCTCACCCATGCACCCACAGATCAGCTGCTCCCCTCCTGCTGTGTCCCCTCCAGTGAGCCCAGTCTTAGTCAATGACACTCCATCCACTCAACTGTCTAAAATTCCAAAACAAAGATAGTCCTTGACATCTTCCCACCAATTTTTCATCAAGCCCTAGCAGTTCTACTTTCTAAATATCTCTGGAATCCATCTACTTCTCGCCATTCCTGCTGCCACTCGCCCAATTCAGGCTGTGATTATCTTTCTCCTGAATTACCACAAGAGCCTCCCAACTGGTTTTCTGACTTCTATTCCTGCCCCCCTTCTAATCCATATTCCACAACAAGGATGTTCTGAAGTCTGCAAGTTTTAACATGCCACTCGTTCCCTTGCTTAAATGTTAAAATAGCTTCCCAGTGCTCAGAAAAGAAAACTCAAGCTCCTTGACATGGTCTTCCAGACCCTGCGTGATCTAGCCAAGCTCACATCTCTAGGCTCACCTCACCACTCCCTCCCTTTCATCCCATATTCTGGTCCAGTGGCTTTCATCCCTGGCTACACATTAAAGTCACCTGGGAAGCTTTTAAAACATACCCAAGGCTGGGCTCTATCCAAGACCAATTAAATCAGAACCCCTGGCAGTGAAGCCCTACCCGACTGCTCCTCAGTTCCCACAGAGCACCATCCCCTCTCTCATCTTTTATTTTTTTGCACATGAGCTTGGCTTTGCCTGAAATACTTTCCTTCAACATCGCCTCCCCTCCTGCCACCTGGCTGACTCATTCATCCTTCAAGCCACAACTGGGGCATCATGTTGTCTTCTAAGAAGACCTCCCCCAGCCCGGTGCTTCAGGTCTTGGTTAAGTGTCCTTTCCCATGTGCTTCTAGATTGGTCGCTCTGTACTTTCTCTCTGGCAGGGGCACCTACTGCACTGTACACTCTTTGAGCTCTAGGAGAGCAGGGGCAGGGCCTGCCTTGCTCACCCCTGTATCCCCAGCATCTAGTATAGTGTTTGGCACAGTGATTTTGTAAAGTTTACCCTGGTCACTCTAGACTTGCCCATCCCTCATAGCAGCAGGGGCTCTAGTCGTATCCATTTCTGACTTCCTTTATTCCGTCATTCATAAATCCTTCCAGCGAATATTTGAGAATCTGGTATGTGATTGGTATTAATCATCTTGAAATAAAGTGGACTTCCTCACAACTAGGGCCTAAGACATATCCCAGGAGAGGCAAGGAAAAGGTCTCATAATTTCAGTCTGCCTGGGTCACAGAACCATAGTCAGAGGGCCTAGGCAGTTTCCTCTGTTTGTGCTCACTCGACCCCTCTTCCACACAGAGAACCAGGCCAAGACTTACTCATGATCCTTTCCAAGGATTGCTTCTCCAGATGCCTGAGACCTTGAATGAGAAAGACCAAAAAATTGAAGGAGTTATAGTAAACCCTGAGTTGACGACCCTAAAGGGTAGAAACTGGCTTCTTAAGCATCTAACAAGTGAAAACACAGGTGAACATCACTCCAACCTACCTGGCTGAGGGGACCTCTGTCCCCGGCCCCCAAATGCTTTAGAGGCCCACCTATGGACAGCAGACAGCTAGAGCCTGAAGCCCATAGACCAGTGTGCAAGGTTCCCAGGAAGTTGGAAAGCTCACAACTCTTTTCCAATTTGCACTGAAGTGTTTCTATTCAGTCAGAACTCTGTACTACTACCAAGAAGGCCTGGCACGTTTCCAGCTTCACCTCATATAAACAAATGAAGTAGAGTAAAACTAACTAAATGCGAGTGGAAGGGATCGAAGGAAGGGCAGGAGGCAGAGGCAAAGAAAAAACTTTAATTACAATAGCGATAGTAATAAGACTAGCTAACAATGCTAAAGCACTTATAATGTGCCAGGCATGGTGCTGAACTCATTTAATACTCACAAAACCCCTCAAACCTTAGTCACCAGTGTGACAGCAAACCTGTGTTCTTAGTCATGATGCCAAAAATCTTTGCAGAGATTCAAGTTGAGAGGAAGCTAATGAGCTTGGGAATTTGGGAAGGGTTGAGCAATTGGATTGCCTATTTCCTGGAGGTGGGGTAAAGGAGGCTTAAATGATATGGCGGTTTGAAAAGGATGGTTCCAAGCTGGAGATGTTCGAGTGGGAGCCCCAGAGTATAATGAGGAAGGCCAGAATATGACTCTGCTATCTGGGCGGTGTGAGGGGAAGCAAGAAAAAATTAGATTTCCTCAAAGTAGATGATCAGGTCATGAAAAATGGCAGTGGGGGAAAGAGTACAGAGATAGCAGCTTCTATAAATAGGTATTGAGCTCTGCTATGTGTCAGGTAAGACTCGACTCTAGCTAGATACAGCAGTAAACGGGAGAGCTAAAGCCTTGTGATCATGGAGCTTGTGTTCCTGTAGGAGTGAAAACAACAATCAATTGCCAAGTAGACAAGAAAAATGTCAGAAAGTGAAAAGGCTGACAAGTGATGGAGTGGCTACTTCAGATTGGGCGGTTCAGGAAGGTCTCCTTGAGACGGAGACATTTAAATGAGACGTGAAAGGCAAGAAGGAGTCAGGCATGCGAAAATTAGGGGGAAGAGAATTTCAAACAGAGAAGAGGTAGTGCAAAGGCCTTAAGTGGAAACAAGCCTGGAAAAAGGACAAGGCCAGGGTATCTGGCACATAATGAACAGCAGAGAGTAGTGTGGAATGAGGCTTGAGAGGCGCACAAGGTCTGGCACATGTGAGACGTTATTGTCCACAGTTTGCTCTTCAGGTTTTAATCTAGGGACAGTGGAAAGCTGTAAAGGGTTTTAATTAGAAGAGGGATGATGTGTGTGTGTGTGTGTGTGTGTGTGTTTGTGTGTTCACGTAAACTGTAGAGCAGCAATGGATTAGAGAGGGGAAAACAGGGCCCCCAGCAGAAATAAACCATTTTCAAAGAGATCGTTGGTTTTGGTTTTGTTGTATTTTCTCAGATCTTGAAGTAGAATGCATTTCTAAGGGTCAACTCCCAAGGTCAAGAGTAATCTGAGGAGTCTGTCTGCTCCCTGTGGTTGTTTGTGAGGAAGTCAAAGAGGCACAGACCAAACCTCTTATTATGGAGGAGAGGGTGTGTGTTTTTCCTTTCCACTGAAAAACAGACAACAGAAGAAATGTATTTGTTTAAATCTCTCCCTGCAGAGGATGTGCCTCTCACTGTCCCCACTTCCAAGGTACCTGGAACTCCTTCCCCAGTATCTTTATCCTTCCAACAATTTAACAAATTAAGCCCTGCATAATTTCCTAAGCTGATTTCCCCAGTGCTCTGGCTTGGGGAGTTCCCTTTCCTGTGGTAGGAACAAGCACTGACTTCGTTTTCCTTTCCTGCCCCCATCACTAGGGCAATGGATGGGGGTGTCATTTTCCTGACTCCACGCTGGCCCCTCCTCAGGCTTCAGATGATTGTTCCCCTGTGGCTTCTGTTCCCCCTGTTCCTTTGGTGGCCTAGACTTCTCATTTTCACCAGAATTCTCTTGGACAACATGCTGGGGTGAGGGGGGAGTGACTTGGGTGAGGGCGGCCCACAGAGATATCTTTGCATCCTGGCAGCCACTGTCTTAACTTCCCAAACCCAGAGCAGTGGGTAGGCTGTGCCTTGTACCAGCCTGGGTTCCATAAATAACCTACCATGAGGTTAGCAGCAGAGCCCCTGTGAATGTGGATGATTCAGAGCAGGGAGCCCACTTTCTCTAACTCTTTCTTTAGTTCTGGTTGCCATGGCACAGCACTGAAAGCCATCATACAAGAGCAGCTCATGCTGAGTGAGGACGTACTATGTGCCTGGCTCTGTGCTAACATCTCTATAATCTCATCCATGAGATCCTCACAATCTTCCTACAGAGAAAGGATCTTTATTTCCATTTTGTAGAGGAGGCTCTGAGAGGGTGAGTAACCTGTTTGCCTAAAGTGACAGAGTCAGGATTCTAACTCAGGCAGCCAGGATCCAAAGCCTCAAGGGGCTTTTCCACAGTCTTAACCTTTGTTTCTCATTCACATGATTTCAATCTCAAGGTGATCTTCTGATGCAGTTTACTTTCAGGATCTCAATTCTAAAATTTTCCCACCATGGACTCTGCTCTCTACGCTAAGATTCTTAGTGTGGGCTCCGGGAAGACGTAGAAAAGATTCTGATGGATGACGTCAAATCTGAGGTCTCAAATTTCTCATAACCTTGTTTTCTCAATTAATGGACTTTTAAGTGCCACACATGGGAGTGTAATCAATGTTTACAGTTATAGATGAAATATTGTCAATACTTAACTGTCCTATCCAGATTTTTTTTTTTTTTTGCTTTAAACATGTATTTATTTTACTATTAGGAAGGAAGAAAAAACAGAACACTAGGGAATAAAACGACAATGGAATAGGGGGAAAAAGAAAAGAAAAATTGTTTAGACTTGACTCTGGCCATCTATGCTAACAAGTGTGCTGCTGTGCAGAGGATCTCACTGCAGTCACATAGACCATCCTTAGACTTGAATTCTTGCCTGGTTAAAGACCAAAGTTTCATATCTGTAGTGCATGGTCAGCACCCTTGAACAGAGTTGGAGCTCAACAAAGATTAGTGGGTTGAATCAAATGTGGTCCAGGATACACAAAGAGTACCAATATTTGGCCAGTGTGAGGTTTACAGTCCCACAGATTTATTCCCTGTTGAGGTGTGAGATCATTTTTAGTGAGACTCAGATTTTAGAGACTTGAGAAGAAAACCGATGTCATGATTCAATGAGTTCCTGCGGAAACATATGGAATTTTTTGGCTATATATCTCAGCTTTTTTGGTTCATTTGTTATATCTCCATGCTAAATTTGAAAGCAAATGCCAAACATAATTATTATATATGTAGAAATTCACCTCCCAGGGACTTACATTCCTCATCTGGAAAATGAGGGGGCGGACCAGATGCTCTCTAAAGGGCTTTCTAGCACTTGTGCTCTCTGGTTTATGTATTTTGGACATTGTGTTTCACTTTATGTTCACTATAAACTGAAAAGAATGAAATAGGATAATATCCAGCCTCTAATTTCCCAACCACCTTACAGTTGACCTACAGATTGGATGTCTAAAGAATTATGTTTCCTTGAACTAAATAGAAAGAATAGGTCAGCATGGTGAATGGTGGCCTTCTAGATAAACCTCATGCCCAGGCATTTGCAATGACTGCCCTATGTCACAGACAAAAGGATTATTACATATCTTTTGAGTGTAGTTATAAGAAAAAATTAAAATAAGGTACTAAACAAAAGAACTCTGATATTCAAGCTTTATTTGTGTTTTCATCCGGAACGTGTGTTGTTCTTGATTCTTTTTGTGTTTTCTTTTTCTTTTTTAAAGCAAAAGATCTATAAATGACAGTTATGTTGGCCTCTTTTATTTTTAAAGTCACATAATATTGCAAATAAACTCTCCAATGCTCAAGTATGTGTGAGGTGATATTTAGTGACAGAACCATGTAGTGGTTAAGAGAAGAAGTCTTAGATCTCTGTTTTGCCGCTTAATTAGCAATGTGAACTTGAGCAAGTTACTTAACCTCTCTGAGTCCTCATCTATGAAATGAAGAATATTAATAGTTCCTTCCTTCCTTCCTTCCTTCCTTCCTTCCTTCCTGCTTTCTTTCTTTCTTTCTTTCTTTTCTTCCTTCCTTCCTTCTTTTCTTTTTTTGAGCACCTGCAATGTGTGACTCAAGGCTCTGGGAATAAATATAGCAGTGACTAAAGACAACGTTCCTTTTCCCATGTATCTAAAAATTTAGTTGAGTGAAAGAGATAATAAATAAATACGGTTGGCAGGTGGGGCGAGTGCAATGAACAGAGTAAGGGACACGAAGGATAGAGGGAAGCTATTTAGAAGGGGCGGTCAAGGAGGACCCCTCTGAGGACATGACATTTGAGCTGAGATGTGAATGAAATGTAGGGAAGAACATTGCCGGTAGGGGAAACAGCAGATGCAATGACCCTAAGGTGGGAGGTATGCCTTGAGTGACTTTCTGAGGAAGGATAAGGAGTCAAGTTGGCTGGAACATTACCCCATGTTCAGCCTTTAGATTTTACTCTAAATGAATTGGGAAGTCACTGGGGATTTGAGCAGAAGAGTAGTAACATGAGCTGATGTATATGCAAAAGGATCAGCTTTCCAGATGTTTTAACATGTGATTTGATTATGTGTTTAAGATTTGACTTCTCAGGCATGTGGTGAGATTCACATGAGCTTATGAGGCAGTGTATGTGACTGGCTGAGCCCAAATCTGGCAGTAGACTGCACTCATGGGGTAGCTCTTATTATTATGCTATTAGTGAAGCTGATAGATCATCAGCAAGGTATCTGCACTGATGATGACAGAGCTTCTGTCTGGAGCCCAAGGAAATAGGGAGAGAAAACCAACATTTCTTGAGCACTTACTCTATGTCAGACCTGTACATGTTTAGCCCAGATACAATGTAGAACAAAATAGTATGCTTTGAGGAAGGGAAAGCAATGTCATCTGATCTGAAAATAGTTCTACCGTATACCAGTCTTGTCATGGTGCCCAGAACTAGTCTTGACTTTGAGTTGAGGTTACTATTAAAGTTCACATACCAGCCTGGGATGGTAACATCAGGCCCTATTCATCTGCTTCCACCATGATGTGATTTCCTGGACCAGATGAACTAGCTAGCCATCCCAATTGCTCTGAAGTCTCATGGCGTGGAGTCAAAGGCCAGCTCGACCACCTATGAGTTGTGTGGCTTTGGGCAAGGTACTTCAACTCTCTGTGCCTCAGGTTTTCCATCTCAGGGATGATAGTCATAACTATCTCTCAGCATTTATGTGAGCTAAAGCAAGATAACACAAAAATGCTTTATCTGAAATAACTATATTATTCACACAGTTCTGTTTATTAATAAGCCAACCAGAAGAGCTTTGAAGGAGCGAAACACAGGGCTGGTAAGTTTTCAGAAGAAAGGAAAGGGCCAAAAACGTTATGGTGCACAGAAAAGGCAGGTACCAAGTAGAATTCATAAGTATAGTTGACACTTAAATAATGTGAGGGGGGGGTTAGGGGTGCTGACCCCCACACAGTCAAAAATCCACGTATAACTCTTAACTCCCCCCAAACTTAGTCTACTGTTGACTAGAAGCCTTACTGATAACATAAAGAGTCAATTAACACATATTTTGTATGTTATATGTATTACATACTGTATTTGTACAATAAGTAAGCTAGAGAAAGGAAAATGTTCTTAAGAAAATTATAATGAAGGGAAAATACGTTTATAGTATTTATTGAAAAAATTCCATGCATAAGTAAATCCATGCAGTTCAAACCTGCATTGTTCAAGAATCAACAGTGCCTTGAACAGGGGCAAAAAGCCTCCCTTTAAATCTGGGACACAGGGAGACAGAAAGGGTGTTGGAAGAGTACCAAAGACATGTTCTGCCTGCTTCTCAGTTTTTTCAGAAACCCTGTCTGTCAAAGAGTGTTTTCATGTTTAGGCACCTGGCTATGGCACAAGTCCTTTGATTCTCTGAAGGAACATGGTCTCTATCAATGCTGTGTAGCTGTACTTTGCTTTATGTCAAATTGATAAAGAAATTAGGTAAGACAGGTTAAGAATGGAATCATTGGTGCCGAGGGCCTTTAGAGTGCTTCTATTTCAAATCCCTCATTGAACAGATGAGGAGCCCACTGTCCAGAGGAGTTAAGAGGCAGTCTATGGCGTGGCAGGGATCAAACCCACCCTACCTTATTTTTAAACCAGTGTTAGTTCCACTCTCTCATTCTGCCTCTGCCTGAAAGGTAAATTAATAGGTAAAGGTTTGATTGTCAAAAAAAGTCACAAAAGAATTTCTTTTAAAGGTCAGTCACCTTGGAGGTGTTTGTTAGAAATATAATGCAAGCCACATATGTATTTTTAAAATTTTTAGTAGCCACATTTAAAGATGTAAAAGGAAACAGGTGAAATTAATTTTAATAAAATATTTTATTTAACCCGAAATATTATCCTTTCGACATGTAATAAATATAAAAAATATTAGTAAGATATTTTACATTATTTTTGCATACTGAGTTTTCAAAATCTCATAGAACATGGCCGTTTGGACTAGCCACATTTCATATGTTCAGTTGCCATAGTTGGATAGTGTTTACATTTTGGACAGCGTAGCCCTAGAGCATAATGAAATGGCTTAGTTTTTCTCTTACAATTTAATTTTTTTTAGTGTTCTTGGAAACATGTTTACTACGTGTTCTAAAACACTTCTCTACATTAAATAAAGAAAAAATACCTATGACTATGTTTCATTTATCATTTAATCATTTCTTCATTTATCAAAAACACATACCGAGCATCTCCTATGTGCCAGGCATTGGGGACAGAAATGAATATGATACCTAATATCCCTATACTTATGGAGCTCCTACTATAGGTGGTGAGACAGACAAACAAATAAACTAATAAGCAAGCAAGAGGATTTCAAAGAGGGATGAGTGCTGAGAAGATCATAAAGCCATGTTATATAACCAGAATGAATTGGAGGGAGGAGGACCTCCTCTTTTAGTTTGGGTGGTCCGAATTTGAACTGAGCCTAAATGACAAGAAGGAATCAGTCATAAGAAAATTTTCAGGATGAACACTTTCAGGAATGGGAACAATTGGTAAAAAAAATGATGAAACATTCAAAAAAAAAAAATCTCACTTAAGTCTTTGCAAATTCTCACCATGGGGGCAGGAGATTCAAGTGACCCAGTGAAAATTTCTGATCATTATGCTGCAGGATGATGGATAATAAGGAGCCCAAAACTGAGACAGGCCGAAGAAGTTCAAACGAAGCAGCAAGAAAACAGATAAATGTGAAAAAATTTAATAGAGTAAGAAATACAACTAGAAAACAAATTAGTGAGGAAAATGTTTGACAATCAACTTAGCAAGGATTTTTAAAAAATGGTTCTAATTCTCTTGAAATTATGTCAAAGCGGGGGGCGGGGGACTTTCTTATATACTGCTGGAGGGAGTGTAAATCAGTAAAATCATTCGAGAAAGCAGTGTAGTGACATGAATGAAGCACCTTTAAAGCACTTATTTCCTTCAACTCGATAATTCAATTTCTAGATTGTTCTACATCCATTTAGATTTCCTAAGTTTATTGATTTGAAAAATTAATTCTAAATGCAGAGTCTTCATAGAATTTATTATGGCAGCTCCAAATTAGAAAGATTAAAATATCTTCAAATAATAGGCATATTTTTGCAATCATTAAAAAAGGCATTTATATCCACATGCAAAAGAATGAATTTGGTCTCTTTTACACCATACACGAAATTCAAACTAGATCACAAACTTAAATGTAAGAGCTAAAAATCTATACCTCTTAGAAGAAAATATAGGTGTAAATATGACCTTGGTTTAGGCAAAGCCTTCTTAGATATGACACCAAAAACACAAGCAACAGAAGAAAAAAATGGACAAATTGGACTTTATCGAAATTATACTTTTGTGCTTCAAAGGACACAATGAAAACATAAAAAGACAATCCACAAAAGGGGAGAAATATTTGCAAAACATAAGGGACTTGTATCCAGAATATATATAAATTACAACTCAAGAATAAAAAGAAAAATAACCTAATTTAAACATGGGCAAAGGTTCTGAATAGACATTTCACCAAATATAAGATTTAAGAATGGTCAATAAGCATATAAAAACATGCTTAACACCATGAGCCATTAGGGAAATGTGAATCAAAACCATGACGAGATACCATTTGATACCCACTGGGATGGTTATACTGAAAAAGACTGAAATAACAAATGCTGACAAGGATGTAGAGAAATTAGAACCCTCATACGCTGTTGGGAGGAATGTAATATGGTGCAGCCACTTTGGGAAATGGCATGGCAGTTACACAAAAGATTAAACATAGAATTATCATACAACCCAACAATTTCACTCCTAGGTATATATCCAAGAGCAATAAAAACATATACTTGTACACAAATGTTCACAGCAGCATTATTCATAATAGACAAAAAGTAGAAACAACCCAAATGTCTATCAACTGATAAACTGGTAAATAAAATGTAGTATACTTGTATAATGGAATATTATTTGGCTAAAAAAAGGAATGAAGTATTGATACATACCATAATATGAGTGAGTCCTAAAACTATTAAAGTAAATGAAAGCAGCCAGTCACACACACACAAAAAACCATATATTATATAATTCAATTTTTATGAAATAGCAAGAATTGGAAAATCTATAGAGACGGAAAATAAATTAGTAAATGCCTAGTGCTGAGGTTGGGGTGTGGATGGGAATGGGGTGTGATTGCTAATAGATATAAGGTTTCTTCTTGGGATAATGAAAATGTTCTCAAATTGATCATGGTGATGGTTGCACAACTAACTCTGTGTATACTAAAACACACTGAACTGTATACTTTAAATATCAAATTGTATAGTATGTGAATTATATATTAACAAAACTGTGAAAAATAAAAAATATATTTGTGTAAAGTATACATTATGGAAGAAATATTCATAATATATGTGAATGATTTGGAATTATATATTACAAATGATGATTATAATTATTTGAAAAAGAAATAAAAAGCACTGACATAAATTCTGTCAAGAAATCAACTAAAGTGCTAATGAAGGTTGCCCTTGTATGGTGGACTATGGTGGATGTTTTGTTCCATTTGATGAGGGAATTTTTTGTTAATGAAAGAAACAAGGAAATCTTATTTCCAAAACAGTTTCCTTGAGTGTAATCCTTATTAAATATTGCCAAACAGAAAGCAACTAAATAAAGTTTCAACTGTCATTCTGCAGAAAACAAAGTCTAATTGAGATCAAAAATTATATTTTTCATGCTCCCTCCTACCTCCTGTTCTTCCACCCCACAGGCTCATAAAAGAAAATGATTCAGAAAGTCCCCAGCAAGTGAAACCCGGAAATGTGCTGTGCTTACATGTGGCAGCCTCATGCCCTGGAGGTGAGGGGCAGACATGGTTTCTGACAGTGAAAGTGAAATGAGGAAGGCCTCTGTCCCAGTTAGGGGCTAGAGTTAGGGCCCATGCCAGACACAGGGACAAGTTTTATTTTCTTCTTGGACACACACTATATGCTTATCTCTACTGAGGAAACCAGCTTTTCCTTCTTACCTCCCAAGAGTAGGAGCCAGTGCTGGCTCACGTCCCTGTACTGAGTTCTACTTCCCAGCTGGCCTCTCTCCAGGCCAGCCAGTTGTCCACCTCTATCTTAGAGGAACAGCTTTGACAAAGTCCTTGGCCCTATTTGGAAATCCTTTTTCCCTTGCTTTCCCAAACAAAATTAATTTGAAACGGTTGGGTTAATCTGATGTTTTTCCTCTGAGGAACATGTGTTCATTTGAGGGGGGAGGGTCTCCCGGAGACAGTTCCCAGGCTGTCCCTTGGAGTCCACAGCCCTCCACAATGCTGACAGTCTGCATTGCATCCAGAGGCACACACCTGGGACGCAGAATGCTCTGGTGCATGATTGAAGGGCCCGGAGCTGCTTAGCTTACAGAGAAGGAAACTTGGGGAGATCCTGAGAGTTGTCTCGATGAGCTGTTAGCATGGGAAAGCTTTATTTTGGAATATCTCAGAGAAAAATTGGAACCAATGTGGAGAAGTTGCAAGGAGACAAATTGCCTTAACGTCAGAAACTTTAATAACTGGAATTTTCCAACACGCGGCAGGCTCCACAGTTGATGAAGTGAGTTTCATTCTAGGAAGTCTGCATAACAAGTTTGTTTCAAGCATCATACATTTGTGACTGAAAAAAAATTATTTTCAACAATAATATGGTGCTTATTATATGCCAGATGCTGTTCTAATTACTTTATATATGTAATTCCTCGAATATTTACAACAACCTTCTGAATTAAGTGTATTTTTATCTCCAATTTATTGATATGAAAAATAAAGTTCAGAGAGGTTCATTAACTTGCCCAGGGCCACAATGTGATTCAAACCCAGGTAGTCTGGCTCCAAAATCTATACTCTTAACTACTATAGTGAGGTCATATTTATGTTAATATCCCAAGATATGACTGTAGGCCGCCCCTACCTGTCAAAACATAGGACTGTTTCCCGCACCCAGAGGACCCCGAGTCATTTCCAGGAGTCCACATGGAATGCCCACCTACACTGACAACCTGGTGGATGATGTGCAGACACCTGTGATGAGCCGTGGCTTCCCTCTCAGCTCTCGACACTGGTCAGGCAGCCTCGCTGCTGCCTCTGCTGACTATACCAGTTGTGAGAATACTGAGGTCTGTGTCAAGGAGGTTTTCTTGCAATGCACCCTAATCTCTAGACCTCAGGGTGCCTGTGTGTTACTGGTTCCAAGCAGAGCTGTGGAGAATGGTCCCACTTCTGTGCCACAGATGGTCATCTGAGTTCCCAAGAAAGAATCCTTCTGGCCAGAGGACACTATGTCTCAACAACAAGATGTTTCTCTCAGCTACTGGCCCTCATCTCCTGGGTTATAGAATTTCAGACACAGTCCAACAGTTGGAGTTGGGTCACATGACATGCTATCCCTCTCTATCACCTTTACTTCTCTCTCAGCTGTCTCCTGTCACCTGGACAACTACAATAAATAAAACTCTCTTTTACCCCAGCCACAAAACACAGAGCCTCCGCATACCAGGTGAAGACACTCTGAAAAGATATCACCTAGCTTCTTTCCAGCCCTTGCCTAGTCAAAAAGGAACTGTGATACTCATAAGCAGAAGCAAGAGGATTTGTCAGTTACAGATCCTGGGGTGAGGGGTACTGGATCCAAGTCGGAGGCTGGAATACATGGTAAGGTCTCTTCAATTCTAAAATATTAGAATTCTAAGTCCCAAATAGTTGGAAAGAAACAGAGTTGGTCCAGTCAAATTTCCTTTATTGGGTAACATGGTAAGGCATTGTTTCTAGGTAAAATTTTTAGCACTTTCTGGATTTTACTTAATTTATGGAAGTTAAAGAGCGAAGTAACTGGCTATTTAGTGCAGCTCATCTTTAGGCAAGAGAGGAAGCTGGGATATGAAAGCCTAGGGTCGATTTATTGATGGGGAGCAACTAATGGCTCTGTTCAATAAGCCATTTATTTCCTTGAGGGAGAAAACCAGGAATGAGCTTCCTGTGTTTGTATCCCAGTCTCTCTCATGCTTTTCAGGAAAGCAAAGTTACCAAGCGTTCATTTAACTTTTAATATCTCCACAGTAACCAGGAAGTCTTTTGTCTTTTATGAATAATGTCAGGGGTTTGGGAAATTCAGATTCTCTTGCAGGTTTTGGTTCTATGACATATTTGACTAAAACAGGGAAGAATTAGGGGCAAGAGTGAGGCACAGGCCCAGTGCCTTCACGTGCTTCCCTTTGTTTCATTCAAACATGCTCCTGGTGGGAACTTGGGAACCAACTTTGCCAGTTAATCTAGGGTCTCCGCCTTCAGCTGTAGCTCTGAGGCTGACTAGCACATATTCATCAAGAAAGGAGGACACTTAGGGACTTGGGGTCCCTTCTCTTTTATTTTAGGGCAAGCAAGTCTTAGTAAAGCTTACTGTTACAAATTACTTAGGTTCTCTATGTTCAAATCCTGGCTCTGCCACTTGGAAGCTGTAACTATACATGTTACTTAACTGTTCTTTGTGTTCTCGTTTGTAAAATAGGTCTTTAAAAAAAGCATCTATCTCATAGAATTGTCATAAAAGTGCTTAGATCAGTACCTGGCATGTAAACATTCAACAATCATTGTTGTTAATGTTAATATTATTATTACTATCACATTTAAGGTGTTAGACCCCCTAACGACTGGATGGCAGTGAAGGTGGTGTTTTCACTCCCCAGGTGCTGGTCTCCTTGGAATCAAGGTATAACCTTGATTATATAATTCAATT
>NW_011888896.1:5991242-5994048 GCF_000151845.1 Pteropus vampyrus | reverse complement strand
AGAAAGGAGGACACTTAGGGACTTGGGGTCCCTTCTCTTTTATTTTAGGGCAAGCAAGTCTTAGTAAAGCTTACTGTTACAAATTACTTAGGTTCTCTATGTTCAAATCCTGGCTCTGCCACTTGGAAGCTGTAACTATACATGTTACTTAACTGTTCTTTGTGTTCTCGTTTGTAAAATAGGTCTTTAAAAAAAGCATCTATCTCATAGAATTGTCATAAAAGTGCTTAGATCAGTACCTGGCATGTAAACATTCAACAATCATTGTTGTTAATGTTAATATTATTATTACTATCACATTTAAGGTGTTAGACCCCCTAACGACTGGATGGCAGTGAAGGTGGTGTTTTCACTCCCCAGGTGCTGGTCTCCTTGGAATCAAGGTATAACCTTGATTATATAATTCAATTTGCAAATCATTTTTATACCAGGCACTGTGTTGGACACCTTTGATCCTCTCAACAGTCTTAAGAAGCAGGTATTATTATCCCCATTTTAGAGATGCGGCAGCTCAGGTTTAAAGAGTTTAACTGATCTACCTAACGCCATGAAGCTAATATGATTCCTGGGTCCACCGCAGAGATTCTGAGTCAGTAGGCCTGAGTAAGGCTTCAGAATCTGCATTACAAGTATCTCTCTAAGCTTCCCAGTTCTCATAAGAGTGACCTCGTTACTGTACTTTGGAAAACTATGGCCTAGATGATCTCCTAGTCCCCCTCTGGTTGCAAAATCTGTGAAGCTGAGAAAGTCCATACATGCTAAGAACACAGTTTGCTGCTGTTAATGTTTTTTATGAGAATTAACTCAGCTCATGGCATTAGTTCATTACTATGATCATTGTCTAACAAGCACACAGAGGCTGAAAAATATCCTCTGAGTATTTTGCATTACATAACCCCAGTCCACAATTTCTCATCTGTAGTTCCAAAATAAAATAAAATAAAATAAAATAAAAATATTCTAAAAACCAAAAGTCTTAAGTTTGGAGCAACTCATTTTGCAGTCAAACCTGACTGAACTGAAGTAAGGTTATTTACAGATGCTATTTAAGCCATTTGCTGTGAATACTTATACACTGCACAGCAAAATTATTAACATACTTGATTATGGGGTGTATTAATTATCTATAGTGACATAGCAAATTACCCCCGAAACTTAATGGTTTAAAACAACAAACATTTATTATATCACAGCTCCATGGGTCAGGAATTCAGAAGTGGCTTACCTGAGTGGTTTGGACTCAGGGTGTTCATGGGGCTGCAGTCATCTGACATATTGGCTGTACTGAGGGGTCTCCTTGCAAGAGGCTCACTCACAGGGATGTTGTCAGGAAGAAGTACAATACCTTTTATGACCTAGTCTCTGAAACATCATACCATCACTTCTGCTTTGTTCTGTTTCTTAGAAGAGAGTCACTAAGTTCGGTCTACACACAGGAAGATTTAGGTTCCACTTCCTGAAGAAAGGAGTATCAAAGAATTTGTGGATATATTTTAAAACCTGCACAGGAGTGCTACCCATAAGCACTGGGGTGTTCTATTATATACAAGATATGGAACAGTATTATCATGCTAAAAATTCAATAAAGATTATGATACAATTATGAGTTGCATCTGGCAACAAGAGTTTTGAATAAAGGGTTATGTTTCTGTAGTATTGTGATAAGCTTGCAGTATGGTTTTTACCACTTTAAATAAGCTAAAGAAATAGAATGTTTTAGAATATTTTCAAGCTGGAAGGAAGTTCATGGGTTATTCAGTAACTAGAGGTTAGCCTTCACTGTACAGATGAGTAACTTGAGCCTCAGAGAGGAAAAAACATTGCTAAGAATATATATATTATGTTTTAGACGCTGCTAAGTGCTTTAGGTATATTATTTTATTAAGTTCTCCCAGTTTTACTGATGAGAAAAGCAAGGATCAGAGAGGCAAGGAGCACGTCCTGGATTAGACATCTCATGTATTTTGGAGACAGAGCTAAACCCCCTATCTCCCAATGCCAGCCAGAGCTCTGCACATGTAACATCCCCTCTCATGATCACTGGATGTGACAGCAAAGCTGGCAAGGCCTAGGCACCATATCCCTGGAGGATTTAAATGAATCATCTTCTGTCTACAAATCTGAGGCTCTCTCTAGTCTCTAAGTCTCACTTGCCTTTAGCTCCTCCAGTTAGTGTACAACTTGTCTCCTCTGGGAACCAGACAAGAACCCCAGAAATTGCAGAAACAGTACCCCCACTGTCCTCAAACTGGGATTCTGAATCTCAAGCTGGGTGGGAACTGTTGAGTTATAACAGGGTAGGTTCCCACCTTGGGATTCCCTCTCAGGGCACCTCAAACACATTCGTGTTCACGCACTCAGCTAAGATGCATTCAAGAACAGGACCTCGTCCTCAGAGCACCAGCACTGAAGAGAGCCTTCCTAAGGCCTGTCAGCTTTAAACTGTACAAAGGATATGCTGTCCTTAGGACTTGAAATTAAAAAGTCATAAACAGTGGTTGTAGTAATAAAATCAAGACTCTTTCAATGACAAATGTCAGAAAATACAATCTAAAATGACACAGCCTAAAGGGAAATTAATTGAAAAATCCAGATGTAGAGTTGATTTTATAGAAAATCAAATATTCTAGAAAGACTTGGTTTCTCTTTCATTTCTCAACTCTGCTTACTCTGTGTTGACTCCATTCTCAGACTGTCTGACCTGGTCCCAGAACCAATCATTACCACCAGAGGAATGCAATATTCTCATTGGCAAGAAATGGGTCACATGATACTCCTTGATGGGGGAGAGGGGGAGGGTATAGAA
>NW_011888896.1:5983442-5991192 GCF_000151845.1 Pteropus vampyrus | reverse complement strand
TATTTAAGCCATTTGCTGTGAATACTTATACACTGCACAGCAAAATTATTAACATACTTGATTATGGGGTGTATTAATTATCTATAGTGACATAGCAAATTACCCCCGAAACTTAATGGTTTAAAACAACAAACATTTATTATATCACAGCTCCATGGGTCAGGAATTCAGAAGTGGCTTACCTGAGTGGTTTGGACTCAGGGTGTTCATGGGGCTGCAGTCATCTGACATATTGGCTGTACTGAGGGGTCTCCTTGCAAGAGGCTCACTCACAGGGATGTTGTCAGGAAGAAGTACAATACCTTTTATGACCTAGTCTCTGAAACATCATACCATCACTTCTGCTTTGTTCTGTTTCTTAGAAGAGAGTCACTAAGTTCGGTCTACACACAGGAAGATTTAGGTTCCACTTCCTGAAGAAAGGAGTATCAAAGAATTTGTGGATATATTTTAAAACCTGCACAGGAGTGCTACCCATAAGCACTGGGGTGTTCTATTATATACAAGATATGGAACAGTATTATCATGCTAAAAATTCAATAAAGATTATGATACAATTATGAGTTGCATCTGGCAACAAGAGTTTTGAATAAAGGGTTATGTTTCTGTAGTATTGTGATAAGCTTGCAGTATGGTTTTTACCACTTTAAATAAGCTAAAGAAATAGAATGTTTTAGAATATTTTCAAGCTGGAAGGAAGTTCATGGGTTATTCAGTAACTAGAGGTTAGCCTTCACTGTACAGATGAGTAACTTGAGCCTCAGAGAGGAAAAAACATTGCTAAGAATATATATATTATGTTTTAGACGCTGCTAAGTGCTTTAGGTATATTATTTTATTAAGTTCTCCCAGTTTTACTGATGAGAAAAGCAAGGATCAGAGAGGCAAGGAGCACGTCCTGGATTAGACATCTCATGTATTTTGGAGACAGAGCTAAACCCCCTATCTCCCAATGCCAGCCAGAGCTCTGCACATGTAACATCCCCTCTCATGATCACTGGATGTGACAGCAAAGCTGGCAAGGCCTAGGCACCATATCCCTGGAGGATTTAAATGAATCATCTTCTGTCTACAAATCTGAGGCTCTCTCTAGTCTCTAAGTCTCACTTGCCTTTAGCTCCTCCAGTTAGTGTACAACTTGTCTCCTCTGGGAACCAGACAAGAACCCCAGAAATTGCAGAAACAGTACCCCCACTGTCCTCAAACTGGGATTCTGAATCTCAAGCTGGGTGGGAACTGTTGAGTTATAACAGGGTAGGTTCCCACCTTGGGATTCCCTCTCAGGGCACCTCAAACACATTCGTGTTCACGCACTCAGCTAAGATGCATTCAAGAACAGGACCTCGTCCTCAGAGCACCAGCACTGAAGAGAGCCTTCCTAAGGCCTGTCAGCTTTAAACTGTACAAAGGATATGCTGTCCTTAGGACTTGAAATTAAAAAGTCATAAACAGTGGTTGTAGTAATAAAATCAAGACTCTTTCAATGACAAATGTCAGAAAATACAATCTAAAATGACACAGCCTAAAGGGAAATTAATTGAAAAATCCAGATGTAGAGTTGATTTTATAGAAAATCAAATATTCTAGAAAGACTTGGTTTCTCTTTCATTTCTCAACTCTGCTTACTCTGTGTTGACTCCATTCTCAGACTGTCTGACCTGGTCCCAGAACCAATCATTACCACCAGAGGAATGCAATATTCTCATTGGCAAGAAATGGGTCACATGATACTCCTTGATGGGGGAGAGGGGGAGGGTATAGAATATCAAATGAAAATCTGGAGGCTCTTACTAGAAGTAGAATGAAAAAGGATATTACCAACAAATATGACAACCATTTGAGCTCTTATAATGTGCCAGACTCTGTGTCAAGTCCTCTACATGCACGATATCATTTAATCTTTATAAACAACTCTATGAGATATATATTAATACTACCCCATAATAGATGAAGAAACTGAGGCTCAGAGAGGTTAAGTAACATGCTCAAGGTTACACAGCAAGTAAGTGATGGGGCTGAGTTTGAACCAGTTCTGCCTGATTCAAGAGCTGTTCTTGTTTCATTTCATGAAGTTGCCTTTAGCTTTGGCTTCATAAGTCATTTAGGCTGGAAACATCAGAGTCTTTTTCAACATCTCCTATTTATTGTCTACATCCAATTAGTCATCAAATATAGTCGATCCTATGTCCACCAGATCTGAGCTATCTAGTCCCATCTTTTGTTCCCATTGTCACTTCCTTAGGTAAGGACTTGGTCACTTCTTCCTAGATAATTACAATAGCTTATACTTTCCTCAGAGAACACATATGTGAGGCCTGAGAGCTATTTTAACTTGAAAATTTATATTAAAAGTTAGAATCACATAAAAAAACTTAACAATTTAAGTTAAATTTTTTAAAAAATTAAAAATAACTATAACAAAAAATAAAATAAAATAACAAAAATAAGTTAGAATCACATAAAAATCTATATTGCTTGGCATTCTTTGAAAAGTAGAAAAATTTGGTAACAATGGACCCACAAAATACATGGCAGCAATGGCTGAAATTGAGCAGTATCTGTCTGTTGATGAGAAGAAGGCCTCTGTGGTTCAGTTGGCCAGGTTCCTATTGCTTCTTTGCTCCATCTCTTCACTCATTTAAATTTCATGACTGTCCTCTGTAGGCATCTGAGTTTGCAAGCCTAGTATCTAGTCTTTCCCCATTTTAACTCATTCTCCTGTGGTCACTAGAGTTATCTTCCTAAATCATGATCTGATTATCCCACTTTCACATTCAAAAACATTTGGTAGTTCCACACTGCATACAGTGCATATTGAGCCACTGCAAGCTTGGTCCCAAGCTGCTTTTTCAGGCCCATGTCCTGCTGAACAAGCCTCCACACACTTGACTTCAGCCATGCCCTTCTGCAATACGCTCACCACTCCCTCTGCCAGTTGTGTTTGCTCAAGCCTTATTCACTGAGTGCCTAATGCCCTTTCTTGGTGCTATCCACGCCTCCTCACGTCTACTCTTTGAGTTCCCACACAACTTTTAGTGACCAAGTCAACTCCTACCTTCTCCAAGAAGCCTTGTTAAATCCCCTCCAGCAGTATTAATGTGTTCCTACTCCATACACCACCAGTACATTATTTTTGAGCCCCTACTGTGAATGACATTTATCATCATAATAAATATATTTTTTTATAGTCAGTCAACCAAGAACGCTGCTATGTGCCAGACACTTTTTTCAATGTCTTACCCTTAGAACAGTTTTTCAATGCAGATTCTGCTATCATTACCACTGTACATTGAGGACACAGAGAGATTAAGTCATTTTCCCAGGTTCACACAGCTGGGAAGCAGCAGAGCCAAGACTAGAATCCAGGCAGTTAGGCTCCAGAGCCCAGGTACATAATTACTACCTTACATGTATTCAGCACAGATTTGTAAGAGCCTGCTTACAAATGTGTAACTGTAACACTTCTGACAGTGACTGTGCCAGGCACTGTCAGAAGTGTTACAAAGGTAAAGATGAATAGCAGCAAACTCTCGGTCCCTCAAGGAACTCACAGCTAATGGAAGGGGACTGACATGGTACCAACAGGAGGAATAAGTATCACAGGTCCCATGATAGAAATATATAAGGAGCATGGTCTCTGTCCTGCGGGGAATGAGACACTGGTGATGACTTTCAGCAGGACTATGATGTGTCCGGTTGCACGTTATAAGAAAGATCAAGCTGATCCCTATATGGAGGATGGGAAAGTGTGCAGAAATGTGGACACAATAAGGATGTTATTGTATCAGTTCAGGCAAGAGTCAATAAGTAGCTGAGAATGTGACTGTCACCACATGCTGGAGAGCAGGATTTGTCATTTGTATTCATGAATTTCATTCATTCATTAATATATCGAATGACTATAAATAGATTTCCATTACGGCCAGGCCCATTATGTGTTGATGCTGAGGACACAGCAGTGAACAACACAGGCATGGCCTGGCCTTCCTGCAATGTATGGTCTGGCCAGGGAGACAAAAAATAAACTAAAAATGACACAGCTGATGATTTACAATTATGGGAGGTTCTATAAAAGGACAAGGACAAGGTGTGAGCTTCTGCTATGACTAGTGCATTGCCTTGCAGCCAGAAAGCCTTAGGTTCAAAGTGTGGTTCCTCCACCACTCAGTTGAGAGGACTTGAGCAAGTTTCTCAGGCTCTTCAGGCCTTGGTTGCCTCATCTATAAATGTGGATAGCAACAATACCCACCCATAGGATGGTTAAGGAGGATTAAAATTAATACTGTAGGTGGAAGTGCCTACCAGTGCCTGGCAGGCAACAGAAGCTCAGCTCAGAAGGATCAGCTGACTCTCTCGTGTGGTGGGTACAATAAATTCAGGTGGGCAGAATTGTAATATTGACCTTGAACCCATCAATCCCTGGCAACATGATGCAAGACACTGGGGGATGCTGATTTACTGCATATAGAGTGGTCAATTGATCAGTAAAGAAGCACTTTAAGAAATGTTCATTTTTGAGAATAGCAGGCCTGCCTTAGCATTGTGGAAGGCACTGACTTCCCTCTGTTGCCCTATCCCCAACTAGGCTTCTGCAAGGCATGTAGGAAGCAATCCTGGGTTTTGATATTTCCCTATAGTTTATCTCCCAAGAGAAAGACATTCTGTAGCATATAACAAAATGTTCTTCTTTGGCCCTCAGAGGCCAATGTGCCCACATTCCTTGTAATTCTAGTGCAGTTTATACCCGTCAGAGTCTTTCCCTTACAAGGTTCAGGCCTAGTCATAAACTCCCCTATACATTAATATCTTCAACAGTCATGGATTGAATGCCTACAAATGTCAGTCACTGTGCTAAATGTTAGGATTAGAGTATAGAAAAGAATAAGACCCACTTCTTACCTTAAAGGCATCTTAATCTTGTGCAAATTTAGAGAGATAAACAAATCAGTGTCATCTATATTTAAGCGGCTAGAATCAAAGTAACACAGGCCATAGGGTGGGTGCACGAGGTAAACTGAGGTACCTTGCCTGGGAGTGCATTCCAGACTGTGTCAGACGAAGGCCAGGCCTTGGTCTCTAGTCCTTGACCTACTAGTTGGTGATAATAACTGTCACTTACTGAGCACCACTATGTCTCTGGTATAAAGTGTCAGATACTTACTTATGCTGCTTAATTTAATCCTCATGACAATCCTATGAGGATTTCGAGGAGTGTCTGACTCACAGTAAATGCTCCATAAGTGTTACCTATTTTTATTTTATATTCTGTGTGTGTGTGTGTGCATGTGTGTGTGTGTGT
The DNA here is from genome assembly GCF_000151845.1 of Pteropus vampyrus. Classification (NCBI taxonomy): domain Eukaryota; kingdom Metazoa; phylum Chordata; class Mammalia; order Chiroptera; family Pteropodidae; genus Pteropus; species Pteropus vampyrus. The sequence goes on along the minus strand of NW_011888896.1, from coordinate 5,985,893 downwards.
TTGTTTATTCTATTATTCCATAGTGAATAAAATTGAAATCAGGTGACGTGAGCTTAAAAAGTCCATAGGGTTCAATCATATGTCTTAGGCAAATTCCCAAGGAAGCTCAAAAGGCAGCTTGGGCTTCCATTCCTGGCAGAGTGAATAGGTAGAAATTGGTGGAATCACACGATGGGATACTATGTAGCAGATAGAAGCAATAGATTAGCTATATACATAGTGCTAATGGAGTAGGAGGACTTGATCATTGTCTCTTCCTGAAGGGTACTTCTCAGCTCCAGCAGATGGCTGCCCCGTGGAAAGGCCAACTATGACAGATGGGGTAAAATAACTCCTTCTGACTCTGTCCCTCCATTCCCCTCATGCCCTTCTGAATTGCAGAGGGTAGAAAGGTAGAATCTATTTCTCAGGCTCCCTTATAGATTCTGGGTATGACTGGAGTCTGCCATTCAGAAGTGCTTACAAGAGGATAAAATTGAATCAAGTTAAGGGGGAGATGAAGATGAGGTCACCTGTTGCTACATTGAGTTGCTGGTGCAAGTCTGGTTGATGCAGAACCAACACTGAAAATGACAGCTCCTCAATCCTGAGTTGTGGCTAAGGTGGTTGGAGCCTGGAGTCAGCAGCTGAGATACCATCTAAGTGTCAATCCTGGGGGCCCAGCCTAGAGCCTGCTCCTCTATCAATTTCATGAGCATCCTATTTCCTGTACATGCATACCTCAGAGATGTTGTAGGTTCCATTCCAGACCACCACAATAAAATGAGTCTCACAATAAAGCAAGTCATAATCTTTTTGCTGGTGGAGGGCCTTGCCTTCAATTTATTTAAAACATGACCTCTGTGAAGCAAAGTATGTGTGCGCGCATGCGCGCGCGTATGCACACACACACACACACACACATGCACACACACACGAGGTACGTACTCATTTCCTGCTTAATATAACTAGAATATTTTTTCTAGTGTGTGTGTATGTTTTCAAGATTTCAGCGTGAAATGTAATTTATAAATATGGACTTGGACAAAGCACCTAACCTTTCTGAGCCTGGCTTACTCACTATAAAATGGTCATATAAAACCGCTTCCCACCGTGTAACGGGGAGTATTACATGGACTATCATTTGCAAAGTGCCTGTCATATAGAAGCTGCTCAATAACGGAAAACTTTGTGTAGCATAAAACGCATAGGTTTTGTAGAAACTGGTTTAAAACTGTGAAATTATTGCTTACCAGCTGTGTGACCACTTAAAACTTTCTGAAGCTCTGGGAGGTGCAAATGAAAAAAGTACTCACTATTGCATGGCCTTTTTGTTTGCGTGCTGGTTTTGGTGAGAACTAAAGAGCTAACATATATAAAGATGTCTGGCACATAGTAGTCCCTTCTCAAATGTTAATTCCCTTCTTAATCTCCCATTCCCTCCAATTCATAGTAATGTTTCATATGCTTGCTGATAATGAAGCTGGTTGCACAGAGAGTAATTAGGTAAACAGTTGTAAAGGATGCAATTACACAACCAGCCATGTACTCCCTAATAGGAGACTGACGACTTTTTTCCCTCCATAATCCAGGAAATAAAGCTGTATCTGCTGTTTCAGTGGGTATGTCTGGCCACACTGGAGGCTGTCCTGCTCACATCCCTTTCCTGCCATCAACCGTCCTTTCTTCTACCAGAGCCATGGCTCAGCTCTGCTTCAGGAGATAGGACTTGCGTTCTGGGCATCTGGGGATTGCCAAGTGAGATAGGAGGGTGTTGGGGAAGGGAAGCCCTCTGCTGTCCTTGGGAAAGTGCCAGTAAGATGGAAAAGAGAGGAGGAAGGGATGATGCTGAACACATAGTGGGTCTGTTGGTTTGTCGAGAGCTGTAGGAGCCTGGTGTTAGCCAAGGAAAGGTGTGGTCAGGTGCAGAGTATGAAGGAGAGTTGGAGCTAGAGTCGTTGGGGGAATAGAGGAACTAGTGGCTATTTTAGGATTATTCTTTGGCCTTTCTTGCTGTGAGATATACTTACTTCTTGGAAAGAAGAGTATCAGTGGAATTCATTGAAACGCATTTGTAGAAGTCACTGATAGACATTTATGTTGGAAACTCACCACTGTATGCTCTAGTAAGCATTAGAGGGCGTTCTGTTTTTGTTGTTGTTTTTTTTTAATTCCTCCCAAAGTCTCACAGTGGTGATCAGCACACAGTAATTGACACACAACCTATAATTTATTGTTAATGTAGGCAGGACAATTGTGGAGACAATTGGCAATTCAACAATTATGTATTGAATGCTCACTATATTCCTGCCTAGCACCTTGCTGGAGTCTTAGAATATAAAGATAAATAAAACAGTCCCTGCCCGCAAGGTGCTGACATTCTAGAGACAGAGGCAGAGGCAGGCTAACACTAATCGAACACTTATTATGTTCAGGCACCTACCAGGCTCTGGGGATATAACAGTAAGATTT
>NW_011888896.1:5964264-5983392 GCF_000151845.1 Pteropus vampyrus | reverse complement strand
TGAGATATACTTACTTCTTGGAAAGAAGAGTATCAGTGGAATTCATTGAAACGCATTTGTAGAAGTCACTGATAGACATTTATGTTGGAAACTCACCACTGTATGCTCTAGTAAGCATTAGAGGGCGTTCTGTTTTTGTTGTTGTTGTTTTTTAATTCCTCCCAAAGTCTCACAGTGGTGATCAGCGCACAGTAATTGACACACAACCTATAATTTATTGTTAATGTAGGCAGGACAATTGTGGAGACAATTGGCAATTCAACAATTATGTATTGAATGCTCACTATATTCCTGCCTAGCACCTTGCTGGAGTCTTAGAATATAAAGATAAATAAAACAGTCCCTGCCCGCAAGGTGCTGACATTCTAGAGACAGAGGCAGAGGCAGGCTAACACTAATCGAACACTTATTATGTTCAGGCACCTACCAGGCTCTGGGGATATAACAGTAAGATTTGGTCCCTGCCCTTAAAGATCTCATAGGCTGTTGGGGTGAGAGGTGGGGAGGAACTGTCAGATGGACAGGCAGTTACACTCCATTGTGCTTCAAGCTGGGATGTGTAGAAACTCAAGGCTATGAAAGATCTGTCAGGTACCCTTATCCAGAATGCAGGGAGGGCGGAGGGGCTCTCCAGGCTAGAGTGTTAAGAAGGTGTGAGTGCAAATTATCCAGGTGACAAGGAGTGGGTAGTGTGTGTGTTCTTGTTGCTGAGGGTGGGGAGAGGCCATTCCGGGCAAAGAAAGCTGCACTGGCAAGAGAAAGGACCTGGAGGCCTGAGAGGACAGGGGAAGTTCTATATTGCTGGAGGGCAGAGTGCAAGGCTGGGAGGGAGTGGTGGGAAGTGAAATTTGTAGCAAGTTGGGACTGGATCTTGCTAAAACTTGTTTGTCATGCTAAGAATCTAAATTTCATTCTGAGGGCAATGGGAAACCAGAGAGGTATTTCAAATGTTAGATTGAATCATTAATTCCATAACTATTTACTGAGTGTTAACTATGTATGTATTCACTGCTGGACTCGATTCTGGGAATTTGATCGTGTGTAAAACAGTTCTTGCTCATGTGGAATTCATGATCTGATGAGAGACAGATTAAACAACTGATTTTTAACAAGGAGAATTTATTAAGGCAGTATTTGCATAATTAAAAATTGATTAAAATTCATCGCACACTACACGGTCACCCAAAATAAATATACAGTTATGAAATATGGCAAGTGCTGTGAAGGGGACTCTAAGTCAGCTGGTGGTAAAACAGCAAATAATGGCTAATAATAATAGTTACAGACATTTGGTAAGTGATCACTGTGCAGCTGTCATCATTCTTCATGCAGATTATCTCACTTAATCTTCAAAGCAATCAGATGAATGAGTTTTATCTCCACATAGGGACATATGTCTGACTCCAAGGCTTACACAACTTATTAAGATTGCATTTTGATTTTCAGCTTTTGTTATTGGCAACTGTGATATTAAACTGGATTGATGCCCCGCCCCCCACCAAATGTCCGCATCCACAACCTAATTTCCCTAATTCCTAGGATCTGTGAATATATTACCTTATATGGCAAAAAGGATTTTGCAAGTACGATTAAGAAGTTTGAGATGGGAAGACTATCCTGGATATTTCAAGTGGGTCCAATGTAATCACAAAGGTTCTTATAACAGGGAGGCTAGAAAGTTACAGAAAGGAGATGTGATGATGGAAATAAAGGTTGGAGTGATGTGCTTTGAAGATGGAGGAAGGGACCACTAGCTAAGGAATGCTGGCAGCCTCTAGAAGCTGGAAAAAATGAAATGGATTCCCCCCTAGAGCTTCCAAAAGGAAAAAAAAACCTCTTCTAACACCTGGGTTTTAGCTTTCTAAGAACCATTTCTATCTTCTGCTCTCTAGAACTAAGATAATCGATTTATGTCATTTCAAGCCACCAAATTTGTAGTGATTTGTTCTGCTAGCAATAAGAAACTAATAAAGCAACTTTTGGGGGGCATGTACCTCACAACAGCTGGGTCGAAAGCCCCATATCGGAACATTCTATTTTGCATAAATGAGGGCAAACTAAGTGTTTTAGAAGCTTGTAGAAGATCTCCAGCTGGGGGAAGGAGTCTGAAAGCGAAAGGAGAGTGGAAGGAAATGAGAGAGGGGGTGCTTTAAGTGAAGGGACCTGCAGAAACAAAAGCATGGGGTGCAACAAAGGAGGCACGCATGGGGAAGGGCTAATAGTCTGGTTTTGCTAAAATTGTCAGCACATCAGAGGGACAGAATGTGACACAAAGCTGGGAACTTGGGCTGCAGTCAGTCCATGAAGCCTGACCCTTAGGCATAAGAGTGCTGACTAGGCAGTAAAGAGCCACGGGAGGGTTTTAAGAGGGAAGTCATGACATAATCATGTAGTGTTTCATGACGAATTCTCTCTATGGCTGGGAGTGGTGGTTGGATAGGGGCAAGGAAACCAGTGCTGAGGTTTCTGCAAATCTGATCTAGGCTGGTGACAGTAAGAAGGGAGAGGGGAGGGTCCCTGCTATAAATAACACTGAGAAATGTCCTCCAACACCAGCAGTTTCCTAAGTGCGGTCCCAGGGCGATTGTGGTGTCCCTGAAACCCTTTCAGGCAGTCTTGTAGGTTAAAATCATTTTCACTCTCAGCTTGTCAGTGCATAGTGGAGTTTATCAGAGATTACACGTGTGAAATCAATGCAAAAGGAGAATTCAGCTCTTTTCTATTTAGCCAGACACTAAAGAGACATGAAAAAACTGTCTTTTTTTGTTTTGGAAAATATTTCTTTACAAAAATGCTCTTTATTCTAGTATATAATGACTTGTTATTTCTAAATGAGTATATAGACATTCCTCTGCATTAATTTCTAATATGGTAAAAATTGATATAAACCATATAAACAACAAGCTCTTTGGGGTCTTCGATAATTTTTTAGAAATATAAAGAGGTCATAAGATCAAAAAGTGTGAAACCTCTTGTACACAAATCTCTGGGCCTGTCTCTGTTTATTTGTTTGGGATAAATCCCTAGACTTTAGTCAAAGGATCAGTCTTTTAAATCCTGGAATAGACCAGGAATATGTGACTCTTCCCAACGGGCAGATGAGGCTCAGTGGGGTTAAGGCATGTGCACAAGTACACACATCTTGCGTTTCTGCGATAAAGCCTGAAAGCATTATGTTTGCGCCCAGATCGTGGACTTTTCCCTATTGTTCCGCATGCCTGAGAAGGGTTGGGCCTGCTGGAAGGAGGCCTCAGGAAGACCCGACTTCAGGCTGGAGCAAGCCCCAGAGGGCTTGGGAGCCCTCCAGGCTGGAGCTTCCCAGCCCGTGTTCAGGACTCCCTCTAGAGGCTAACAGTAGATTCTACATGATTCTCGCTTTATCTTCCTACTATTGTAGCTGAACTTTCAGCTCCAGAGTTGAAGTTCGTGACTGCCTTTTGCCTTGAAGCAGACGATGGGCAGCAAGCAGAGCTCCGTTGTCACATGAAGAGGCTGTGGAGTTGAGAAGCAGCATCTTGAAGTAATGAGGGCACTGAACTGTCCTTTTTCTGGCACAACTGGGGTCACTTAACCTCTCTGGGTTTCAATTACTTAGAAGGAAACAGCCTGTGTGATCTAGTCACAAAGATCCTTCCAGCTCTAGTAGCCTATGATTCTAGGTGCTGATTTTCCCCAGGGGTCCCTATGATGCTGTCTCTCAGAGCTCTCCTTGTCTTTATGGATTTGATAACCTAAATCTGACTTCAGGATGTCTTTGTAATTATGGAGCTCAATGATTCTGTCCTTTAGTGAGTTCATTTCTGAAGACCTCTCTACAATTCATTCATTTACTAAGCGGACAATAACATCCTGGCTTTGACTGAGACATGTGTCAGGCACTGGCCCAAGGGCTATGCATGTATTTTCTCTCTTGATCCCACCACAACCCTGTAGGGTAAGTGCTAGCATTATTCCCATTTTTCAGAGGAGAAAACTGAGGCCTGAGGCCCAGTGAGCTTAAGTCACTTGGCAAGATCATAAAGCAACTGTGTGGAAGAATCAGAATTAAAAACCAAGTAGTCTGGCTTTATAGCCACAACACTATACCTAGCCCTAATAATAAGAGTTTGCATTTTTTGAGGGTTTGTTGTATCCTTAGAGCCTTATGTACATTGTTTCATTTAATAGAGCAATTCTATCAGGTAGGTATTATTATCTCAGTTTTACAAGGAGGATACGTCCCTGCTACTGAGTGGCAAGCTGAGGTTTCATCTCTGGGATGTCAAAGCCTGTGCTCTTCATCATTATTCAAAACCATCTATGTGCCAGGAAAAGATGAGGACAACCAACAGAGTCTTTAAGGAGCTTAGAGTCTCCTTGTGAGATAATAATAGTTGTAGACATTTACTGAGCACTGTTCAAAGCTGTTACACATATGAACTCATTTAATCTTCACAACAATCCATTGAGGTAGATCTGATTTCTATCTCATTTTACAGATGAGGCAATCAAGGCACAGGCAAGGGAGAGGTTAAATAAATTGCCTGAAGTCCCTCCTACATTTGGTAAATAGAGGAGTTGGGATTCAAACCCAGGATGCCTGGCTCCAGTACCCATGTTTTTAACCACCACATGATCCAAACAGTGAATAGTTCCTACAGAGATGCAGAGGCCACTGACCAGGGTTGATAACCACTGAGGGGAGCAAGCCCGACCTGCAGAGAGATCCCAAGGAGGAATTGGAGATGTCACCCTTGAGCTTTGTTTCTCTATGGCTCTGGCATTCCAGTTACCTATGAGAGGGCTGCACTTGAAAATTATGCCTTCTCCTCAAGTCTAAGGGCTAAAAGTGGAATTCAACACATTTCCCCAAATATTTCTCCAAATATCTCTTTCTTGTCAGTTATCATTCCTTTGTACCACCAGAACCCAACTCTGGTAGATAATTTGTTGATGCTGGAGGACTACATTAAGGAAGATCCCAAGTGTTTTCCTGTCCGGCATCAACAAGAAAGAGCGATATGATTAACTAAAACATTTCTGTCATAAGAATAAGGGAAACTGACAGCATGTGCCATGTACTTGCTATCTCTGGAGTGGGCTCTGTCCTAGGAAGGGGTTAAGAAACTGAGTCCTGAGAGCAGGTGCTGACAGGCACCAGGCCAGTGGGGCTAGGAAAATAACTCTTCTTGAATAGAGGAGGCAGGTGCTAGGTAGTACTGGCCAGGCTTAGAGAAAAGGGGATTCTGGTTAAGAGCCGTCAGCCTGTGGCACTAAAATGAGGGCGCCGAGCTGGGGAAGAATGGCAAGGCCTAGAGGAAAGACGAGGAGATGATTTCTTGCACAAAAGCCATGGCCGAAGAGCCTAAATCCCCAGGAAGGGGTGAAGCAAGCTCCAACCAGGCGCACAGGCGAGGATTTTTCCTTAGCTTTGGACTTCTTTCTTCAAAAAATACAAAGCAATGGTGCCTTTCAACTGGGCAGAACAGGGTTCCGGGATAAGTTCCAGTGGGAATGAAATTATCCAGGCTAAGCAGGGAGAGGTAGAAGAGGCCAGTTGGGACTTACATTGTGAGTACAGTGACCATGTGAGTGAGTTTGAACACCGCAGGGGACCTTGAAATAAAGACAGAGCTGTGACTGTCTCGTGGAACCCAAGGGTGAGCATGGGCCCGGAACCTGGGAACTGAAACATTTTGCCGAGAATTCTCACTGTCTCCTGTCTTTGCTTCTCTGTGTTTGTATGCTTTGTTCTGTCCTCTCTCTGAGAGCCATCTTTCCTTCTTAACTCACTTGTTAGAATGAGGTTGTCTCTGGCTCCCAGGTTCTTGAGTCTCAGTTCCAGCCAAAGAGTTGAACAAGACCTTGGTCCTCAGTTCCTAATCTTGGGGAGTGAGAATCCGACTGGCCCATCTTTGGTCGGTTGTCCACCTCTGGGCCAATCATAAGGCCAGGAGGCAATACAAACATAGCAGTTAAAGGCTTATCCCCTTGGGTGTGGGATGGGGGTGGGATATGTTCCCAGGAAGAGAGACTAAAGATGGCTTGTGGGGCTAGAAAAGACCAGAAATGACATTGACTACAGTGTTTAAAGACAGAGCACTGGAAAATACCAACATTAATTGGACATCAGAGAGAGAAGCTGAGGAAGAGAAAGAGCATTTCCAGACAGTAAGGAGGAGTACTCTGAGAGAAAAATCCTGGGTGCTGAGAAAAAAGAGAGTTTATTTAAAAAAAGAGGAAGGCATAAAGCGTCAAATGTTACAGAACATTCAAGAAGGATGAGTGAGCAGTGTCAGAGACTATTTGGTTACAGGAAGTCTCTGAAAACCTATCAGAAAGTGCTTTAAGTACTTGGTGAGGAAATCAGATTTCTACAGGTTAAATGATGAAGTTGGTTTTATTTTTATAGGAAATATAAAAGTGTTTAGTGCTGGCTGTGCTGTCAGCTTTGGAAGAAGAATCCACCTATACTGTGTTGAGTTGGCATTATTCTGAATTAACATATATTGCCATAGAAACAACAACCCCCCAAGTCATTACAGGAGTAACATACTACATCAAATATGTGAGGTTTTATCTACATGGTTTAGATAATAGAAACAAACATATATTTTCAAAATAATGTTTAAAAAAGTAGGGAGCAGGAATCCAAAAGTCCAGTAAGCATATGAAGATGTGCTCAATCTTACTTGTAACCATGGAAATGCAATGGAAAAATGTAATGAAACATAATTATATACTCGATAAAGTCACAAAAATTAAAATTCCAAGAGTTGGCAAAATGTGGAACGATAGGAATAATTCTTCCAAAATGCTGGCGGGAGAACAAATTGGCAGAGCCAAAAAATTGCCAATTCATCTTACTTTTAAGAGGTTTCCTTTTGCATAGAACACTTGGGGTCATGGTGTTCCTCGCCCCTCCCCCGACCAATTGTGCAATGAGGCGGCCTGCTTTGGAAAACAGCTTGGAACTTTTTAGGTCAGTTGAAGGTTCACATATCTTATCACACAGCAGTTTCACTCTTAATCATACAGCTAGAGAAATTTGTGTATATGTGCACGGGAATACAAGTCTAAGAATATATGCAGCACAATTTTGTATAATAGACCCAAATTATAAACTATCCAATGTCCATCAAAAACAAAATGGAAAAACAAAGCTGTTGTGAATTCATAATAGAATAACAGATAGCAAAGGAAATGAATAAATTATAGCTACATGCAACATGAATGCATCTCACAAATGTAAGGTTGAAGTAAAGAGGCAGGACACATAAGGATTCAACAATATTTTTCCATCTAAAAAAGTTCAAAAACAAGAAAAGCTAAATTATACGGTATAGGGATGGCTACTGAAGAGAAAAGTGAAAAATAAATGAAAAGTAAGTGAATGATTTTCACAGAAGTCAAGATGGTGGTTACCCCTGGTGGGGACAGGGACTAAGATCAGAATGGGGCTCACCAAAGCTCCTTGGGTGCTGGCAGTGTTCTGTTTTTGACCTGGGGAGTGGTCACATGGAACTTTGTTTTATAATTATTCATTAAACTATACATAATTTATGTACTTTTCTGTATTTATTTTATATTTTTAAATTAAAGAATAAAAAAGAGGGTGAGGGGTAAAGTGGAAACTTATGAATAGACTTGGTATATTAAGCATACACGTTTAATTTTTTACTCTCCCAGAAACCAGCTAAAAATAGTGTGTGTGTGTGTGTGCGTATTTTGTGTAGACTCACAAGACCAGGAGAGCAAGAGAGGAGGAAATAGTGGTAAATGGCTCAACAGACTCTGAAGCAGAACCCTAAGCTAGCAACAAGGAAAGCTGAGAAACAACTTTATTTTCACTGCAGAATCTTGAAAAAGTTCAGGAATTTGTGGCACCTGGAATCTCAAGAAATGGCGTTAAATGGGTGTTAATGAGGAGGATTTGTTGGCAGCTGTTTAAGTAGTTGTTAGACTCCTAGGTTCCCTCCCTTAAACAGGACTGCTGGATGACTGTTGCTTCCTTCTCTAAGCTGAAGGTTAGAGGTTTATTTTCTGGAGAAAGTGGAACACACGGTCTCTGGATGGGGAGACCACAGGCACAGGTGAGGATGGCGACACCGTATAAACCCAGGATTTTTCAAAGGTCATACCAAGGTCATCACCCTGCTTTCCTGGCCCAACTCCCAGAAAGCTGGCCGCCAAAAATTTACCATCGATGTCTGGTCTATTCTGGGAAATATGACCAGCCCAACTTAAAAGACTAAAGGTAAAAGTTGAAAACCACACGATATCACTTATATGTGGGATATAAACCTAAAAGCAACAAATGAACAGGATAAATAAGCACAGACTCATGGATGTGGACAATACACTAGTGGTTACCAGAGGGTTGTGGGGGCGGGGGGTGGGGGAGGTAGATAGGGTAAAAGGGGTCAAATATGTGGAGACAGAAATCTAACTATGGGAGGTAAACATACAATGCAATGTATATAATATGCCTTACTGTTAAATTATACACCTGAAACTTACTGGATTTCATTAACCAATGTCACCATGGGGGAGGGGGGAGACCAAAAGGTACTGATATGAGGAGTTTCCCATCAAATAGCTGAAACAAATCACTTTAGTGTGAAACCCAGTCAATAAAAGCCACACCCAGAACTTCTAGTTCTCTTTTTATTCCCATAATCACTCAGTCTCTCTCTCGATCATGTATGTACTGTCTTTCCCTCTTTAAAAGTGCTTTATTATGGAATATTTCAAACATAAGCAGAAGTAGAGAGACAGGTATAAAAAATCCTGCATGTACCCATTGCTTAGCTTCAACAGCCATCTCCTGGCCAAGCTTGCTTCTTCTTTACCCTCATCTACTCTCCACCCCTGAACCTGGACTATTTTGATGTAAATCCCAGATCTTGTATCATTTTATCTCGAAACATTTCACTATGAATCTCTGAAAGACAAACAGACTTCTCATTTAAAATAGAACCATAATACCAGTATCAACCTAAAAAATTATTTTTTAATATTAAATATCCAGTCAATGTTCATGTTTCCTTGATTTTTCTATAACTTTTTCCCTCTAGAGCTTAAATTGGGATCAAAACAAGATTTGCGACTTGATTCATATGCCTTCTGATTATTTTTTAATCTCTTAATTCTCCTGTTTACTTTTTAACTGAAAAAATGTTAAAGAAATTGTGTGACTTGCCCTGTAGGATTTTCTTTAGATTGAAATTAGATTGCCTCCTTGTGGTGCGATCGTAATGTTTCCTTGTATTACCTATTAAATGGTGGCTAGCTCTAGAGATTTGATAAGTTTCATTCTTTTTCAGGTCTACTTCATAAATTGTGTAGTTCCATCATGGGGCATGTAATTTATCTTTGTCTCTCTTTTTGTGATGTTAGCAGCCACTAGTGATCATTGAATAGATCTATTAATTCATTAGAGGTTACAAAATGATATTTTAATTCTATCATTCATCTTCCTTTGTTAGCTCAATTATTTAAGCAGTCCTCATGGGGCTGTCTCTTCAGCTGTGTTGGTTGCCAGAAGCTGGCTTTGATTCTTCAGAAAAGTCTTCCTAGAAGTTCTGCTTCTTAAGTTCTTGCATGTTCACAGCAGTATGTTTGCTGCCTTTATATCTGAAGATCGATTAAGCCTGATTTAAAATTCTTGGCTCACATTTTCTTTGAGTATCCTAAATAAGTTACTCCATTGATTTCTGGCACGAAGCACTGATGTTGAAAGTCTAATGACAATTTGACTTTCTTTCTCTTACAAAATACTTGTTTTTGTCTGGTTGCACAAAGGGTTATAAAATCCGATAGTTTCAGAGTAGAGCTGTTGAGGGCTGATTTTTCTAGTGTTTGCAGTGTGTCTGTTCAATAACGTAATATAAAGTTTTTTTTTTTTTAATTTCAAGAGATTTAAAAATTTTTTTCATTTTTAGTAATTTTTTTGTTTCATTTTTTAGTTTTTTTCAGGAACTCTTATTATATGAATATTGGATATTCTTTGCCTATTTTCTTGATCACTTTGCCTCAAATCTTTTTTTACCTCTTTCCTTTTTCCTTTTGGTTTTAAAAACTTTTCCTATTTTCCATTTTTTATTTCTCTTAAGACATTTTTCATTTCTTTCACAGCATTTTTCATTTGGTTTGTTCATTCTTGTGTTCCTCCTAGGTTAGCTTTCATTTCTGAAATACTCTTTTAAAATTTCCAATTCTTTTTCGAATTTTTTATTTCTCTTTTCAAGTCTTCCTTTTCCTGAATCATTTATTTTTGAATTTTTCTTATTCTGATTTATGTCATCTTTCACGATTTCTATTATTTTTTTTTTAGTTTGTTTTGAAATATTAGGTACAATTTTCTTTTGTGGCATGTTCTTTCATTGTCTGTAGTAACTTTATTCTACTTTTTATTCTCTTTCATTTTTATAATAACATTGTTGGTGTTTCTTTACAATCTTTTCCTGTGGCTATTTTTAGTGAAAGTTCTCTTCTACTTTCACAAGGAAACGACGACAACAGAGAGTTTCACAGTCCGTAGTTTCCCCTTCTGTTAGTTTCATAAAATAATTTTTAAAATATGACCTCATATGTTCTGAGTGCCTCTTCCCTGCCCCCTTTTTATTTTGACTTCGCCTTTTCTTTGCCCTTGTTCCTTTCCAATACGGTTCAGATGCTGCTCCCAGCACTTTCTCCTGAGTGGGACCTTGTTCTTTGAGTGCTTTGGTTTGTTAGCTCAAGAGTTCACAGGGCCCAGACCCGTGGACCCTCCAGCATGGTCAGATCTTCCCTTTGCCTCCTCATACTTACCCATAAATTTCACCTTGCAACTCTTAATATTCATATCCCAGATTTGTTTTATAAAAGCACATTGATGTGGACCCAAATAAATAGCTTTTCTATTTTTAAGACCATTGTGCCCTCAGCTCCGTGTGGTGTTGCCTGTGCAAACAGCTCCACCAAGTGTCCACTTGCACAGAGCCAGCATCACACTGGTCGCCACTGTTTACCTCGCTGACCATTTCTAGAAGAGCGAGCAGATCCAGTGACACCTCCACTCAGTTTCTTCCTGGCCAAGACTTTTGTTTTTCTAACGCCAGATGGATGGTAGAAAACCACACACATTCCTTTGGTAAAACAGAGAGCCTACATGTGAAGAACAGCAAGTAGAAAATACAACAAACTGGGTTAGAGGACCTGGAACTAAATGACAGCAATGTTAACTGTGGTCATCTCAGCAGGAAAGTGAAATCCTGAGCTCATGGTAAAGGGGCTATTCAGCCTAGTGGTTAAGCATTGGGAAAGTCAGGTTTGATTGGAGTCCCCTATCATCTATTAGCTGTGTGGTGTTAGGCAAGTTCCTTACCTTCTCTGAGCCTCATCTTCCCTGCCTTGTTGTTTAGTTCTAAGGATCAAATGAGCTAATGTATAAAGGATTTAGTGTAGTAACAGGCACTAGCAAGCATTGGTTAAATTTGAGCTGAGTTTCCAGGGTTGAGAGTTCATCTCTCAGAACCCCCTGCTAAGAAAGAAAACCACTCATCTTCGCGATTTGGCCTCTCTTGTCTGAGGTCAGGGGATTGGGTGGCACACTTGCTTCAGGTCCTCTGCAGCTTAACAAGACTTGGAAGAGCCCACATGGAGCTGATACAAAACAGAATTATAAGGAAATGTCTGCAGAGAGCAGACCTGCAATGGAGAAATAACTCTATCCTTAACTGTGTATTCAGCGTGATCACATTAGATGTTCTCGCTGAAATGACTTTTCATTAAAGAGAATATCGCACACCGTCACCAAATGTTCCACACAAACCATTCCCGACGGGGTAGATGTGGTCATTTCATGCTGCGGATCTACATCTTTTGTCTCCCTCCCTAGAACCTGGTGTGGCCAACCCTAGTGGCCTGGCTGACTTGCTGGCTTGGACAGCAAATCGGGGAGGGCAGGGAGAGCTGCCCGAGAGCTGGCTATGGGCTGTGTGTGTGTGAAAGTTGCTGTCTCTGTCGGTTGTTTTGCTCTTGCAGGCACAGAACATTCTCATGCTCTTTGCAAAATCCTTTTTCAGGACTCATACTGATGATGAACCACCATTCCACAGAGGCGGTGAACAAAGGAGCTTGGCCAGATATCTGGATGGAACATCTCCCAGGCCCCTTCGTTCCAATCTGCCCTTAACTGACTCATCACCTGCCTCCCAAACCTGTTCCTCCTCCTCCATTCTCTACTTCAGTGAATTACTTATTAGTCACCATGCTGAAAACCTGGGTGTCCTCTGCCTCTTCTCCTCTCTCCCACCTGCCTCCTTCTTTCCCTGTGTCATTCATAAAATCTGGCTGACTCTTTCCAGAAAAACAGTGGTGCTCACCTCTCCTCTCCATCACCAAGAGAGTTCTCAGTACTCCTCTCACCTTGACTTTGGCAATATGCGCCCCACCATTTCTCTGCAGTTCTCCGAAATCTTCTTTCTAAAACCATGCACACGCCCCACTAAAACTTTGGTGACATTATTACTAAAGAAAGAAAGGGAGTGTCGGTACTAGGAAACATAGCTGTCTTTGTCACATGCAATATGTAGATGAAGAAGGGGTTCTACGGAAAGTAACCTCACAGGGTGATCTGATCATAAATTCCTAACGGGCACCTAGATTAACCCACCTTTGAAATGTCTCTTTTCAGCCCCCTCAAGTGAAACCACCCTCAAGAAAGCACCATAATCTTGTTAACTATTCTGTAATCTCACCCGTGCCTTGCTTTCTCCTACCTTCGTGCCGACTTCCTTACTTTCCCCCTTACTTCAAAATGCATAAAAGAAGATGCAAACTGCTATTCTAAGAAGCGTTTTTCTCAGTCTGTTGAGATCTTGCTTTCGGGCATACCCTCCCTCTGTTTGGCTCAAATACATTTTTATAAAAATTCTCTACAAGTTTGGATGTTCTTATGTTGACAAATATGAGTGAGGCACTGTGCTAAACAAACTAATCTCACTTAATCACTGGGCTTTCATAATATAATGCACACAGAACCCAACTTTAATAGTATTCCCTTTCCTCTTCCCCAATAATTCTTTTCTCAGGCGTAACTTCCTCCTTGAGGAAGCGGCCAGGCAGATATCTTTGCTCAGTGGCTGGTGAAGTTCCCTTATGTAAAAAACATTATCATTATTTCCTATTTAACAGGTAAGAAAAGAGAGGCTCAGAGAAGTTAAGTAATTTGCCAAATGTCACACAGTAAGTGATGAAACTTTAAAGTTATTTCAGGTAATCCGACTCCCTAGGCCACATGTTTAATCTGTTATACCATACTAAGGGTGAGTAACAAGGTCCTTGCACCTTAGGAACGCTTGGGCTGGTAAGAGAGACAGATATAAGCAAATAACTTCAATGAAACATGATACCTACATTAAATAGGTATGACTGACATTCCAGAGCCCTGAGAAAGTAATGGGTCAGTTGTTTCCTTTAGCTTCTCTACATACCACACAATCTGGCTTTTGCATTGCATCAGCATAGTCTTCACAATCTTCAGGTCTAAGTAACTCCTTATGAATATTAGAAGATATTGTACATTTACAGAATGGACCCAGCGTGATGATTGTTCCCTGCCTAGATGTGCTTTGTGTCCCCAAATTGCACCCTGTGTCAGTGTAAGGCCTTTGAATCCTGCTGTTGGAATCATGAAAAGCTTCTGATAGGCTCTGTTCCAGAATCATTGGTGAAGTTGCACAGGGTTCTCTCTTTATGGGGTTACAGCAGACAGTCTGACAGCTCACAAAAGCAAAGCCCCTGTAGATCCATCTGTCAGCATTTCTCGCTCAGAAAGAAGCATTTTGTTACTAAATGGCCCCGACCTTCATCTCCATGTGAGCGCTCTGCAGGTATCTCTGCAACTTGAATCTCCCTCCCTTACCCACTCCTCCCTCTCACTTTCTCTTTTCCTTCCTCCCTGGATATATACTAAGCATCCATTTCTGCCAGGTACAGTGCTGGGAGCTGGGATGCAGGGATGAATGAGACATAGACCTTGTCCCCCACCGCTGCAGGGAACAACATAGACTTTAGGACCTGAGTGTCTCAATCACTAGTAAGTAATGTCTACACTACTTACTAGCTTAGTGTGTTACTTATTTACTTATTTAGCAGGTTATTTACTAGCTATGTGACCTTGACAAGTTACTTCACCTCTCTGGGTCTCAGTTCTCCCATCTGTAAGATGGCATAACATATTTATCTACCTTATAGGGTAGTTGCATAGGTTACAATGACAGGATTATTTATAATGCACCTAGAACAGTGCCTGGCACATGAAAATACTATGTAAGTATTTAATGTTGTTATTTTCGTATAGTACAGCCCTATAAGCTGTATTTTGATTACTTTTGTTCTCCCAAGATAAATCACACATCATGCTAAGAGTTGCCTGGGACTTCGTAACATCTCGATCAATAAAGTTACCAATTGCCATTGTTACAATTCGATTGGAAAACTCTACATTATTTTAGGTAAGCAGTCATTTCTTTCCTCATTTCTGAAGTGTGAGGAACACAAAACTGACCTGAAAAGGGCATTTTCTGACATGACATGTTTTGTGTCAAGAGACAAAGCAATGGTGAAAACCTAGTTGTAAGGAGAGGCTACGAGGCTGAACCATAGAGGAAGATTGCCATTTTTGTTGGCCTGTAGTTTGGCTCCCCAGGGAGCCAAAAAGTGGTGATAAGTCATATAGTTAAACCTGACAGGACTGAATTTTTGGCCCAGTGACTCTAATGGGGGTAGCAGTGTGCAACAGAGTTCAGCATTACTCTCCAGCAGAGATGAAGAGAACAAATTTCAACCAAGCTTCACCATCTACAGGATGCACATTGTGTGTGTATGTGTGTGTGCTGGTATGTGTATGTGTGCGGTTTGTGTATTATGTGATGTGTGCAGTGTGTGTGGTGTGTACGTGTGTGTAGTGTGTCATATGTCTATGTGGTATGTATGTGATATGCGTGTGCAAGTGGTATGTGTGATGTGTGTATTGTGTGGTATGTGTGTAGAATGTGTGTATTGTGTAGTGTGTATGTGTGTGTAGTTTTTAGTGTGTGTATATGTGGTGTGTATGTGTATGCGGTATGTGTATGTGCATGGTGTGTATGTAGTATGTGTGTGGTGTATGATATGTGTAAGTGTGTGTGATATATGTGTGGTATGTGTGGGTATGTGTGTATGAGTGTGTGTATGTGTGTGTGGTGAGTATGTGTGTGTGGTTTGTGGTATGTATATGTATGTGATATGTTTATGTATGACATGTATGTGTGTGTGATGTTTGTGTGTGGTTTGTGGTGTGTGTGTGGGGGCTTGTGCATGTGTGTTGGAAGTGGGAGGTCGGGAAACCTGATCCTTATTATCAATAAGGAGACAAGCATTTTAAATTATTCTTGGGTTGGGTGTTTTCTATTGGTTGGACCATTTCTTTAAAGATACTATTAGGAGTAATTACTATTCTTTCGAGGATTTCATTGTCTTTTTACAAAGTTAAGTAATCATATGTGTTTGAAGTAGGTCAACATAAAGGGGCTGCCTGGTTTTGCTGTCTGAGCAGCTCTACCTGTAATGTCATCTGCGTGACTTTGTGATTAAAGTGGATTCCACATTCATGAGTTAGGACTTCACCTCCTGCCTGAGACCACAGAATTAGTCACACTACCAGAAGTCTCATGTGGCAAGTCACAAGCATGGGTACACAAAAACAATTATGCACGTGCATATGACTTAAAGTTTTGGTTCAAGTGTTTCTACAAAGATGAGTGGGACTGGGGCAGCCAATAAAATTTCAAAAACCATGATATTACTCAGGCTTGGTAGGGCTCAGGTAGCTTACCTGAGTCAAAAATCAAAACAGAATGATGCCATAGATGAGACAGGCAGACAGACAGATGTTCCATTTCGAGCTGTACCACTTACTAACTTTGTTATTAACTTTTCTGAGCCTCAGTTTGTCTGCAAATTGGAGTAAATAGTTTAGCCTTACAATCTCTTATCTATAATCCCCAAATTCAAAAGCTGTAAACTCTGACATCCTTTTCTCAGCTCACTTGGCAATGAAATCTAATCGATCTGAATTAATTTGGCCATAAGAAAACCCTTCCCTGAGCTGACGTGAAGCTTTTTATAGTCTGTGTTTAGTTTATTTAATGTGACTATACATGTTTTGCTACAGAATTATGAATGTATTAGTTATGGGGTACAGCTCCAGACTGTTAGGTACATAATAAGTGCTCGCAATGTTATTTCTCCAAAATCCAGAAATGTCTGAATTTGAAAACACATTGGCCCCAGGGAGTGCTGATAACAAACTGGACCTGTGCCATCCTATGGGATTTTAAAGACTGCATGAAATAATGTATGGAGAACATCTGAAACATCCTACGTCATGCCATTTCCCTTCCCTTTCTCTGAGTAAACCTTTTCTCAGGTGCGACTTCCTCCTTCAGGCGACTGCTCAGCAGCTGGTCAAGTTTACTGTACTTCTAGCGCTTACGGCTATTTGCCACTTGCTCGTTAGTCTATAAACTCCTTGAGGGTAGGGATTGTGTGCCAGTGATTCAGGACAAAGTCCTCGTTCAACAAACACTTCAGCACTGATTTAGTAGGCATCTGCTGGGCCTCCTGATCTCTCAGTCACCTTTCTGGTAGAGGTGTACAGTAAGAGGGAAGTGACTTCAGGTGCAAAAGAGGGGAAGAGAAGGTGCAGTCTTGGGAAAGCCAGCAAAAAGGACCTGCCATGGGGAGGCAGTGGCAGGGACCACCTGGGTTTGCCCGGCACAGGTCTGGTTTGCCTGTTATTATAGGATAATTCCTAACTCTCACTTTTACTCTTTTATTCTCAAATGTGTCCTCGTTTGGATAATAAATTATTTAATCGTGTGCTCCTCCCACTCCATGCAATGAGCATCAGCGGAAGTCTCAGGATGCGAGACAGTTTTTCTTTTCCTTTTTCCTTTTTGCCTCTCAAAGACTAGAATGGTAAGGATTGAAGCCTAGAGGAGACACAGAGGTGGGGGTTGCTAGAAACCAGTTTGATTCCCTAACAATAATTAAGAGCATAGTTCTGTAATTTATCAACTGTGGAACATAAGGTAGTGGGTTGAATGGTGCCCTCCCCCACCAAAAAAATATGTCTACCTTCTAAAGCCAGGAACCTATGAATGTGATCTTATGAGGAAAAAGGTTCTTTTTGGATGTAATTAAGTCAAGGATTTTGAGATGAGATCACCCTGAATTAACCTGGTGGGCCCTAAGTTCAACAAGAACTAGACTTATAAAAGAAATAGAACAGAGAGATGCAGGGAGAAGAGGAGAAGGCCACATGAAGACAGAAACAGAGGTTGGAGTGATGCTGCCACAAGTCAAGAAGCTCCTGGAGCCACCAGAAGCCGCAAGAAGCAAGAAAGAATCCTTCCCCAGAGCTTTTGGAAGATGCCAAAAAGCTTCTCTTCCAACACCTCGATTTTGGACTCTGGCTTCCACAACCGTGAGGTCACAAATTCCTATTGTTTTAATCCACTAAACTTGTGATAATGTTACAGCAGCCCTGGGAAGCTGGTATTCATACGGTGAGTTACCTGACCACTGTGAATCTCAGTTGCCTCACCTGAATATGGGGAGAAGACTTGGACCTACCTTCTATGGTGCCTGGAGGAATAAAAGAAATTATACATGGCACTGAATGGGCCCTTGATAAATTGAAAACTCTGTTATGAGGGCTGATGAATGACAATAATGAAATTTTGCTTTCATCCAGCAGATGGCAGAAGATACATTTGCAAATGAAAAGATTTCGTTTATTCCCAGAAATGCACTCTGATCTAAAATAGCCTTCCTAGCTCACTTGCTGAAGATTAACTCTCACCACCTCAAAAGAGAGCTTTTAGCTGTGTAGAAATTAAACTGATTCTGCTTTTCTTTGACTGTTATAAATAATAGAGGCTGGAATTGGTGAATATAAAGAGTAGGTGGAATTAAAAATATTTGGGTTCTCTGTGACCTCACTAAGACCTCACTAAGACTCAGTTTCTCCAAATAATGATAAAACGAAATACGAAGTACAACATAAACCAGAGGGCTGTTGTGAGACCAAAATGACCCAATGTATGAAAATGCTGGGAAAGCAAGATGCCATAAAGCACAGAAGGGGCCCGGGAGGGGTTCGTTCTGTGGGAATCACAGGGTCATGTTCGATTTATTCATTTGTTTATTCGCTCAGCAAATATCATGTGTGCCAGGCATTGTCCTAAATCCCGGGGACACTGTTTCAGGAAGTTCATATTCTAGTTTGGGAGGACAAACGTGTGCTAAAGGTGTACACATGGCATGATTTTCTCTTGGATGCTAGGATAACATTCCAATTCTGTGTTTTGGCTTGAAAAACATATTTGAATGAACAGTTCCTTTGGTAAAACATTTATACTTCTTTCTGAAGTTCATAAAAAATTCTACCCATGATTAAAAAAACTACTGTTTTTGGTTAAGTGAGAAAAGAAAATTGTAGGACAGTATGTACAGAAAGCCTGGCACATCTATTTTAACAGTGGACACCTTTGGAAAAAGATGGAGGTGGTATCTGAAAACATGGGCTTCATCTTTGATTTTCTATACTCCTATATAATTTACATTTTTAAAAAAGCATACATTGTTTTTTACATTAAAAAAGATGATTATTTTTAATAACTCTGTTCCCAGAAAACTCTCTGCACTCACTTGGCTAATTCAAACACTGACGTGCACTAGTGACAGAACGAGTTATCTCCCTTTTTGAAAGAAAATTAAAAGGAAGAGTCTGTATTTGATCTTCTTTGTAGTCTTGAAAAGAAGTCATCTAACTGGAAGTGATCCGAGCTATTTTAAAGCCCTTCTCCTCCTTAAAGTGGTTTGTGACCATTAGCTCAGCAACCTCCATGGCCTCTTAGTGAGATGGACTCATATAAGAGACCCGGTGAGTCTCTTGGAAGTGGCAGGCTGTGGATGCCCTGTGTCAGCCCATCACAACAGCTGTAATGTGAGTCTACAGCTTTACAGTGTTCAAAGGGCTTTCTCCCGCACTACCTAGTATGACCCTTCTATGGCCCTTAGGAGGTCAGATCTGTGCTTGCGATTCCTCTATATTAC
>NW_011888896.1:5953074-5962019 GCF_000151845.1 Pteropus vampyrus | reverse complement strand
ATTGTGACTGTGAGGGAGCAAACAAAGGCTTTGGAGACAGGAGGACCACACTGTAAGAAATGGGAACTGGCCAGCCTTGGAAGCTTAAAGGGACAAGTCTCAGGAACAAATGCTGGCAATGTCTGTCTGCCCAGCATCCAGGCCAGAAGCAAGCTTGGCAAGCAGACCTGAGCAGTGGGATTTACTGGGCAGAGCAACTCCTACAGCGGGTGAGCGTGCCGCCAGCAGCTCAGCTGGGAGATATATCCAATGCTCCACCCTCACCCTTGCCCTGATTCCTTGCTCACTAAGTCTCTTCTGGATAATTTGGCTTCATTTTTCAACAGGGAAAGAACAAGCTGCTCCGGCCAGTGTGAACTTTCAGTACTCTTAAAAGTTGATTTTTCTCATAATAAGTGAATAAATTGGCTTTCTCATTATAACTCGGCTTTTCCAGTAATTTGTCTTCAGGGAGGGAATGATCTGATCTCTCCACTAGAGTGTGCTTTCTGCCTGCCAGCTTATTTCTCTTTGTAAATTAATGAATGGACCTTCTGTAGTTTATATATCGGCTTCTCACGTATGCTTGGTTAATCCTGGCTGCCTGAGTAAGAATGACCTGGGTGGAGAGTGACAACAAAATCAGGTGTCTGGGCTGGTGAAAGAGTGGGCTCTGTAAGTGGTGAATTCATCAGGGAAATGAACACTACTTCTGGGGTTCTCTTGGCAGACAGTTGGTCAGCCTTCCTTGTGGAGAACCTCTGAACCACAGCACATGGCATTAACGCAGGGGACTGAATGAATCCTTCATGCCCCCAAGGAGCCAAGTTTGGATCCTCTCTCTCCTCAGCAGTCCAGGCTATTCCCGTTCAATCAAGGAGCATCCCTGCCTCACTCTCACGGGCATGAGACCAAGTGGTTCTAGGAAGCAGAGCTTTGCTGGGTTACTCCTTCACTGAAAATCCTTTGATGGCTCCCTATTACCTATAGCATAAAGTCTCGACTCCTCAGCAAGACTTGCCCTTGGGGCAAGAGGAGTAAAAAACGTCATTGCCACATTATTTCATCAAATCAAATCCCCTTATAATTATAAAATGTATTATTATTTGAAGTACTGAAAAAACCCTGTCAAATAAAGTGTGATATCCCATTGATGATTCAAACACATCCAATTCAGATAGGTTAACATGTGGAAAACATTTGAGTCTTAAAAAATCACTGAAATGTGGTATTTAAAACAAAAGCTGGCAGTTGTAATAGTTTCCCTCTTAGAGGAGAGACAATTCATTTTAGAGGGAAAGGATTCTGTTATGTAAGAGCGTATCACGATCGACTATCTATTTGTTTATTTATTTTTTTTTTGAGAGGATGTGGCCTAAAGTGCCTAGGCCAGGATAAGTGAGAGCAAGTGAGAAAAAGAGGGAGGGGGAGAGAGAGACAGACAGACAGACAGAAGAATTGCTCTGCATAATGAAGTTATAAGAACCAGAGCTTTCCTTAGCTGCTAGGACAGTGGGGAAGGAGAGATTCGAACAAGGATTAGACGCAGAGCAGTATTCTCCATGCTGGTGGCACTCTAGAATCACCCGGGGGTATTAAGTAAGATATCTACCCACCTGGTCTCACACCCACGTAGTCTGACTTAAATGGTTGAAGGTGGTCCTAGGCATCAGTCTTTTTAGAAGCTTTTGAAAGATTCTAACTGGTCACAGGAGCCTAAGAATATAAAGTTAGCTGGTAAGAACTTTCCTTTGGGGTAGGTGGACAAGGCAAGTCGGGGTCACCATGGCTACTGTTTAATAATAAGCTGTTAGCTATTGTGTGCTGCACCCTTTTGCTATCCCGAGCCTGCAGTGTAAACTTGCCACGCCCCCAGTTGTGGAACATAATTTGGTGCCCAGTAAGGATCCAGGGACGCAGAAGACAGACCGCAGCAGCAGAGGCTGAGAACAGTGGTGCGTCCCGGGAGTCTCACCAACTCCAATCCCCAGAACCACACCACATCCTCAGAGATACCAGGCTTCCTACTGGTATATTCATGGTGTGGCTGCTTCTGCTTTTAACATTTGAATCCTGAACTAAAGGATGATTCCAGAAGGCTAGAGGACTTGGAGGACATTCAGGACCAATGCTTTGGTTATACCAAGTCTTTTATGATCTGGTTTCTACCTACCTTAATCCCACCCTTCCGGCACCTTATACCCGCCACCTCCACTTCGGGCTGCTTGTAAAATACCCGTTCATTCTTCATGACTCAGTCTAAGGTTTACCTGCTCTGAGAAGCCTTTTCTGCATTTGTCTCCACCTCCCTACACTTACCCCCATTGGAGTGGACTGTTTCTTCCTGCTGCCCCGCTGGATTCCGTGCAGACTTCTTGTACCTCTGTTCTTGGTTGATTTACGTCCATCAGAAAAGTTATGTTGACGTGCTAACCCCCCAGTGACTCAGAATGTGACCTTATTTGGAGATGGGGTCTTTTATAGACGTGGTCAAGTCAAACTGAGGTTGTTAGGGTGGGCTCTAATCCAATATGATTGGTATTCTTATAAAAAGAGGAAATTTGGACACAGAGACATGCACACAGGGAGAACGCCATATGAAGATTGGAGTTATGCTGCCACAAGCCAAGGAACTATCAAACTAGGAGAGAAGCATGGAACAGATCCTTTCCTGGTGCCTGTAGAGGGAGCATGGCCCTGCTGACACCTTGACCTTGGACTCATCTCTGGAACTGTGAAACAATAAATTTCTAAGCCACTCAGATTGTGGTACTTTGATATGATAACCCTAAAAACTAATACAGCCTCCAACATGTCAGTGTCTTTAGATTTTTAGGTCTATTCCCCCCCCCCCTGAACTGTAAGCCCCTCAAAAGCAGAGGCTGCTTCAGTTATTTTTGCACTGCACCTAATAACACCTATATATGTTCGTTGAATAAATCAATGATTGTAGTGCATCCCCCAGTTTCCTGAATCCACTATCAGAAACTGCACAGGTGGCAGAAAACACCCTGGGCCTTAACCTGCTTGCTGTGATCAGGTCTGCTGCCAGCTGTCCATTATCATCAGTAACCACAGTAATGACAATCACCCCGTTATCAGTTAGAATTCAGTGGTCATCAAATTATACGCATTCCTTCAGTCAGTTACTCAACAAACATTCACTGAGTGACTCCCATGGACCAGGTTCTGTGCTAGGAACTGGGGGCACAGTGGTAAACAAGATCAGCCTGGTTCCAGGTTTCATGGAGTTTCTATACTAACAGGAGAGACAGATTAAGTAATTATTTAATTATAATGATGGTAAGTGCTAAAAAGAGAAGTACAGGATGCCAAGAAAATAATTAACAGAGGAATCTGGCAAATTCCAGAAAGCTTCTCAGAGCGATGTTTCATCTGAGCCAAGAAGGATTCATAGGAATAAGCTTCTACTTGCAAAAGGGTAATGGAAGCATGTGCCCCGTCGAGGGCATAGCACATGTGAAGTCCATCTGTTCAGTAATTATTTGTTGAGACTGCTCTACGGGCCAAACAGGTGTTTTAGGTCCTGGACATACAGCAGAGAAAACAACCAATAAAAATTCCATCTACTGGCAAGCTCACATTTGAGAAGCCAGAGGGAACTGAGCAGGAAGAACTGAGAAGGAAAAAGCATAGCACGCGTCTTCAAAGGAATCAAATGTAAAAGGTCTGATCCACTGAACCTGTTTTGGTCATTGCTGGGCCTCTCGCACGTAGAATGGTGCCTGGCACACGGTAAGAGTTTCATACATTATTTGCTGTAGATGAATTAGGATCAGCGAGTAGGGTGAAGTTAGGGTATGTTGTGGTGATTCTGATACAGCCTGCGTTAACGTGCACTAAACTGGAAAGTGCTTTAGAGTTTACAACAACGCTATGGATCATTTAACTTTCACAGCCCTGTTTTTCACTGCTACTAGGGTACAGTTGGTCCCCGTAAGCATAAGAATTCTTCTGGTAATACTGTGTTCAAGGCCTGTGAGCGGCACAACGATTCGTTCAGTTTTCGGTTCAGAATCACGACTGTTTGCATTCCTCACCTGAACCAGAGTGTATGGGTCTCAAGTGTCAGGATTGACTGTGCTCCGTCACCATGACCTATGCTCTGGGCTTTAAATGAGGGGAGAGGCACAATCCAGCTCCATGGTAGATGGCTCTATTGTTCAGGAAAATACTCTGATGAACTTTTTGGTTGATAGAAGTAACTTCTACCCCCTACCCTCACAACCTTGCCACCCGCCCCTTTTTTTTTTAAGATACTGTTCATAGTAAGAAATAATATAGAATCCACAAAATCAAGTGAAAAATTAGTCATCTTTAATTTTACCAACCAGAAATGAGTAGCGTTTACATTTGAATGTCTTTCATGCAGACTTTTTCTCTGCACACACACTTGGTATGTGTATGTATATTTATGTTTACAAAAATGAGATTATATAGTACAAAGCAATTTGTAACTGACTTAAATAAGCTTAGAAATTTATTATAAGCATCCTTCTATGTCAGTAGACATTCATCAACATCACTATTTTAAATTTTGGCTCGGCCTGATGTTATAACCTCCCACATTTTTCATTTTCAATTTCTCCTCACCCTGTGAGCAGATTAGTCCTCCTGAATCATAATCCTAATCGAGTCACTTTCCTGCTGAAACCCTTTCAAATGCTTCCCACTCCCCACTTCCTACAGAGGAAGCCCAAATCATTTCACCCAAAATTCTAGACTCTCCATGATATGACCCTGCCCCCAATCTGCTTATCTATTTTTATCTTCCATTACTTTCCTAGACATACCCAATGCTCTAGTGAAAGCTTGGTGTTTCTCAAAGTTCTTACTATTCTTTCTTATCTCCATTCAAACCATTCCCTTCCACCTAGAACACCATCCCCACCAGTTAGTTCCCCAGCTACTGGAACCCCGGGTCACCTTCAAGGCCTGGCTCTGATGCTACTTTCTTCAGAAAGCCTTGTTCCTCTCCAAAAATGTCCTAGGAACTGAGCCAAGTGCTTATTACCTTATGAGGAAAAAGATCCTTTATCACACCTTTGTTATTGCTTAAAACATATTTTGCTTCTTTGGATGTGCGTATGTGTACACACACAAACCATACATCGTTGTCAATTGTGCAAATAAGGGTTAGTTACAGGGCAGACTTAGAATCTGGGACTTCATTCCCAGTAATGCTTTTCTTATTTCCAGAAAGTATTTTTATACATCTACATATCCCTGTAGATATGTACATAGATATGGATGTGTATTTGTGTTTTTATAAATGTGTGCATATGTATGCGTATATAGGTAGGTATGTATATATGTATACCAAGATTCTTGCCATTTATTTTCTGGAAATTGTCTCTTCTAAGGTACAAGCTAATCTTCCTCTGACATTTACGGGTTTCAGTCAACCATAGCATTTTACCAGGGAGCTTACAGGGAAAAGGCACCTGAATCATACCCTGGATCAGCCTGTCTGCCTCAGTTGAGAATCTGGCTTCCTTGGTTTTGTGCTATTAAACTGATAAAGAGCTCTTAATAAATCCACTGAGCTTACATATCTCAGTTTGGGATCTGTGAGACTTGACAACAGATTGGTGTGCTGATTGTGGACAAGTTAACCAACTAGATTTCCTGGGTTAGCTCTTTTGTGCAAGCATTGACATTCAGGGGCCAGACTCCATTTATTATCTTAGAAACTGGATTTCCTTAGCTTTTGAAACTAACCTTTTAGGAATCCAGCATTTTCATGCTGCAAAAATGGCAAGAAGGGCAGGAGGGAGACTGACATGGAGACTTTTACCCAAGAGAGGTCGAGAGTTCTAATAGTGTCCCTCTTGGGAACTGACTTATTTCAGGGTTATCAGGATGTAAGCATGCATTTTCTCCCCTCCCCATGAGGCTGCTGCCAAATTGCTTGGCTGACCTTCATCCATTGCTGATCCCATAAGCTCCAAGCCCTATGCAGAGGAATCGGTGCTGGGCACGTGTGATCATCTCCTGGCTCTCCCTGAGCCTTTGTTGTTAGTAATGAAGGTGTCATGAAAACTTTATTCTAGACTTTGGCTCCTGTTAGTTTTAACTTTCTCTTTTCACTCCAGCCTCTCCCTTAGTAATCTCACCCACTCCCATGGCTTTTAATGCCACCTGTATGATGACCACTCTTACATTGGTATCTCCATTTCAGATCTGTCTTCTGAGCTCAGACTTATGTATCCAACCGTCTACTTGTCATTGCCATCTGGATATCTGCCTGTCATTGCAAACTTGTCATGAATTCATCATCTGTCACTCCTTTTTGGTTTCCTATCCAGATGATGACACAACCTGCTACCTAGATACTCAAGAAAGAAATTTGGGAGGTGTCATCATTGACACCTCCTCTCCTTTTCACCTCTCTTGCACCCCAACCAATACATTATATGATTGGGTAAACGTCAAGCCCATTTATTGAATAAATGTCAATCCAATAATTTTCTAAACAATTTCACTTTTTTCAATTCTCTGAATTTCTGCTACCAGCACCCTGCTCCCAGACACTAGAGTCTCTTGCCTGCCCTATGACAGAGCCTTCTAATTGGTTTCCCCACATTCATATTTGCATTCTCTAATCTATTTTCCATATAGCAATCAGGGAGATTTTTAGAAAACTTGAATCTAATTCTCTTCTTCTCTTTCTTAAGCACTGTCAATGGTTTCCCACTTCTTTTACTAAAAATTTCAAATCTTGTGGAATGGCTCAAAGTGCCCTGTGTGATCTGGCCCACCTCCTCCTCCAATTCCTTAGACTCATAGATGGACAGAGCACCTTCCTGCTGTCACAGCAATTCTTTCTTGTCTGGCTAATTCTCATTCATCTTTTGATTCATATTTTTTTCATCATCTCATTCATATTTTTTAAATATCCCTTCTATAGGAAAATCTGCCACCCTCGAGAGACCAGATTAGCTTCTGATTATGCTAATTTACACAGTTTATTCTCTGTACTGCTGATCATGATGACCAGCATTTGACCAATGATTTAATATTGGTTTCCTCTGCTAGTCTATAAACTCCATGAAGTTAGGAACTGCATCTTCTTTTTTAGTGATGTCCTTTCAGCACCTGGCACAAAGTCTGACATTTAGCAAGTGTTCAATAACTATTTTCTAAGTAAATAAAGATGTTCTAATTCAAAATCTTTCTGATACTGTGGAACACATCGGTAATTTTTGTTAGCGTCATTCTTGTTTTGAATGACTCTAGCTTTACTCATTGTTTGTGTGTTGATTGGTTTTACTTTTTCTTTGAATGCATCATGAGCATTTGCTCTATCTAGGTAATGCCCTGGGTACTGGGAATCAAAGCTGAATTAGAATTCGATGCTGCACAGAGGGAGTTTACCAATTAGCAGGGTATAGCGCATGTTTATATTTTCATGAAAGGATACAGACAATGGGAGGTTTGGGAATTTTCATAGAAGTATGAACACCTACACCTATTATACTTAATGAGATCATTCATCTAAGAGTAGGCAGGGCGTCTAATAAAAGGTTATGGACCCTTTTGGCTGAGCTACTGTGGCCAAGTTAATTAGAGTCAGAGTACAGCTCAAGCTCAGGAGGGCTGACTTAACTCATCTTGCAAAGAAAACAATCAGGAGTCAGGCCAGGTAAGGAGACAGAGGAACATGGGTGCTCAGGCTTGGTCAAATGCCTGGCTATCCCCAAGTGGTATCTCCCTGATCAACACAAAGGCAATGCAGCTGCAGGCTTCTGTGTCCAGGCTTATAACTTCTCAGCAAAGGCTGAGCCAAGGTTGTCAGGCAAAAGGTTGAGCAATAAGCCCTGATTCAGGGAGAGCGGGTTTGTGTTTGGCCCCATTTGGAGCTACGTGATCCCAAGCAAGTTGCCTCAACTTTCTGAGACTGTTTTCTCTTTAGTAAAGTAAGACAGTTGTGTCTGTTACTCATTGGGGAGATAAAATAATGTACAGCAAATGCCTCTCTGTAGTTGGTATTCATTAGCAATGTGTCCCTTTTTCAAATTATGCCACAGGTATAGGTTTTGCTTTGATGGCTTTTTTAATCCCTTTCTTAACTATTCTGGCCCTTTATTCCCCACATACTTTCTCCAATTTCAGAGAAACCTCTAGTGGTGGTATGGTAAGTAGCCTCTTCCTGTGCTACGGAAGGGCGCCTGGAACCTAGTGGGCATTCGATAACTATTTGTGAGATCAATAGTCAGACAGATGGAGAAATAGATGGAAATATGAATAAATCTTCCATTCAAAGACTTCTCACTGCCACTGCAGGAACCATGGAATAGTCATAGAAAGTCTTTTGATTTCTAACTCAACTCCATTATAGATGGCAGACAACCTTTAACTGTCAGCCCCTTCAGGCATGGTTTTGCTGCCGAGTCACCTTGCCCAAGGTCACACCCCTTTCTGAGGTGGCCCACAGTCAATGAATGATCAGTGCCTGAGTATAAATGCCTGTCATCTCTGCCCAACTCCAAAAACTCAAGAGCTCCATTCTGGTTCTGGGGTGACTCCTGGCCTCAGTTAGGCTGCTGTTGGGCCTGTATCTAGTTTGAGCCCTCCCTCTCCATCTTCTGCTCCCTTCCTCTCCCTTCCACAAGTGTTCATCCCTAAGCCCTCCCAAATTAACATCCTGCCTCCTAATTCCATCTCAGAATCCACTTTCTGGGGAATGAATCTGCAACATATTCGCTCACCAAAGTGAAAAGTCTAGACGCTAATGGGCACAGCTAAGTAGAAAGTTAAGCTAGATATAATCTCCACCCTCACAGACCTTACAGTCTAATGGAGAGGAGAGATCCTAAACAAATAATGGGAGATTCAATACAGAAATCATGATTGGATAAGAGATACTGAGAAGAGAAGGGGTGGGATGAGTTTACAAAAAGGGACTTGGACTCGGGGCCCAGGGAAGCCTCCCCAAGCAGGGG
>NW_011888896.1:5950672-5953024 GCF_000151845.1 Pteropus vampyrus | reverse complement strand
CTCAACCTATCACTCTAAATCCTCCATCTTCATGTTGCCTTTTGGATGTCTGAGCCTTCTCATTAGATTTATTTATTTATTTACTTACATACTTATTTATTTTTATCCCTTCCCTTTTTTTCCTCCAAGCCCCCTCCTATCTGGCAACTATAAAAAAGTTCTCTATGAGTTTGTTTCTGTTTTGTTTGTTTGTTTATTTTTTTCTTTAGATTCCACATGTAAGTGAAATCATCTGGCATTTGTCTTTCTGTGATCTACTCCACTCAGCACAATACCCACTAGGTCCATCCATGTTGTTTTAAATGGCAAGATTTCATTCTTTTTATGGCTGAGTAATATTCCATCATATATACGTGCCATTTCTTCTTTATCCATTCATCTGTTGATGGATATGCAGGTTGCTTCCATATCTTGGCTACCATAACTAATACTGCAATGAACATATGGATTCACATGTCCCTTTGAAGTAGTGTTTTGGGTTTGTTTGGATAAATACCCCGAAGTGGGATTAGTGGGTCCTTCTTTGTCTCTTGTTATAGCTTTTGTTTTAAAGTCTATTTTGTCTGGTATAAGTATTGCTACCCTGGCTTTTTTTTTCATTTTCATGAAATATCTTTTCCATTCCTTTACTTTCAGTCTGTGTGTGTCTTTCCATCTGAAGTGAGTCTTTTGTAGGCAGCATATGTTTTCTTAGCCATTCAGTTGCCCTATCTTAAGATTGGAGCATTTAATTCATTTACATTTAAAATAATTATTGATAGATGTATAGTTATTGCCATTTTATTTTTCATATTTTTTATCTTTTCTTTCTTTCTTTTTT
Organism: Pteropus vampyrus; assembly: GCF_000151845.1. NCBI lineage: Eukaryota > Metazoa > Chordata > Mammalia > Chiroptera > Pteropodidae > Pteropus > Pteropus vampyrus. The sequence goes on along the minus strand of NW_011888896.1, from coordinate 5,952,204 downwards.
TTCTTAAGAAGTCTCTCTAACATTTCTTGTAATACTGGTTTGGTGGTAATGAACTCCTTTAGCTTTTTCTTGTCTGGGAAGCTCTTTATCTTTCCTTTGATTCTAAATGATGGCCTTGCTGGGTAGAGTAATCTTGGTTGTTGGTCTCATTCTTTCTTTCTCCGCTCAGACCTACCAATTTTCTCATATCCACCCTGTCCTCTTTCTCCTTCAGAATTAGTCCGTTCTGTACCCTTTGGATCTCCTTGGACTTCTTTAGTGAATCCAAAAAATGAATGACAATGCATGCCCCTTCTCAGATCTTCTGGTTTCCAAGGGCCTTTGGTGCAATAACTGGGTTGCAGATATGTGGAAAGATCTTGCAGAGAGGAAGTGGCAGAGACAGAGGCTGGAGCCAAGCAGGGAAAGAAAAACCGTTGCTAAAATGCTACATCAAAGGGGATGAGATGCAGCAGCTAGGTCCTAGCATTGAGGGAGATGGACCATGATCAGATCAATCTAAGGCCCAATTATCAGAGCTGGAATGTAAAGTGCAGGACAGAGTCAGCTGGAAGATGGTTGATCTGTGGTTGAGGTGCTTTCTCCAGTCCTGTCTCCACCTGGGAGCTGCAGCCTGCGGCCCTGCTTCGTCTGCAGGTGTGAGTAATGCTGACAATGGCAGGCCCAGAGGAGAGGGGAGGGTGGAGGGCAGGCCATGGAGAAGGGGTGCTTTCTGGAGCCAGGAACCACACCTGTCTACATTTTTTAAAGCTTTATCACCTTTGCAATTTAAGCAGTTTTATTTCCATTTATATTAAAAGTAAATGTGAGCAATTAGATAAATTATGCCTGGTTTACTGCTCTCTAAGGAAGTGTGAGAGAATAACCTTGAATTTCATTCCACCCATCAGATACCTTGGTCATAATTGCCTTCTCTGTACCTTTTTAAAGAGTTTTTAAATTTTTTTTGTTTATACATACATACACATATTTTTGTATACCTAATATTTTTGCAAATAATACATTTATTTTTATAAAGTTGTTTTCATCTTGCAATCATTCAGTTCAATGACGTCTTCTCACTGTGATATTTTGGGTAGGAAATATTGTTTTTTGTAGTGGCAAGAAGCCAAGGGTCTGTTTTCTCTCTGCACAGGCAGATCCTCTGCCAGCAGCTCTCCCTGCGTGTCCAGGCTTCTCTCACCCCTAACCTCTGCAACTCACATTCATCTTTCATTTTCAGTGTAAATGCCACTTCTTCAGAGAGTCCTTTGACCTCTTGGGTCTCCCTGAGTGCTCCCCTTTGGACTTCTATACTGTAGATATAGCGTCCTCAGTGCGACTTTTACCACATTTTGTTGGAATTGTTATCATCTCCTCTGTGTCTTCTATCAGACAGATGTTTTTGACACTGAGCTGCAATCTTTGATGGGCTGTGAAATCAGTGAGTGGGTTGTAACCAGTGTTTTGGGGTTTTGTATTATTTATTTGGGGATTTTTTAATGTGTACTTGAAGAGTCATAGAGTCATGTTTGCTATTCAACTTTCTTCTT
>NW_011888896.1:5949818-5950622 GCF_000151845.1 Pteropus vampyrus | reverse complement strand
TGATTGGATAAGAGATACTGAGAAGAGAAGGGGTGGGATGAGTTTACAAAAAGGGACTTGGACTCGGGGCCCAGGGAAGCCTCCCCAAGCAGGGGACGCATACGAGGACCTTGCAGAATGAGAAGGGAGGAGCCAGGTGGCGGGACAGCCAGCCCAGGTAGAGGGGACCACATATGTTGAGAAGGAGTTAGTTGTGTTGGAGCAACAGAAAGGCCAGGGTGGCTGGAGTCTAATGGAGCAACATTTTGTTGTAGGGAAGAGCTTTGTTCTGTGAGCTCCTTTCTTTCTTTATCTCAACCTATCACTCTAAATCCTCCATCTTCATGTTGCCTTTTGGATGTCTGAGCCTTCTCATTAGATTTATTTATTTATTTACTTACATACTTATTTATTTTTATCCCTTCCCTTTTTTTCCTCCAAGCCCCCTCCTATCTGGCAACTATAAAAAAGTTCTCTATGAGTTTGTTTCTGTTTTGTTTGTTTGTTTATTTTGTTCTTTAGATTCCACATGTAAGTGAAATCATCTGGCATTTGTCTTTCTGTGATCTACTCCACTCAGCACAATACCCACTAGGTCCATCCATGTTGTTTTAAATGGCAAGATTTCATTCTTTTTATGGCTGAGTAATATTCCATCATATATACGTGCCATTTCTTCTTTATCCATTCATCTGTTGATGGATATGCAGGTTGCTTCCATATCTTGGCTACCATAACTAATACTGCAATGAACATATGGATTCACATGTCCCTTTGAAGTAGTGTTTTGGGTTTGTTTGGATAAATACCCCGAAGTGGGATTAG
>NW_011888896.1:5912112-5947403 GCF_000151845.1 Pteropus vampyrus | reverse complement strand
TCGTCTGCAGGTGTGAGTAATGCTGACAATGGCAGGCCCAGAGGAGAGGGGAGGGTGGAGGGCAGGCCATGGAGAAGGGGTGCTTTCTGGAGCCAGGAACCACACCTGTCTACATTTTTTAAAGCTTTATCACCTTTGCAATTTAAGCAGTTTTATTTCCATTTATATTAAAAGTAAATGTGAGCAATTAGATAAATTATGCCTGGTTTACTGCTCTCTAAGGAAGTGTGAGAGAATAACCTTGAATTTCATTCCACCCATCAGATACCTTGGTCATAATTGCCTTCTCTGTACCTTTTTAAAGAGTTTTTAAATTTTTTTTGTTTATACATACATACACATATTTTTGTATACCTAATATTTTTGCAAATAATACATTTATTTTTATAAAGTTGTTTTCATCTTGCAATCATTCAGTTCAATGACGTCTTCTCACTGTGATATTTTGGGTAGGAAATATTGTTTTTTGTAGTGGCAAGAAGCCAAGGGTCTGTTTTCTCTCTGCACAGGCAGATCCGCTGCCAGCAGCTCTCCCTGCGTGTCCAGGCTTCTCTCACCCCTAACCTCTGCAACTCACATTCATCTTTCATTTTCAGTGTAAATGCCACTTCTTCAGAGAGTCCTTTGACCTCTTGGGTCTCCCTGAGTGCTCCCCTTTGGACTTCTATACTGTAGATATAGCGTCCTCAGTGCGACTTTTACCACATTTTGTTGGAATTGTTATCATCTCCTCTGTGTCTTCTATCAGACAGATGTTTTTGACACTGAGCTGCAATCTTTGATGGGCTGTGAAATCAATGAGTGGGTTGTAACCAGTGTTTTGGGGTTTTGTATTATTTATTTGGGGATTTTTTAATGTGTACTTGAAGAGTCATAGAGTCATGTTTGCTATTCAACTTTCTTCTTTTCTATTTACTCACATGTAATAACAGTGAGTTTTATTTTATTTTATGAAAATTTTGTTTCTGTTTGTGTGTGTGTGTGTGTATCTGTGTATACAGTGGTGAATGAGATACACGTAGGTCTGGACACTTGAGGTACATGGTGTAAAGTAGAGTTTTTCTTCAAAATTTTTAACTGTGATCTACAGTAAGAGAAACATTTTAAAATGTAAAACATTTTATACTACATACACACATATACACATATGTTTTCATAATATATTTGATTTTGATATATATAACTCATATAAGATAGCTATTTTTAACTCATTTTAGATTGGATGAAATGGAGACCAAGCAACTAAGTGACATGCAAAGGTCATATAGCTCATAAGTGTTAGAGCTCAAGACCTAAATCCATGATTCTGATCTAGAACTGTTTCTTACTCATATAATTTTATACATCTACACCAGAGTCAAAGTAAGATGCCCTCTAATATCCAATCACTATATACAGAATTGTGATTTATTTTATACAGTATTGTCCCAAAAAAATCTAACTGCACACGTGCGGAATGAGGAGATATATGACAGCACTGCAACTTAAAGAAGCAATGTAGCAAATAAGTGTGTTTAGCAAATAATAAGCTAACATTGTTACAAGTCAATTTTTCTGTCCACAAAGAAAATCTCATTATTTTGATTTTGGACTCCATAATAGAAGTAGAATATTTAGAAGGAAAGAAATGATTTTCTTGTATTCTTCTAAGAGCATTGTGTTTCATTCTGGGCAGCACACTTTGAAACTAAAGACAAAAGATAGATTATTCTTAGAAGAAAATGCACTGAGGGGAGAGAGAGGGCTTAGGGCCAAGCCATATAGGAAAGGATGGAAAGATGGGGTCTGAAGGAGACCAGAGATGGTGGATAGAATAAAGGTCTTAAGTAAATGAAGGCCTGTCCTGTGGAAAAGAGCTTAGGCTTTTGTGTCATGTGGCCCAGTGAAAGGGAACAGCATGGAGACTGATTTCCAGGTGACAAGGTTGTGGTAAGCCTCTGTGGGGTTTGCCTCCATGGTATCTGCTTTCCTATCTTCTGATCACAGAACACACATCTTGTTCAGGGAACAGCCCCTCCTCTACTCTTGGCCCACATTGTCTATTTAGGCAGGGTGACTTTATTCCTTTGTCCAAGTGATCTTATGTCTTATGACTATGCCCTAAGATAATCAGCATATTCCATTCTCTCTGGCCACAGTGATTGGCCCAAGAATCAGCTTGTGATTCAGATCGGTTCATCCTCCTCACTGGATTTAAGGCTGCATGGACACATGTATCTAAAAGTGAAGTTAACTGGATTTAAGGCTGCATGGACACATGTATCTAAAAGGCGAGCACAGCCATGAAAAGAGGTGACATTATGCCCCAATCCTCTCACTCTGAGTACCTTGAACCAGCTGTACCTGAAAGCCCCTAGACCTTTTACTTAGGTGATCCAACAGATCATGATTTTGGTCCCTGGATAGTGGACTCTGAGATGGAGGTTGAGGGGCAGGATATTTATTAGGAGTACCTTAGGGATGGATACTTGAGGAAGGAAAGGGAAGGGAGCAGAAATTGCAGAGGAGAACTCAAGCCAAATGCAGGCCTGACAACAGCTTCATCTGAGCCCAGGAGCTAGGATGGCCTTCCAGAATTATCAGAGTTGAGAAGAGATGGCCAGGCATTTATACTCTCATGTTGGTTACTCATTGGAAGTGTGTCTCCCCAAGAAAGAGCTTCTACAGCAAAGCAATACCTGAAGGCATTGACAGTTAAAGGTTGTTTGCTAGTAGCTCTCCAGCAGCTGGTGCCAAATGTCCTTCATTGGAGGAGAACTTGGCTGGTACCTCTCAAAGGTCCACCACACAATGTATTCCTTATGTATTTGTTAATTAATTATTTTTTTTGTTAACAACAGTTTCAAATGGACTTTTCTGTCACTGACAACTAAAGGAATCCTGACAGACATAATAAGAAAATATTTCCTAAAATTTAGAACTGTCCAGGCTAAGATTCCATGACTCCGGGTTCTTGAGAAGAGAAATTCTGGTTCCTTCTACCAACTGACACAAGGCTATCACATTGGACACATTGTATGGACATCCAGAGCATCCCAGATCACATCCTGTTTCTCCCAGCTAATTTCACTTGATTCTAAACTTGGAGGAAGATGAGAGGAATGCTATTTGTTTTACTAAGGAAAGAAAGGAAACATACTTTTTTGATCATTAGAAGGAATCCTAAAAGTGTATCTTAACTGACTGTACCATAGACAGGATTTTTACCTGCCGCACCCAAAGGGCAGGTGCCATCTTCAATTAATGCTATCTTAGAGCCTCTCAGTCAAATTTTCCTCCCTCTATTTCTGATCACCTCTGAGTTCTTCCTATATCTCCTTGTCTCCAGTGTCTAGCCTGTCATGCCACTGAGTTGTTCCTTGAGTCACCCTTCACTGGCTGTTTCTTAGGCTATCTGTTTCCTAATGCCAAGGACCTCAGCCTCATACCTCCCTGCCCACCCTGCCATGGACACAGGGTCGAATGTCCCCACGTCCATGTTTGGGTCCTCAGGCCCCTGAGCTCACACTTGTCTGATGGCCCTTTCACTTCCTGCTATGACTCCCTGTGATGTGGCTGTTTTCTCCAGCCACCTAGTCTCAGCCTCAACTGAGTGTCTGCAGAGTTAGCAGGTGCTTTGTATGTGGTGTGAGGAAAGGGCCCCGGGCTCAGTGCCTGGAGAACCCTAGTTTGGGCCCCAGAAGACTCTGCCCCTCCCATAGGCTAGCCGCACCATGTCTCCGAGCTCTAATTTCTTTATCTGTAAAGCACACCTGTCCCGCCTCACAAAGTTGTAGTAGGAATAATCGTAGTCCTAGCTACCCGTTGATTGAACTCTTACCACGTGCCAGGTGTTTGGCTTAGCACTTACTATCATTTTTAATCCTTTCAACACATTACTTTGAGGATGGCATTTTTATCCCAATTTTATAGATGAGGAAATGGAGTCTCAGGCAGGTTAAATAACCTTACCTAGGTGACACCATAGGGCTGAAATTAGAACCCTGGTCAGCTATGAGACCCTCGCCATTTACACACTTCACTATAAGATGAAGAACACAGAAATGCATTATAATGGTGAGAAGTCTTGTCTGCACATCAGCATTTATTATCATTTCTAAATCATCTATGAATCTCTCTGGATCTCAAAGATGCAAAGAATTATGCTGACACATATTTGGGCAAGTTGCCGAGAAAACCATCTTGAGTTAACAAGTCTTCACATTCTAATTTCTTTAGTCTCAGGAAATACACACAGCAAATGTAGGGGGAAAAAATAATTTCTGTTATTGAAAATGGATTAGAACACTCGAACCCAGAACTGGATCCCAAAATCAGCTTTGAGGAAACAAAGCTTGGCTAACATCCACATGTTCAGCGTCTTTGCACCATACAAATATACCTCCAAGGGCCACAGCCCTTCTGTCCTGCGATAGGGCCTCTGTAGGCCACAGCCTGCGGTCCACGTGCTGAGGTAGGAGCCACAGCACGTTCCCAGGAACAGAAGCAGATGCTGGGAGAACATTTGCTCCCACTCACCCAAACATTGCATTTAAAACTGGCTGGAAAGATTAAGTGAATGTTGCTGGAGACTGGCACTCTGTGCAGTTGCAAATGCTATGGTCTCCTATTCTCTTCGCTCTCAGGTAGATACAGCTCACTGTGTCAAGAGAGAAGCTGCCTAGAAGTGGGTGTTATCGGGGCTGTTACAAGGAAAAACCAACTCAAAAGCCAGACAACTCTTCATGGAATTCAGCTCAAGGTTTGAAAACTTCCTAGCTTGTCCTATGAACCTCAGCATCAAGAACCACAAATTGCAAGTTTAATAGGTCAGTTTGCCTTAAAAGGTCAATTATGAAGCATCTAGAAATTTTCAATTACACAAATATAGTCTGGTTTCTGCTGTGGTCCAGACAGTGTTAACTTTTTTTCCTATCATGAGTTTGTTGAATATTTCCTCCCTAGAAATTGGTTTTATTTGATGTAACAAAAACATTAAATTTTTTTCAAAAAAAAAAAAAAAAAAAAATCACCAGAGACTTGGCAGGTTCTTCCAGCCATGTGCCACCCAGCTGACACCAGATGATGGCGCCAAAGAGACGGCAGCCCACAGGAAGGATGTGCCTTGTTGGCAGCTCCTGACATGAAATCTTGAGTCTGCTTCCAAATGCCAGTGCTTAATGTGCCAGGTGCTCTGCATTCCTTGTGTGTCAGCAGCCTGGCTGCTCTTATTCCTTATAGTTTAAAGAGGTGCCCTGGGCTTGTCCATTGCTGGTCACCCAGTCCATCAGGAAGTAAGAGCAGTTGCCTCTTGCTGCTGGACAATGCACATTTTCTCTAAGACACACATCTCAATACAAATGGCCCCTGAAGACCTGCCCTTATCTCACCATTATCACTACCCTAGTCTGTGGTACTCCTTGCTCTTTACAGGTCTGTCTCTTTCCCTGTATTTATGAAAAACATTTATAAAGGGCTTGTCTGTACCAGGGAGAATCTAAGTGCTTTTACATGCGTCAACCCAGAACTTCCTAACATGGCATACCAGAGCTACAGGTGGCATGCATACCTCAAGCTTTGGTACCCTCATCCCTGGCTGTGAGTAGAGTCATCCATTTTTTGCCACTATAAAAATATATTATGCAAATACATAATACAAAATATTATGTATTTTCTCAGGGTGCTATGATGAGAAATACTAGAATTATTGGTTCTTTACAACTTATAGAGTAGGTATAAATTAAACTGGATGTTTTCCATGCCGTAATGTGGTAATTATTAAAATCAGATGCTCCCTCTCCCTAAGTTTTGCTCTTGTGACTGTTTTAAAAAAATTAATTTATTTAAACTAAAAAAAAAAAAAAAATTCACCCTTTTCTCCTTCTCCTCAGTCCTCACCTCTGGCAACCACCAGTCTGTTCTCTTTATAAGTTTGATTTATTTGTTTATTTATTTAGTAAATTCCACATATAAGAGATATTATATAGTATTTTCTTTCTCTGGCTGACTTGCTTCACTTAACATAATGCTCTCAGGGTCCATCCATGTTGTCACAAGTGACAAGATTTTATTCTTTTTTATGACCGAATGTTAAGTATTCCATTGTGTGTGTGTGCATGTGTGTATATCACAATTTATATATTCACTCATCTATTAATGGACGCTTTGGTTGTTTTCATATCTTGGCTATTATAAATAATGCTGGAGTTAGTGTTTTCATTTTCTTTGTATAAATTCTCAGAAGTGGAATTGCTAGCTCATATGGTAGTTCATTTTTAATTTTTTGAGGAACTTCCACACTATTTTCCATAGTGGCTGTATCAGTTGGCATTCCCACCAACAGTATCCAAGGGTTCTCTTTTCTCCACATCTTCACCTACACTTGTTATTTCCTGTTTGTTTGCTTGGTTGTTTGTTTGTTTGTCTTGATAATAGCCATTCTAATAGGTGTGAGGTGATATTTCATTGTGGTTTTGATTTGCATTTCTCTGATGATTGATGTTGCAGAGCATCTTATCCTGTACCTGTTAGTCATCTGTATGTCTTCTTTGGGAAAAATGTCTATTCAGGTCCTCTGCCCATTTTTTAATTGGATCGTTTGTGTTTTTTGTTGTTACTGAGTTGTATGAGTTCTTTGTATATTTTGAATATTAGGCCCTTATCGGAGTAATTGTTTGCAAATATATTCTCCCATTTGGATGGTCTCTGCGTTGTTGACAGTTTCTCTTGCTGTGCAGAAGCATTTTAGCTTGATATAGTCCCATTCATTTATTTTTGCTTTTACTTCCCTTGCCTTTGAGGTCAAATTCATAAAATCCTCTTTAAGTCCAAGGTCCATGAGTTTATTAGTACCTATGTTTTCTTCTATGCAATTTATTGTTTCAGGTCTTATATTTAGGTCCTTAATCTATTTTGAGTTAATTTTGATGTAGTGATAGACAACAGTCTAGTTTCATTTTTTTGCATATGGCTTTCCAGTTTTCCCAGCACCATTTATTGAAGAGGCTTTCCTTTCTCTATTGTATGTTTTTGACTCCTTTGTTGAAAATTATTTGCCTTTGTAAACAGAGGTTTACTTCTGGACTCTCAATTCCGTTCCACTGGTCTCTGTATCTGTTTTTCTGCCAACGCCATGCTTTTTGATTATTGTTGCTTTGTAGTATAATGAAGTCGGGCAGAGTGAAACCTCCAGGCTCGTTCTTTTTTCTCAGGATAGCTCTGGCGATTTAGGGTCTTTCGTGCTTCTGTACAAATCTGGAGATTTCTTTTTTGTTCTATTTCTTTAAAAAATGCCGATGGGATTTTGATGGGGATTGCATTAAACTATGTAATGCTTTAGGTAATAAGATGATTTTAACTATGTTGATTCTTCCAATCTAGGAACATGGAATATCTTTCCATTTCTTTGTGTCTTCTTTACTTTCTTTTAATAGAGTCTTATAGTTTTCATTATATAGTTTCTTCACATGTTTTGTTAGGTTTATTACTGGGTATCATTTCTGCTCTAATCTTTGTTATTTGCTTCCTTCTAATAACTTTGAGCTTTGTTTGTTCTTTTCCTAGTTTTTTGCAGTGTAGTGTTATTTATTTGAGACTTGTGTCTGAAGTAGACATTTATTACTATGAACTTCTTTCTCAGACCTGCTCTTGCAGAATCCCATAAATTTTGCTATGTTACGTTTCCATTTTTATTTGTCTCAAGGTATTTTTTTTAATTTCTCTTTTGATTCTCTTTTCTTCTTTGACCCATTGGTTGTTCATTAGCATGTAGTTTAACCTCCATATAGTTGTGAATTTTCCGGTTTTATTTGTGTAATATCTAATTTATATCATTGTGGTCAGAAAAGATGCTGGACATGATTTCAGTTTTCTTCAATTTATTAAGACTTATTTTATGGCCTAACATATGATCTATCTTGGAAAATATCCCAGGTACACTTGAGAAGAACGTGTATGCTGTTGCTTATGGATGGGATGTTCTACAAATGTTTAAGTCCATTAGTCTGACATGTCATTTAAGGCCAACATGTCTTTATTGATTTTCTGTCTGGATGATCTATTCATTGATGTAAGTGGAATATTAAAGTCCCCTACTGTTATTGTATTACTGTTTATTTCTCCCTCTAGCTCTGTTAATATTTGTTTTAATATATTTAGGTGCTCCTATGTTGGGTGCATAAATATTTACAAATGTTATATCTCATTGAAGTAATCCTTTTATCATTATGCAATGCCCATCTTTGTCTCTAATTATATATAGTCTTTGTCTTTAAGTCTATTTGTTTTTCTGATGTAAATATAGCTAGTCCAGTTTTATTTTGGTTTCCATGTATATGGAATATTTTTTTTCCAGTCCTTCACTTTCAGTCTCTTTGTGTCCTTACAGCTAATGTGAGTCTCTCATAGGAAGCATTTAGTTGGGTCTTGTTTTTTTTCTTTATCCATTCATCTACTCTATGTCCTTTGACTTGAGAATTTAGTCCATTTACATTTAAAGTAATTATTGATAAGTATGGCTTATTGCCATTTTGTTCATTGTTTACTGGCCATTTTTATAGTTCCTCTCTGTTCCTTCTTTTACTCTCTTCTTTTGTGGTTCAATGGCTTTCTTTAGTGGTATGCTTATATTTCTTTATCTATTATATATTTACTATACATTTTTGCTTTGTGGTTACTATGAGGCTTACATATAACAATAACTATACATAATTATACATAACCATATATAGTTATATGTATAGAATTTCATTAAATTTTTCTTTCTGGGGTCTTATTTTGTTCTTTTATTTGAAACACATTCCTTTGTTTCTTCATTTTGCTTGACTCTCTGTTAGTTTCCATACAGTAGATGAAACAACCACTTTTCTCAGTCTTGAAGGAGTACCCGGGTGTAGGAGATGTAGCTTGTCATTCAATCCTGCCTCAGCTCTTGGTTGTCTTTCAAACCTTTGTGCTTGTTCAAGCAGCCTATTATATTTTAAATAGCTTCCAGTAGTTAAGAGTGTGTCAAGACCTGTCAATGTTTCAAAGGGGAGGATCTCAGCACCTAGATTCAGGCTAATTGAAGCCAGACCCTCTGGCAGCAGCTTTTAAAAGTATGCAAATATATACATTCCTGTGGGACCATAAGCATAAGCCCCGCTGGCCACCAGAGCCAGGAGATCTAGAGGTGTCCCCTGGGTGGCAGTGGCAAAAATCGAGGCTCTAGATAAATGTATAAGCTCTTTCCTGGGTGATACCAGCAAGCTGGAGCAAGGCAGAGAGTACCAAGATGGCATTCACAGCTTACATTCCTTGAGAGCAGCTCATAGACTATTAAACATGTGTCAAGCCTGAAGCCTGCCCCTAAGGCTGAAGCTTTAGGACAAGCAAAGAGGGCTCCTTCGTGGAAAAACTTAGGATGAGGGTGCTATAGCCTGCTATCTGTGCAGTACCCTGGGGAGTGGTAGCCACCAAGACCCATTGCCACAGTCCTGTGGGACCCAGGAATGCAAGCCCCACTCCAGTCACCAGGTGATTAAAGGGCTTCCCCGGGCAGCAGTCATAAAAACTGGGACACCAGACATAAAATCCAGGGTTCCAGATGCCTGTAAATCTTCCCTCCAGGAGACACTGATAATCTGGAGCATGACAGGGTGAGTGCAGAGATAGCACCTGCCAACCGAGGTCTCTGGAAAAGATTATAGTCAGCCCCAAGATGTGTATTTAATTAGAAGTCTGTCCCTCAGGCTGCAGTCATGACGATTAGTTAATAGGCCTCATTTACAGAAAGAAGGAGCTCTTGGGTCTGTTGCCTCTTGCTGTGCCCTGGGAGTGGTAGCTTTTTAAGAACTCTTTCTCTCTTGGTTATAGTCCTGCGGGGTCCGCAGGCATTAAGTCCCAATGGCTACCACAGCCTGGTGATGCAGAGGTATCTCTTGGTAGCAGTTGCTAAAATCAGGGTGCCAGACTGGGTTACGAACTCCTTTCTGGGTGACACTGATTATTACAGTCTCAAGGGACCAAGAATGCAAGCTCCCCTGGCCTCCAGGGCAGGGTGATCAGGCGATGTCCCCAAGACAACAGCTGAAAGAACTGGGGCACCAGACTCACATAAAAGCTCCCTTTCTGGGAGATCCTGGTGCTGGAGAGCATAGTAAGAGAGAGTGCAAATATGACACCTACCAGTCCTCATCCCCAAAGAGTGTTCCAGTAGGCTCCTAGATGTGTGTTAAATTAGATGCCTGCCTTTCATATTGATGCTTTAACATAAGCATGTGAACCTTCACTTTTAAGTCTGGGCTCCATCCCATCGGCTCACTCTGAGCTGGACCCTGGAATGGGTGAGTCCGAGTGCAAGAGCCATTTAAGAGCATTTTCTCAGATAGCTACAGTCTCCTGGGTGTCAGGATGTGAACTCCATTGGTTTTCAAAGTCAGATGTTTTGGGGCTCATCTCTCAAGTGTATGTCTTAAAAGTGAGGCTCTAATCTGGGTCTGTGACCTTGGATGTGGCACTTAATCTTTCCAGGCCTCATTTTCCTCATTGTAAAGTGAAAGGCATAACAGCATTGTTCTGGAATTAAATGAGATGATATTTTTAGCCATTCTCTTCCCCTTTCTCCATTCTCAAGCTTCTTTCCCTCCTATTCCCTTCACCTTCCTCTATTCCTGTTTAACTTTCACATTTCTTTACCTTTGCTTTCCAAAGCTAGTAAAGAAAAGCAAAGATCTTTAGGTCATGGTCTGCTTTTCTAATGGAGCAAAAACAAGAGATGGATTATTTGAAAATATATATGTAAACATATATTTTACATAGATAAAAATATATGTGTATATGTATACACATAGACACATTATATATGTGTGTGTGTGTGTGTGAATAGATAGATAGATAGATAGATAGATAGATAGATAGATAGATAGATAGATAAAATATTTGAAAGCCTGAACTAAAGATCTAGCTTTATCTGTTATGAAACATCCCTGATTCTGGTGTGGCACAGTGGATGCTGGAAAGAAAAGGCAGTTACTGAGTGACATGAGCCTAAAGTACAAGAAAGTGTTGCAAGAACCATACATTCAATAAGGATTCGAAAGCAGGAACACTCAGTTTGACTGAAAGGGTCAGGGCAGGCTCCTCAGAGGAGGTGAGACTGCGTTGGAAGAGCAGGGTTTTGTGAGGCAGAGGGCACCAGCTTATGACAAGGAGACTTTATAGAAGGGAACAGAAGGGGCATGCCATAAATTTTTGAATGAATGCATCTGTGAGAGGGCCTGGTGAGCTCCAACATGGAAACGAACGTGGACCAGGCATACTACCTGTCTTATTTCCTTTGATCATCTTGACAACTTAGATTATTATGCCTATTTTGCAGAGGATGGAATTGAGGGTTCAGGGAGGTTAACTCACTTGCCCTAAACCAGACAATTAAGAAATAGAGGCACCAAGATATGGCTGGTACCAAACAGTTTCCACCCTGAATATATAAAGGTGAGGGAACATGCTAATGTGGAAAGATAGGCCAGGAAAACAGGAGGGCTGAGTTTCAGTGCTAACTGTCCTTTGTAGCCCACTGGGTTGTTATGAATTCAAGTGAGATTATGCATTTTAAAATGCTTTAACTGTAAAGTGTGCTGCAAATGGCAGATGGTCTCAGACATGGGAATAAACTTCAAGTTTCAACAGAGCATCTGGTGGAATACAAACCAGAGACCTATAGTCTCTTCAGAATTGGGGCACAGTGAAAAGTGCATGAACTTTGGCATCAGACAGATCTCGGCTCTAGTCTTTACTCTTGCTTACCACTCGCTAACTGTGTGGCTGTGGGCACAGAGGGGTTGTATCCAGTGTACTCCGGAGTTTCATCCAGTCCCCACATAGTAAGATTCTGGGTCTGCCTTTACCAGACAACACAGTGGGGCTCACATTCACCCCAAAGAGAGCCGGACAATCTCAAGAAATGAAATACAGCCTTACCATAAATCTAAAAAATCCCCCCAAAACAAATCTTGATTGTTCTATTTGATTATGAGACTAATATATGTAAAAATTCAGAAGATATTGAAAAAATAGAAAGACTAAAAATAAAATTTAGAGGCTGCAGAAAAATATCAGGGCAAATGTAAAATTCATCTAGACCTAGACAATATTAACTTTTTGGTGTGTCACCAAATATTTTTGATTAAAAAAATGTACAATTTCAGTATTTAAAATCTTGATCCTTTTTCTTTTGTATAATCTCTCATTAGTTAAATATAATGGATACTGACTACACACAGAAACTGGCTTTTCAAAAATTCTAGTTGGATTCATTTAACCAATTAAACATTTTTTGAAAAATTAGTTGAGCATTTTTTATGTCAGTACCAACTGTTTCATTGTTTATGTATCAGTTAAATAGAAAGTGATAAACCTATTAGGTTATGTAACTATTCTTAAAACTCTTTACAACCTTTTAAAAAACCAGTCAAGTACAAATCTGGTTAATTAAACTTGACTTTACATCATTAGCTTTAGGAGATATGGTTGCTAATCTCAACACTTATGGACTGCTTTATGAAAAGCTCATTCTCTCTACAATATTCTATTCACTAAGAAAAATTGACCCAAGATAGCATTTTTGGAAGGGGCATCTGGTGTATCAGACCAGCAGAGTAAAGCTGTCAATGTCTATCTGGAGCCTTCTCTCAAGAGCTGGAATTCTGCAGCTGTCTTCCCTTGATGACATAAATGATCCAGCCCATTCGATCTGAGATTAATTCAACTCAGGGTCGGAGAGTCACCAGTAGGTAAAACTCCTGAGTGTGCATTGTTGACTGGGGTTCGTTAATGCAACAGGGTTTCTATGAGACATTTACTCAAGCTTTCATTCTTAGTTCTACTGATATCAGTCAGAAAAAGCCAGATTCTGCTGTGATAACAAAACTCCCCAAATCTCAGTAGCGCAATGCAATAAAAATTTATTTCTCTCTTAATGCTATCATTGATAGGCAGGTGGACTCTGCTGATTTTAGTCACTCATTGACCCAGACAAGCAGAAACTTCATTACAATGTGTGCATCTAAGCAATGTGGCCAATTCTTAAAGATATAATCAGGACGTGATATATGCAACTTTCACTCACATTTTACTGGATAAAACAAGTCACATGGCTAACTACAAAGGGGGTGGGGAAATAGAGTCCTGGTATGTGATGACCATTTTACCACTAAGCCAACAATGTGACCTCGGGAAAGTTAATTATGCTCCGTTATCCTCAGCTTTAGTATCTGAAATAGGGGTTTACCTGACCCCTATATTAATTCATTTATCATTCAGTCAGTCAGTGTCCTGGGTGGGAGCCTAAACACTGGAGTCAGCTTATCTGGCTTTATTCTCAGCTAAGTTATATACTACCTGTGTGACCTTAGGCAAGTTATTTATTATCTTCTTGACCTCAGTTTCCTTATCTGTAAAATGGGGATGATAATAGTACTCAGGTCATAGAATTGTTGTGGAGGTATAATACATGTATTGTATAAGTTACATCAATCAGACAAAGTGCTTAGAATAGTCCCTGGCATATTATATGCGCTCCATGCTGGTTAGTTTTATTTCCATGTACCCATGTAGCCATCTGCTGAAGGCACGCTTATTCAGAATCTTCTCTGGTTATCTCTAAGGGCTCTTATGAGGACTGAAGGAAAATCTGATGTAAATCCACATTGCAAATGACAGAGTACCCACAGGGAATTATAGATGAAGAAGTGGCATTTTTGTAGGACTTGGATTTATTTTTGCTTCTACTTATTGAGCACCTACTATGTGCCAAGCTCTATACTAAATGCTTTCATAGCAACCCTAAGATGTAATCTTATAGATGTGAAAATTGGGGCTTCAGGAGGTTAGGCAACTTGCCACACACATGCTGAGTGGTGGGACCTTTCTAGGGTAGGGAGCCAGAATATGGTTAGTCTTGCACGAACGTCTTTGCTCTTTCTCTACAGGAAGCTGTTAAGGATCATCTGCTCATTATTTAACCTGCTGGTTGGTCTCCAAATAGAAAGTTCCTCAAAGGCAGAGGTGTTCACTTTAACCCTTGGTGTCCTTATGTTGCCCAAGACCATACCAGCAACACAATGGGGTGGCCCTTAGAAGAAGGAGAAGACGGAGGAGGGAGAATTACACCAAAGATCAGAGTCTTGGTTTTAAATTCCTCCAGCTGGCTGATAATCTTCAGAATGACACTTCTTCTCCTGAAGTTTTCATTCCTTAACTGCTGCATCAGTTCCATAGGCCTTTCTGTCCATAAAGTCTTCATGAACTTTCAACTTCAAACACAACTTAATAGATACTTGTTGACTTGACAAGAAGACCCAACCATACTTAAAAGGCTATTTATTATCAATTTTAGGCCATTTGGCTTTTCTCTGACACATTTCAAAGTCAGAGAAGAAAAGATTATCTAAGACGTTACACGTGTTTTTTTCACCTGAGCACAAATGTTCCATTTGCCTCAGGCTCTATCAAAAGGAAAAAAAAACGGTGAGGGAAAGAGAAGTAAGGAACTGTAGACCTCATGAGCCCTTGTGCAATGTGTCCAGAAGAAACTTCTCAAAGCCAAGGCCCTCGCTGGGTAAGAAAGCAGACCCAGCCTGACCTTTGGAGGAAAAGTCCCCTTGAGACTATATCGTGGGGTCATGCACTTTCAGTTTGCCAAGGCAAAACACGCATGCTGCAAACACAATAGGCTTGGGCTAAACCAGTCCTTCCTGCAGATACCAGCTCACAGAAAACACACTTTGGAAGCTGTTGGTCAGAGGAACACAGTACGTGCTGCTCAGCCCGGGGGCAGTCACAGTGCCACAGCAAGTAGACTCATTCAGTCCGGGAGCAGTGAGGAAATGGCTAAACTCATGGCCACTCCAGATGCCTGGAGCTGTATCATAGTTTTTTCCTCCCTTCACTCACATAACAATAGCCACAACTATCAAGCACCTACCCAGTGTGGTGACTGCTCATCACTGTGTGGACATTAGTTCTTTTAATCTCACATCAGCCCTCTGACGTAGGTACTGTCCTCTCCCCGTTTTGCAGAGAGGACCCCAAAGCTCTGAAAGGCTGCATGCCTGGCTGTGGTCACACTGCTAGGACTCTAACTCAGAACCAATACTCCAAGTCCATTCTTGAAGTCTCTTATAGATCAGAAGTCATGATAAAGGCAGACACAGTGCTTCCTCTCCTTGCTTCTCTTAATCTGGTGACAGGGCTCATTCTTCAGACCCTTCTGCCTGTCCCCTTCACAAGGAGGCTCAGATGACCCTGGGGCTGCCTGTGATTTCCTGCCCTGGTTGGAAGAAACCTTGTGCAGCAATCAGACTTCGTAGGAACCTTCCTTGGCCCTGGTTTTCCCTGTGCTGAGTCATTGTAGCTTAACCCAACCGTTCTCAGTTGGAACAGTCATAGGAAAGTATCTGGAAACTCCCCCTGGTCTTATCAGCAAAGAATTTGTTAAAGACAGTTTAGCTGCATTCCTCAGCTTTTTCAGACCTCACCTTGCCCGGAGAGGATGAAAAAGGCTGGGAAGGCATAAGGGGGAAAATGAGCCCTGGAATTAGAAAGGGCTTTCAGTGCCAGCCCAGGGAGCTGACAGCTCCTGAAAACGCACCCCAGCTGGCCTATGAGGACCCAAAGACAATGAACCTGTGCCCACATATTAATACTGAGTGCCAATCCGTGCAAGGAACTGAGTTGGGCATTTGCATAAGTAGAAGAGCCCAGTGGTAAAGAGTGTGTTTGGCAGATCTGGACTCAAAGTTTGAATATGCTGCTCACTGGCTGTGCGACCTTGAGCAGGTTATTTAATGTCTCTGAGCCTTATCTAGCTGTTATCTCATGAGTTTGTTGTGAGGATTAAATAATATATTTGCTCAGCATAGTGCCTGGCACGTCATAAGCACTCAAGTAACAGAAGCTATTATCATTATTAAGTATAAAACAATCATGTCACACGTTAATGAATTCAATTATGTTCCATAACATCATGGAGCACCTGGTATGTGTCAGGAATTCTGTTTGGCTCTAGGGGAGCTGGAAAGAGAGAAACAATCTCTGTCTTCGTGGAACTCATAGGAGACAATCCATTAGTAAATTATTACAGTACTGTGAGGAAAGTATAGCAGCAGAGATAAGTAGAGACACGTAAGGGTCAGTACAGGTTTCTGAGGAAGGTGATGCCTGAGTTGGGTACCAAAGGAGAGTAGGAATTTTCCAGAGGTGGAGGGCTGAAAGGCCAGGGCAGTGAGGTAAGGGCATTCCAGAAGAGGGGACAATTGAGCAAAGGCTTATGCAATACTCGAGATGTGGTAGGAATTGCCTCAGGAGAGGTGGAATAGCTTAGGACAAAAGAACCCAGGGCTTGATGTAGCAGAGCTGGGTTCAAGATCGAGGTCCTTCTCTCCTCAGGTTTTAACATTTCTCAAGTCTGCCTCTCAGAGACTTGATTTCCTCATCAGTAAAATAGAGAAAACAATAGCTTCTTACCAGGTTAGCTCCATTAATAAGTGCTGCTGCGTTTGCACAGCAACAGGTATGTTTGAGGCTGTGTCCTTTGTGCTCTAGCAGAGCCCCAGGTGTACACTTTTGGGCACCCACGAGGGCATTTTACTAGCTTACTTAGCAGAACGCTCGCTGTGTGCCAGGCACTGTCACAAACACTATCTGAGCCACACTCAGACTTCACAATGGAGAAAGTAAGCACAATCAGTATCCTCTTCGAAGTGTGTCCAGGACTGAGGGGATTCCCAGCAACAAACAGGGGGCTGCAGGAATTTACCCAAATATGGTCCTGCCGCAGGCCAGTGGCTGAGCTGGAATTTGAACCCAGGCCTGTTTTCCCTCAGCACCCGAGTTCTTAACCACTGCATTATTACTTAAACCAATAAATGAAGTCCTTTCAAAACAGAGTAATCACAAACTCTGATTCATTCCCAGACAGACCTATTAGTTTTCCCAGTCTCTAAACTTGCTGATTCTCCTTCTGCACAATGGGCCTGGCATTCTGTCTTGGGCTATGACGCTCATATTTCGAATACTTCAAATATTGTCCCGCGAATAGACTGTAAACAGAGAGGAGAGGAGGGGGAAGGAGAGGAAGAGAGGGGAAATGGGATGAGGCCGCAGCCACCAGCACCTGTCCTCCTGGGACCACAGCCGAGTGCTGTGTTAGGCTCTCTGCCCCCGTCACCTTGCTTCTCTCCAGAGTTGGGGGCTGGGCTGTGTGTGCACCAGATCCAAATACTTGGCAGGCCCACCCTGTGAGCCCTGCTGTTGGGCAGCAGCTGTGAAATGAGAGTTTGGAAGGGACACTGAGCTGAGCAGAGAGCAGAAGCCATTAGGACCTTCGCTTCCCCCCTCCCCCCACAAAGCACATTTGAAACCAGCAGCACGCTGGTGCAAGGCTGTTGGCCCGAAATGAAGCATGAACTGGATGCCTGCTGGGCGACAGGCAGGCGTTATGACACAAGGGCAAAGTATTATTTACTCCCTGGGAACAGGTGCTGCCCGGGACTCACAGTCCTCTCTTGCCTGACTTCTCTGCCTACATGCCCCAGCCCTTCTCAAAGGCAGCTCCTACTAATGCCCCACACAGCCCCAGCCCTTGGCACTGCCTCGTTCTTGGTCGTTGGCACTACACAGTTTGTAGGTGCCTGGAGGATGCCAGCAGTGGGCCAGCGCCTGCCTGGAACATGTGCTTGCTGGAATTGGCTCATTTTACATAAGCTGTTGCCCCAGATGTCAGCTGGTAACAACCTTTCGGCCTCAGTTAACCTGCAACTACTCTGTCTGTGCCCACGCAGATGCAACAGAAGGCAGCAGAAGGAAAGTTATAGAAGATAGAGGGAGAAAATAATACTGCATGCCAGTGTCTTTGTAGACTGGCAAATTCACCTCTGGAAAATGCCCTAGACTGAGAGCCATGATCAACTTTTCTAAGAGAGGGGAAGCAAACAACCGTGCAGGCAAATCCAGCTACCACCAGCTGGTCTTTCCTCCCCTGATTATGTGTTATTTCCTTAAAGCTCTGGTTGGTAAACATACAAGATTCTTCTGTTGATTCAGAAAACAATACAGAAGGCGGTTAAGATATTTCTTTGCACAGTTTGATTAAGGACAAATAGAGAAGAGGAAGTGAGTGAGCAGAAGGCCTGGAGATCTTGTTTGGTTCATGAACTGAACCACATGCTGTGTTCACCCCATGGTCTTCTTCCCAAACCCCATGACCCTCAGAACACATCTGTGCCAACTGGGAACCAGCTCCCCACTTTGGACTCAGAGAGGGAAAAGTGCTCCCAACCTGGCAGCGAAGGGAAGACAAATATGCAGATAATCACAACACGTGGCCCGTGAGTGAGGGCAAACACACGCTGTGGGTTTAAAAGAGGACACGATTACATGTGGTCGAGGAGCTTGGGAAAAAATGGCCATTTGGTTTTCGGATATATACCCTCATCCTCTTCCTTGGGCCATAGAAACTGTGTTCTCGCCGGCATCCTGCGTCCAGGCTTTGCCCCACTCCAATACATTTTGCATTCTGTTGCTAGAGGGGTCTAATTTAAAAGTTGGATATAGTTCTCCATTCATTTAAAACCCTTCATTGGCCCCGACTGCTGCATTATAAATGCTAACATGGCCCAGCATCATCTCGTTCCTGCCTCTTTCCCTCCCCAGCCTCATCTCTCAAACTCATCTTTTAAACCATTTTAAACTCTAGCAGTGCTGAACCTTATGCCATTTACCCTTCCTTAGATTGAACTACTATTCATCCTTCAAAACCCACCTTTTGTATGACCTCTTCATAGTATGAATCATGCTGTTTTCTGTGCTATTTCTCTTATCTTGTTCTTTTATAGCTATTTGGATTATAACGCTTTATTTTCTTGCGGATGTCTACCAAAAGGCTGGTGCTTCTCAGGGTTCAAGGCTGTATCCCCAGCATGTAGTACAATGCATGGCACTCAGTCATGCTCAGCACATGCTTGTATCCTCCCTTTCCACAAGAGGAAAGCTGATACCCTGCTTGGTCCTGGTCATACCTCATGTCCTCAGTGCCTACCTCTCCCTTTCTGGGACTTTTTCCTGTAGTTCTGCCCACACCCTTTTCCAAAGCCTTTTACTTCCTCCATCCTCAACACTCTCTGCCCACTGCCAAAGGGGGAAAAAAAGTAAGCCTGATCTCAGGGAAGACAATTTAAACTCTTCCACTGATTTAATTTGATTTGTTCTCTGTCTCCAGCTTATAGCCTCTCTCTCATTACAGAGGTATTAAAGGACGCCTCAATCTGGTGGGCCAGGGGATGGGGCGGGGTTGGGGGGGCGCGGGAAGGAGGGAGGGACAGAGGGAGGGAGAAGGGATCCTCTGGTGTCTCTCATGTACTAGCTCCTTTGGTCCGGCAACAACCCAGTGAACAAGGTATTTTTACCTCCATTTTACAGATTAAGACACTAAAGCTCAGAGACAGCAAGGGACTGTCCTAAGGTCACTCAGCCGATGAGTGATGGAGACAGATTTCCAACCCAGATTTTCTGATTCCAAAGGGTTTGCGCCTTTCACTGTAAAGTGGAAGGAGAGTCTGTGGAGCTGAGAATCTGATGCTTCCCAGTCACCTGCCACGCAAAAAAGTGAAAAGCCACTGTGCTAATTATTTCTCCACCCTACAGATCCCAGATTGAAATCCTACTTTTTCCAAGAGGCTCCTGTCTTCTTCAGCCAGCCCAGGCTGATCTCCCCATTTCCTGACCTCCTGTCTCTCACTGCACTGCCTAGTTAGGAATGCATTCTGTATTTCACTGGTTTCTAGTTGTTTTATGTGCATATATCTTTGCTTCCCAACCCAAAGGCTGTAAACTTGGCTCATGTTACCCAGACAGGATCAAGGACAATGCCAGTCATATGGCAAGAAGCCAATCGATAGTCCTTTTATTCCAAAGTTGTGCTGATTCACAGATGCAGTGTCCTCCGTTCCACCTTCAACTCCTTTTGTGGTCTTGCGCAAGTCACTTCCCTTTCTTTGGACTTCAGTTTCCTCATCTTTAAAGTAAGGAGATTGGACTGGAAAATCTCTTATAATAATATCTAACACTTATATACAGTTTACTGTGTGCCAGGCATTGTTCTGAGCGCTTTCCATATACTAACTCATTTAAATATCACAACAACCCTAGGAGGCATACATTCTCATGATCTCATTTTATAGACACAGGAAACCAAAGCACAGAGAGGTTAGTAACTTTCCCAAGGCCACACAGCCAGTAAGTGGCAAAGCCTGGATTCAGAGCCAAGCAGTCTGGTTCCAGAGTCTATGCTCTGCACATACTATTGAAATATAAGAGAGGAACTATTGCACATACTTCCTCTCTTATATTTCTTTTTAAGATATAAATGTCTCCCTCATTCATTTCATAGTCATAATTCCAAGGCATCAAGGTGTCCTTTTGGAGGTCTGGACTGGTTATAGTAAAGGCTCATCCATCATATGTGTCCCCCCATGTATCCCTAAATTGGATTTTTCAGTACCATGTTTTATTTTCTCACGGATTTACATTATAACTTAGAGTATCTTTTTTTGGGAATGGGGATTAAGCACCCTTGAGCTGTGGGTACTTCAATCCTGGTATCTATAAAGTGGTTTGTTGGATTCAACTACTCAGATTTCATTCATGGTCCCCCCACCAATGTACCTCCAGTTTCCCTTCCACCCTCAGTCACTCAGCACCACCCTCCACACGACTCTCTGGAATAAAGATTTTCTGTTCCCACAAACGTATCACTCTCTCCCCCTCCTTCCTCTGTTCCTGCCTGGTATGGTCCCACTCATCCTTCTTGGCTCATTGTGGAATCCACCTCCACAAAGCCTCTCTTGATTTCCCTAACCAGATATAATCACTCCCTCCTTACCCTTTCGTGCGGAGTTCAAGTTCCTAGCAGGCAAGAACATGTTTTACAGGCAATTTTCCAAAGTGTGCAGTACCGCATTTCTTGATACAGAGTAGAAACTCTGAGGCATAGTAGAAGGTACAATTAACTTGGTTGCAAAGTCTTAATTTCTAGTTTCCACTGAGCTGTTTAATACTTGTGTGACATATGACTTTATTAACTTTTTTTAGTGTTTTTTTCTTCTGATCACTAAAGAATACAGAAAAGTCTAAAGAAGATCTAAAGTATCCATAATTCCCACCACCCATTGATAACCACTATTGTCATTTTGGTGTATTTCCTTCTTATCTCATCTTATGCATGTAGCACACATGGACATATACTGTAAATATTGTTTGGTAACAGTTTTCACTTATTGTCTTTGATAAAATCTTTTCTACATGGGGATTTAAAAAAATTTATTGAGGTATGATTTACCTATAATAAATGCACGCATTTTTAAGTATGTGGTTTGCGTTTTGGCATCTGTGTGCACTCATGTAACTATCACCACAGTCACAACTTAGACCATTCCCAGTATTCCTCAAGTTCATGAATACTCCTTTGAAGTCAGTCTCCACATTACCCTCAGGCCCAGTCAACCACTGATCTGCTTCTATATTCTGATTTTTAATGAGCACACAATATTTTGTCACATGGTATGCCCTAATTTGGCCATTTCCTGTGTATTGGACATAAGCATGGTGTCTAATTTTTCCCTGAAATAAATAACAATCTAATGAACAATCTTTGGTCATATCTCTGATTATTGCCTTGGAATAAGTGGCCCCGACCTGGAACTGTTGGTTCAAAGGGCATACGTAGTTTTAAGGCTAATGACAAATATTTGAACAAGTTGCTTTCAATCCCTCCAAGTCTCAGTTTCCTCATTTGTAAAATAGGGATTAAAAACTGCAACCTCAAGGAGTTGTGAGGATTATATGAGACAAGGTATGAAACTTTGCATCACTAGTAAATCAATCCACAAATATCTGAGGACCTGAGTAAGAGAAAGAGCCTCTCAGTCAGGTGGATCTGGATTTGAATCCTGGCTCTGCCTCTTCTATACCTGTTGGCCTTGAGTAAGCTACTTAACTTCAGCAAGCCTCAGTGTTCTTCTCTGTCAAATGAGAGTAACAGATTCCATTTTGCTAGGGTCGTCATGAAAATTAAGTGAGTTAGTCCATGTAAAGACCTTAGAATAATTCCCATCTCATAGCTGCTCAATAATTTGCAATGATTAGTTTTGCTCAGGGTTCATGGTTTCAAATAAATAGGTACCAACTCTGGTAAACTTAAGAATAGGAAGTCATTCAAAGGATATTGGATAGCTCACAGAATCAACAGGAGGGCTAGAGAGCCAGGTGTGGAAAATGGGCAAGAACCAATGTAGACTGGTCAGCCGAGATGACATCCCAGGACCTGCCCCAGGAAATGTCTGGTTATGACCTGTGGCTGGCATTACTGCCACGAGAGGCTTGCTGCGGACGCTCTTGCCAGCACCCAAATCCTGTGGCTATGATTATCTTGGGCCGTCCTCCTGTCTTTGTACCACTTGCTCCAGAATTAAAGTTCTAGGTGGAGGCATCCAAATGGCTGAGCCCAGCATACAGACTGGAGCTCTAGATGCCAGGGAATGGGATAAAAAAACCACTTGCTTTCTTTCAGCTTCTGTAGAGGAAGAATGGACCCTGTTTCTTCCTGAAACCCACAGAATGAAAGAATTACCTAAAACAGGCAGTAGGCTCAGATGCTGGGTAGTCTGAAAATGATGAATCTACTATATTTTTATTTTTAATAATATGATGACTGAATATTTAGGGAATTGCATTCTATAAACACATGCTAAATGCTATAGGGTAAACATCATTTTAAAGAAACTTCTTGATGAATGCTCTAATAAAAGGTGTGTGTGTGTGTGTGTGTGTGTGTGGTTGGGGGTGAACATAGAGAGGACACAGAGAATATTAAGTCTGTGATTTACTGAAAATGAACACTCTGGATCAAATATTCAAATTCTTTTGATCATTTCCTTTGATTTGATGTAATTTTTTATTGAAACTGGGAAAACCCAGTCACCTAAGATGAGGTAGACAGTCTAGCTGTCCACAGGTAAGGGTGACCTGGGGGCTGGCCTGGTTTCTGTGGGAGTCTGTTGAACATAATCAATGGCTGATTCCCATGACTTTTTAAAAAAATCATTAAAAAAAAATAATTTAAAAATATGATTTGAGCCCTTAATGGTCATTACCTTATTTAATTCTCACAATTACCCTGTGATGGGAGAATGGAGGCTTGGACGATAAGGATATTTTTTTTTAAGGGACACAGCTAGTGAGTGAAAAATTTGGAATTTGAAGCCAGGTGTGCCTGCTTGTAGAATTCAAAGGTCTTAGCTACAAGTGTAGCAAAGAAAACAGCACGCATGTGACTGGGGAGCTGGGGCCAGGGTCGCTGTGTAAACAGACATATTGGCCAGGTGGACATAGCATGAGGACAGAGAGTGGGAAGTGAGTTCTCTGGGAGGTAAGTTCTTCAACAGTCAGCTCAGGAATCCAGAGCAGATTTCCAGGGCTCAGGACCACAGTCCCAGGGAGGTGGACTAGACATTTGTACAAGAAGTGTTTTAAAAATGTTTGTTTTTGCCTTAAAAAACTTTTTTATTATAAAAGATCGAGTGAATATATGCACATATATAAAATACTCCGCCTCTCTTCCCCTATCCTTCTAAGCAACTAATGTTACCGGTTTTTATGTATTTTGCCAGAGTTCTTTCAATGCATTGACAAATATAAGTAACCATATATCATTCTGTTTATAACGTAAATGGTATCATACTATGTGCATTATTTACCATTTAATTTGCTCACTTAA
Source organism: Pteropus vampyrus (assembly GCF_000151845.1). Lineage (NCBI taxonomy): Eukaryota > Metazoa > Chordata > Mammalia > Chiroptera > Pteropodidae > Pteropus > Pteropus vampyrus. The sequence goes on along the minus strand of NW_011888896.1, from coordinate 5,923,615 downwards.
CAATACATCTTGGAGATCATTCCATGATGAAATATATAGCTTTACCTCATTTTTTAGCAGTTGCATAATTTTTCCTGGTTGTGACCATAATTTACTCAACACTATCTATTAACAAAGATTTGGGATGCTTCCAGAGTTTTTTTTTTTGCTATTATAAACAATGCTGTAATGATCCACAAGTGATTTTTCTGATTCTTAAAACATATTCAGACTGATGGCATGTGTACATGAAACCTATTTCACTGATTTATGGGTTTGTAGGTCTCACGGATTTGTAACCTGAAGGAGAAGATTGCAGATTTAACTCAACTCAGACCCTCCTCTAAGAAGTTTCTCTGAATGGCTCCCTTTCCTTGAGATAGTCACTTCTTCTTTATGTTACCTTTACACTCTATATGCATTTCGATCATTGTGCTCATCACTCCGAGGTATAATTATTTATATACTTGTGCTTTTCTTTCCAGATTGTGAGTTCTTTGAAAGCAGGGACTATACTTTCTAAGTCTCTAACATGGTAGAACCAATAAATATTTGTTAAATTAAGCTTAATCTATGTGCTGAATACTTTACCAGCCCCCTCAAGAATTTTAAAGGCTTGGTTACTCCATGTCTTAACCAAAATAAATGTATAAGATACATATCACAGAAAAACTAACTAACTAGTAAAATATTTGAATTCACCAATGATTAGGAAAGACATGGATCAGGTCCTTTATGTCTCAGTCTAAAAAGAGTTGCTATTTACTCTCTGTATTAGTTTTCTAGGGCTGTTGTAACAAAGTACCACAGACTGGGTGGCTTAAAGAACAGAAATTTATGGTCTCATGGTTCTGGAAGCTGGAAGTCCAAGGTCAAGGTGTTGTAGCATTGGTTCCTTCTGAGGGCCGTGCAGGAAGGGTCTGTTCCCCAGCCTCTTTCCTTGGCTTTGTAGATGGCCATGTTCTGTCTATTCACATTGTCTTCCCTCTAAATTTCCCCTTCTTACAAGGACACTAGTCCTATTGAGTCAGAGCCCATCCCGATGACTTCATTTTAACTTGATGTCCTCTGTAAAGATCCTGTCTCCAAACAGGGTCACATTTCAAAGTACTGAGGGTTAGGACTTCAGCATACACATTTCAGAGGGGGATAAAACTCAATCCATAACACTCGCACTTTGAAAATTATTCTTAAAATTATATTGAGGAACTATGATCAGCAGGAGTCTTTTGGGACTGTAAAAAATAAATTTAAAAATCACATACTCTTTGAGTATGTGATTTACAGATGACCAAGGCTAGTGAAACATTTCCTTCCCAGCTAGGAATTTGAGAGTCACCCCTCCCCACATTCTGGGCCCACAGCATCTGGAGCCCAACTTCTCTCCACCCTTGAAAACAGGAGGTGCTCTACTCACTGTTAATTACACTGCCTACCATTCCCCACAATCTTGAAAATATTTCTCTGATGATATCAAATCTGAGCTCCTGTAACTGATAAAAGCTTTTGATTTCACAAGAGTTTGGTTCTCTGGGTACTTTTTCAGCTCAGGATAAATCCAAGAGATTAGCTACGTGTCATCCACACATGTTTTATTTCAGATATGGCTGTATGATGGAGCCTAGCTTTGGATCTAAGGGAGATCCTGCCCTAAGTGTCAGTTATGGGTCCTTCCTCTGTGGCCCCACAGTCCCTGGGCTTCTCTCTGACCAGCTCCAATGTAGATGTCATCGTCTCTCTATTCATCTGACTCTCCCACTGAATTATCTGTCTTGTTCACTGTGTCCTCTCAATAGCTGACACTGGGCAGCTGATCTTTCTGGACTAGTCAGCAAATCTCAAACTGTTTGTGCAGAAACTCCACCTCCTGAGACAGTGCATGGTTTGACAAACTAGGCCATCTGAGGGGAAAGGGATCCAGAGAGCGAGTTTGGGCATAGAACAAGAGTCAGGGCAAGAGCCACGTATGAAGGTGTGTGATTGGGAGACTGAGAAGTGGAAAGCTGAGGGAAATGGACACAGAAGTCTCCTAAAAGAGGTCAGTGGATCCATTCATCTATTTATCCATTTATCCACAATGATTTCTAAGCACTTGCTAAGTGGCAGACATCATATTGGGCACTGAAATGAAAAGACGAATAAAATACAGTCCCTGTCTTCATGGATATGACTTTTTACTGTGGACGCAAATAAAACTCTAATGTAAAAGTTCTGTTTCTGGCATAAATATTTCTCAATGAAACACAAGCCAGAGCAAGGGGTATGCTCTTTTAGATAGGGCCTAAAGGGAAGTCTCCTGGGGAAATAATACTTTGGAAAAGACCTACATGAAGTGAGGGAAGAAGTCATGTGACTATCTGAAGAAGCACATGCCAGGCAAGGAGAAGAGAGGTGCAAAGGCCCTGAGGCAAGAATGGGCCAGTATTTTAGAGTGATAAGAGGAAGCCAGTGAGGTGAGAACAAAGGAAGTCAGCAATGAATAATGACAGTGTAAGGGCTATAAATATATTAACTCACTTATTTCTCATTAAAAAACAGGTATTATTATCATCTCCACTTTGTAAATGAAGAAATGGAGGCACAGAGCTATTAAACAGCTTGCCCAGTACACAGCCAGTAAGTGATGGAGCCCAGATTCACACTCCAGGCACACTTCATAACCACTACACTGTCCTTAAATCAGAGCCTTAACTTTAGTTAAGAGTGATAACCCCACTGCCCCCTTACCTGTTCCTGCAAGGAGCAGCCAGTATTCATTTGTTCACTCAACATAGTGGAGGTGTTTGCTAACTACGACTATGTATTTGCACGGGAGAAAACAAGGAAGAAAACAGTCTAGTTGAAGGCAGGAAAGTGAAGAGGCAATGACTGGGTGGTTTGAGCCACCAAAGAGAGACACACAGGATACTAATAGGACATAGTGGAGGGCCACATATTCATGCTCGGGTGGGTCAGGAGTCACAGAAGCCTTCCTAGAGAAAGGTTCCTATGAGCCAGGTCGTCCAGGGGACAGGCCATGAAAAGTCTTTCTTTCATCTGCTCTCTCGGAGAGAGAACCTTGTATGCAGTAAAATCCGCTGCTCATATGCCCTATCAGTACGCACCACTTGCCAACAAATCTACTTGTAACTGCCCACTAATCACTAACCACTATTATTCTCCATCTCAAAACATGCCTTCTTTCCTCCTACCCATCCTCACCCACTGCTGAGATCCCAAGTGTTGAGCTGCTGCAAAGCGGCCTATCTTCCCAAAGCAGAGGAACACTGCAGAGCTACAGAAGTTTTGATGGATGCATGACAGGCTTTAAACATTGACAGGAAGAGGATTTTGGATGCAACAGCACCCTTTGCAACCCCCCTTGAAGTCACAGTGTGAAGGCAGCTGTAGCAGGGTGATGAAGGGGTTGGGCGAGGCCATGCCTACTCATCCAGCTGGTCCCGGAAGGGAGGCAAGCAGGCAGGAAGGAACCACGAGGCCTTGGAAGCACAAGAAAAAGAAAACCGAAAGCAGGGTCCAGGAGAACCCCCTCAGCCTGGCTTGCTCTGAGGCTTTCTCTGCCAACAGAAAATCCTGGGGTGCTATAGCCCACAAACCCTGGCCCTTACTTTCTTCCTTAGGAAAAAAAAGGGTAAGGAAGTGGGTAGCTGTTAGAAAACTGTTATGATTTCAAAGTAAAAAGGAGTGTTTTTGATGTCTGCCTAGAGATAGAGCCAGGTCCCAGGAGGCTGCACTTGTGGTTCCAGTAAAAGGAGTGAAGTTGACTTGGAATTCTTGGATTGGCCTTATTTCATGAAAAACATGCTGCCAAACCAAGTGGGAAATGGAGTTCAGCAGAGAAGTATGTGCTGACCCCCCGACAACGGCCCCCCTGGCCCAACTTGGCTTCCAAAGACAATCGGCACACAACCTAGGTTCCTTAACCAAAATGTCAGCATCAGGGAATCTTGCTGGCATATCCCCAAGTTCACAGGACATACAGTTTTTGCTCCCGATGAGCTATTTCTCAGTAGGGTCAGCCTGTGCCCATGCCTATCACTTGTCAAGCTTCCTGTTCTTTAGTGAAGAAAAAAGCCCTAGGCAGAGAGATGATTGGAACCAGACCAACTGCCCTAAGAAGGTGTCTCAGGATCCAGAGATCTCTAAAGAAGTTTCAGGCTTCTAGTTCTAACCTAGCATGTCCCAGAGGGAGGTATCTGCCACTCTTCACAGTCTGCTTCCATGGTTAAAAGTCAGGCCAGGTTCCTATGCATCAATCATTGAAGATGGAAGATTGATTCCATTCCTACTTTACCACCTACTAGCTCTGTGACCTTGGACAACTTGCTTAACCTCTCTGTGCCTTGGTTCCTTCAACTGTCAAATGGAGATAAAAGTTCTATATTATGAGTTTCCTGTGAGGATTAAATAAAAATATGCATGTAAAATGCTAAGGCATGGTGTTCAGACACATAAACACTCAATAAATTACAGTGTTTATTATTTTTATTATTAATATCAGTCAATGTATGTTCTTAGTTAAGATTCTTTTGAATAGACAAAACTAAAAAAAAAAAGAAAAACTAAAATCTACTCTCACTCACTCAAGAAAAAGGTAGTGATGAAAGAGCTCAGGTGGTAGATCTCAGGGAATATGGGGCAGGAAGTATAGACAGTTAAATTTCATGCCAATTGGAATCAGGAATTGAAAACCTGGAGCTAAGACTCCTTCTCTATCCTGGTGGGTGTCCTAGACCACTGCTGTCTGCTGGAATTAGCTGAAATAATGGAAACTTTCTGTATCTGTGTCAAGTAACTGAAGAACAGACTTTTTAATTTCTAGTGTTATTCAAATAAATGAATTTAAATTTAAACAAATTAACTTAAATCAATCAACTGATTAAAATTATTTAAATAGAATTAAATATCCAAATGTGGCTATTGTATTGTACAGCATAGTTCTAGACTTAGTTTCTCCCTTCCTCCCTCTCTCTCTCCCTCCCTCTGTCTCTCCCCGCTTCCCCATCTTCTGCTCATGGCCTACCACAGTTACCACCACAGTTACCACCACAGTTACCACCACAGTTACCGCCAGTTACTTCAACTGCCTCACCTCAGTCCAGGGCCCAGTTTTGACTATCATGCCCTCTGCTTTCAGTTCCCAGGAGATAAATTTGATTGGCTTCACTCCTCTTTTCATGCCAAGTCACAATTTAAAGGATGCTCTATGCAGGAAACCCTTTTGGGTCAGGGGTTCATTAGGACCATCAGACCATGGAATCTTATACTCTCTCAACAGAGCCGGGTGGGGATTCCTCCAGGAGGGACTGTGTGGGCGACGTAGCTCTAGTACTCTGTGCCTTTTGTGTGAGGATGGCAGGGATCCAGTGGTTGGCATCAGTGCTTGGCCTGGTCCAGGAACTGGATAGCTAGAACAGGAAGTGTGACCATGCCTTTCTTGGACTTCTGCGGTGATTCAGGCCTGTTTGGGAGGAAAGCCCAAGGAGCCCACGTTAATTGGTGAATCTGGGAGGAAGCAGATAAAGCATGAGCAGCCCTCCACCTGGTGTGCCCTGCTGCTCCACACCCAAGACTGGGGGTGATCCTCGTGTGGCTAGACAATGACAAACACTCAAGACCTAAAAACAGGTTTGAGAAAGAGCATTTTTGTTTTCCTCCAGATTTCCAGAGGCATAGAGATGTATCATAAAACTGGCAATAGAGAATAATGGGCGACTTGGGGAACTCTGTGTCACTGTGAACTCTTGGTTTCGCCCTGTTGATTGAGCTTGACAGGCCTTCTCCGTCAAGCAACTGACCAGGGCCGGCAAACAGCTGCTCTGTCTGGTCTTTCTTTTTAGGCCTTTTAATTGGTTTGTCTAAACCTTTGAATAAATGGAGTCATTGGATTGTTTTAACTTATTAATCAAACATCAAACATTATTAAAGAGACAGCTACATGCCCCAAACTGTGCTTGGCTTTGGGGAAGGATATAGAAATAGGACCTTCATTGAGATCTGGGGGTATGAACTTCCACCTCTCACAGTTGTCATGAGGAACGGGAGACTGCAATTAAAGACAGCATGGAAGGGGAGTTAGGGCAGGCAGGAGCTGTATTCTGCATCCTAGGTTTCACTCCTGCCTGCTACCCTGGCCAAAATCTAACCCCTGCACAGCAGCCAGAGAGACTGGTCATGTAGATATGCACAGAGGTTGCTCTGCTACTAAAACCCTTCGATGACTCTCCACTGCATTTACAATAAAATACAAGGTCTGGCCTGCATGGCCTCTTGCTTCAGCCATCACCCCCCTCCCTGACCCCATCTCCTGTTACTCTTTACTTGGGCTCACCCCACCCTGGCCACATGGACTTCTAACTGCACCTCACACTAACCTCAGTCTCGCCTTAGGGCCTTTGCGCTGGCAGGTCCCTCCTTCTGGAGTGTTCTTTTCCTGGATTTTTTTTTTTTTTTTTTTTTGCCTGCCTGGCTCTTGTTATTCACAAGACGTCCTCAGGTCTTCCTGAATCATCCAATTTAAAGTATGTCCCCTGTCACTCTTGATTGTACTCGCCTCCTTTCATTTTCATCATAGTATTTATTTATCATTCACTCTAGGCTGTTGTTTGTTGGCTGTCTGTCTTCTCCAAGTAGAATAGCCTCTTCAGTAAAAGAAGTCATTCGAGTGGGACTTTGTTTTGTTTACCTTATATATTTGCATTCCTGGGACTGTGCAAGGTACAACTGGGTCCTTAGTTATTGTTTGGTGAATCAGTGATTGACTTAGAAGATCAACTCACGGTACAGAGCAGCAGTTTTGCAAATATCCAGGTTTATACATTGTGTTTAATTGTATGATCGAGATTTTAAATTTTTTTTTAAACAAAACTAAGGGATTAACCATCTAACTTCCCTAAACTCCAGTTTTGCATCTTTCTGGGCCTCAATTTCATCTGGTATAAATGGCAGTTACCCAATCACCAACCTAATGTGACCATTCAGAAATATGCCTAATTCACTTTTACAAAATGTTTTGAAAAGACGAAATCTGGATTGAGTATGAATCTATAGCTCGCCCCAGACACTATCTTTAATATCTAGTTCCTCCCTGAACTTTAGCATTTGGATGTTTTGCAGGCTCCTGTAATGGAGCATGTCTAAACTGAGATCAGCATCTTCCGTGTTCCTCCCCCACCCATTCCTCCTCCATTGTTCCCTGCCCTCATGAATAGCACAATCTTCCTTCCAGGGTAATAGATAGAAATCTGGGGCTAACTCTCAACACCCATTTCTCTCTCTACCTTTCATATTGAATCAGTCGATTCTACCTCCTGTCATTTAAATCTGTCCAAATATGTCGTCTTATCTCTGTCCCTACTACTCCTGCAATAATACAGGCCACTTTTATTTCTTGCTTAGATTACTGAAACTATCTTCTTATGGGTCTTCTTGCCTCCATTTTTTCCTGATCTCCCATCCATTCTCCATGCCACAAATACCGTCAATTAAAAATCATCTTTCCTTCAGTGGTTCCTCATTGTCCCTGAATGAAAGCCCAAACCCCTTAACATGGCCTATGAGCCCTTTACATTGCTTATTTCACTGGCCTCACTTCTTACAACTTCTCTCTCCTACTCCATCCTCAACTTATTTCTGTTTCTCAAACTCTGTGTCTCTCATTTTCAGTCCTGATATCTATGCTGTTCTCTTTGCCCAGAACATTCTTACCTTTCTCATTGCCTGGATGCCTAATAGATACACTTCAATCTTGTGTATGTGTCAGGACTTCAGGTTCCCAGGTCTGAGATAGGTGTCCCTTCTTAGCACCATAAATAATTGCTACTATTAGAACTACTACGACTATTAATATTAATGACATTTAGAGAGGTATTAGAATATAATACAGCTGCTTGGAGCTCTAACAAGATAGAAGTATATTTCTCTTAATAGACTGGAAGTTGGACAATAGGTGGCAGGTCATGTTCCTTCTGTCTTGTTTCACCATCCTCAGAGGGTGGCCCTTGTTGGCATGGTCCCAGATGTCTCACTATCACATCTGACATTCCAGCCAGTATGGTGGTTGCTATGGTGGTTTGTGGTCCCTCAAAATTCATATGTGAAACTCTAATACTTAGTGTGATGGTTTTGGTGATGTAGCCTTTGGGAGGTAAGTAGATCATGAGCATAGAGCTCTCACAATAAGATTAATGCCCTTATAAGTAGAGACATATGAGAGCATCCTCTCTCTTTCTCCCTCCTCCTCTCTTCTCTCTCCATCCTGCACGCACATGACTACTATGTAACCATACAATATGAAGATGGTTGGCTGGCTGTGAACCAGGAAGAGAGCCTTCACCAAGAACCCAACTATGCTGGCACCCTAATCTCAAACTTCTAGCCTTCAGAGCTTTGAGAAATAAATATTTGTTTATGCCATCCAGTCAATGGCATTCTCTTATAGCAGCCAGAACTAAGACAGTGGTAAAAGAGGAAATAAAGCAAGCAAATCCCTTCTCCCCATCACTCTAAGGGTGTCACCTGGAGATAATTATACAATTACAACAGAGGAGAATAGAGAGGACAACTGCCAATATTTACAGAACACTCTGCTAAGTGAATGCCTTTTCTCATTTGACCCTCTCGACCACATTGTGGGAGTAGATACTGTTATGATCCTCCCTCCTATTTTTAAGCAATTGATGTTTTATATGAGCCAACTTTGCAAATCTGAGAAATAATATGAAGGGTCAGTCAGCCTGGCACACCACGTGATGGCAGTTCTTTCTCAGAAAAGTTTTCATGTGGTGTGCACATGACTTTTATGTTGGTTAACAAATACAACAAAGAATTTCAGCATTTTTTGTTCTTGTGTAGCTATTATTTTAAACTTACTTTTATGATTATCAAAGTGATATGTGCTTGTAAAGAGTCAAAAAGTGCTACATGCTTAGATACAAAAGATGGTAATTACTTCCTTGTTCCCCACTCTTTCCCCACCCCCAACATAATGTGATTTCCCAGGGTCCAGATGACCACTTTCAGCACTTAAGCAGACTCTTTTTGTTATTCGTGTCCATATCTCTCAGTAACATGCTTATATTGCTACTTTGTGATTTATCAGTTTTAGGCATTATGTATTAGCTGGTTCCACCTTAGAAGATGAGGATTTAGCTTTGCCATCAACTCACTACCCCACCTGCAACACATACATACACGTTTCTCCTTTTATCCTGTCTATTCTCAATATAGACATAACTTAATTTTAGTCATATCAGTATTTTCACAGCTGTCATCTATCACTCTAGATTTTTTATTTTTCTTGCACCATTTTTTATTTCCCCTGGAATTATTTTCTTATTTTTTAAGCTTGCTTAATTTTCTGTGTACTTATCTCTAATTCAGCCTCAAACCTGTCTGTAGTTGCATAAATCTTTTCTAAATATTTTCACATATATTTGGTATTTTATCAAGTTTATCTTTTTGAAGCAATCTCTTCAGGGTCTTCTGACTGTCTCTGATCTGGACAGGTGGCATCTAGGCCTGGTCATCTCTGGATCCTTCACCGTCATTCTGGGCCTTCCTCATGCCTCTCTCTTAGGCTAGAATGCCTTGTTTTTGGGTCACATATTTTCCTCTTAGGTTATCTTTCATTTTAGAGAGTGAGAAAGAGGACATGGGAGGTTTTTTGTTTGTTTGGACAATGCGTGCACACGCTTGACCTGCCATCTGTAACGGGAATTCTTAGTTTCATGTCAGAGATGAAGCCACTGAAGCTCAGAAATATTAAGCAACTTGGAAGTTCTCAGGTTGGTCTAGTAGGGTATTTCCCTTATCAGAGCACCTGTCACACTGTTTTCTTATCTATCTTCCCTTCGGAGCTGTAGCTCCCTTAGCACAAGGGCAGAATCTATCTTGTTTCCTTTTGCATCTCCAAGGGTGGGCCCATCCTAGGCACTAACTAACTTTTCTTAAGTGAAGTTGTTGGGTCTGATTTTGTAATTTATTACATCCCAGCAATGTGCATTTTTTTTCTGACTTCTCAAACTCAAATTATCTGTACTCGCTGTAATTATTTCCCACCCCTGCCCCTTTGTGCTTGTTGTCATCTCAGGAGAAAGATAGACATTTTATCTGCCTCTGAAAGAGATCAAAATATATCCAAGAGAAGGTCTTGCCCATGCTTCATTCCTGAATCACAGAACACTCTTCCAAAGTTTATTTGTGTGAAATATACAATAATATAATCTCAAAATATTTTTTTCCTAAAAGAACTTACTCAAGCAAAAGCAATGCTGTATTTATGACTTTTTTTTTTTTCCTGTTTTTAGGATACCTCATGGAAACTTGATAGAACAAAGGAATTATTTTTGTTAGGTTAAATCTGTGTATCGGGTACTGTTTGTTTGCTGCCCATTAAGTCTGAACATCTCAACTTGGAAAAAAAAAAAAACACTCTGATTAATGAAAACAACCTGAAACAGATCCCTTCAGCCTGGTGACTCTCTATTATGTTAAAACGTAATGTAACAAACACGGCCCTAGTGCCCTCCCCAGAACCCAAACCTACCACAGCTGAAAATAGCGCTTGGTCTTTCCCTGCAGTTCCAAAACAGGAACAGCATAACTTGTTTGCCTTATTATGTGTTCTGCACAGGAATCCAGCCCCTCTCACATCCTGGCCCTCACACACATGAGCAAATTCTAATCAGCCTACTACAAAAAAAAGGTCCAACAAAAGTAGCAGATTCTGCACATCTGTATCTGTCCTACCTGGGTCCAAAACAATGTACTGGGCTCCCAGTGAGAATAATAACCATAACCACCTCTTAGAGGAGGCTGCCCTTAACATTTGCCAGGCTCTGTGGGCATGGAGATGGGAACTTTGTGTGTATTAACCCTTTTAATTCTTACCATCCATGAGGATAAGTCCTATCATTAACCCCATTTTATAGATAAAGGACCAAGGCCTCAGGAGATAAAGGGACTTGCCTGCTCACTCAAGACAGTATAGGAATGGTGTCCACACCCAGCTGGGTTTGACAGATGAGCATCATACCATGTGACTTCATCTGTGCTCTCAAAATGCCATGGCCACTTAGAAGTAGAGAGGAAGTACTATCTTCTCTCTCCAGCCTAATTCTAATTACTATTGGCCCGTGAAGGTAAAGGCTGAAACTATAGATCCTCAGACCTGGGCAGGACAATGAGGATTTTCTATACTTGAATATCTTTCCTTCTACAGGAGATCTGACTAGGTCCCACCCAACTTCATGGGAAAATCATAAGATTTGGAGTAAGGCAAGCCTTGTTTCATGTCTTGGCTCTCCTCTTCACTAACTGTGGAATATTGGACAACACTGACTCTGATAATAATGAATAGGTAATGAGTGTGCCCCGTGTGTAGGCACTGGCTATACTCTTCTAAATGCATTAACTCTTGCAGTTCTCATCACAACTTCTGAAGTTTGACGTTGTCATCATTTTTCAGTTGAGAACCCTGAGGCTTGAGAAGGTAAAGTGTGGGGGCCAACTAGTGCGATAATCA
>NW_011888896.1:5908682-5911107 GCF_000151845.1 Pteropus vampyrus | reverse complement strand
AAATGATATCAAAAAGATATTCCTGGCAGAAGTGTGGAGGATGGATCTTAGGCAAGAGAAGGCAAGAGAGGAGGCAGAGAGCATAATTAGAAGCCTTTTTGCAATAGTCAAGGTGAAAATGCTGTGAATTTGGTTGGGGATGGTGATAGTGGAGGGGACAAGAAGGATAGATACTGGAAATATTTTGGAGGAGAAAGTGAAGAGCACTTGCTGACAGGGCTAAAGCTGGGGAGGAAATTAACACAGTCCTTACGCTTTTGGTTTGAGCAACGGAGTGGGTGGTGGTATCGTTGCCATGACTGGGAAGCCTAATGAAGTTGAGGCTGGCCAGGGAATGAGAACTGTACTTTGACCACATTAAATTTGAAAGGTCTATTTGTTAACTATGTAGAGGTGTCAAGGAGGCAGTCAGACATATGAGTCTTGAAATTTGCAGAGTGTTTAGTACTAAAGATATAGATTCAGGAAACAGGCTTAAATTGGTATTTGAGCTGTGAGATTGAACTGGATTACTGAGGGGGAGAATGCATACAGAAAAGAGCTCCAATATGTAAAGTCAAAGAAGAAAGAAACAGCAAAGGAAATGAAGAAGAAACGGCCATTGGGGCAGGGGTAAAGCCAGAAGAGTTTGGTGTCACAGAAACAAAGAGGAAAAAAAAAAGGTCTTTCAGGAAGAGAGGCCTGGTAAACTGTGTGCAATACTCCTGCAAAGTCCTGGTAAGAAGAGCAAAGTGACCACTGGGTCAGGTCATCCAGAGGTCATGGCCACTTTGCCAAGAACCATCTTAACAGAGAGGGGAGACAGAAGGTCAGAAGGAATGAGTGGAGAAGAGAATAGGATGTAGGGAAGGGCTGTTGGCAACTCTTGATAACCACTTCTAAGATGTTTTGCAGTAAAGTCAAGTCGAACTTCTAGCTGGAAGGGAATGTGAGGCTAAGAAAAGTTTGTTTAGTTTTGGTTTTGGTTTTGAGAACCTTGATTCCTGACATTCTGTGGAGAAGGAGGGAGGGCAAATAGAGTGATCCAGTAGAAAGAAAGGAGGAAATCGATGCAGGAAACAAAAGAGATACTTAGAGAAGTGCTGTCTAAGAGAAGGCAAGAGAGGATTACATCTGGGCACGAGGGCAGAGAGGGGCCAAATGGGGATGAGAGCACAGATGCGCCTTCTGTAGGAGCAGGAGAAAAGGCTCAGGTCATGGGCACAGGCTGGGTTAAGTTGGGAGTTTTGTCAGAGGGAAGATATGGCAGCTTCTATGTTATCGTTTCTCTTTTTCTCATTAACCTACAAATCAAGGCCATCAGCTAAGAGTGAGGGAAGGAGCAATGTAAGAGAAAAGAGATATAGTTTTGGAGAAAGTGGGAAGTAAAGACAATGGAGAAGTGCATGCCAGTCAGTGAAGAGTACTCACTCGAGATCTGCGTCCATCAATGTAAAAGGAATCTCATCATCGTAATCAATGGATTCTGCAAGAAAATGTAGCTGTGTGAGTGCAGACATGACTGTTGGAAAGTTGGAGCTTGGCAGGTGAGGTTGTTGGAGGGAGTCTGCAGGGGAGTGCCTATAAGAAAGAACTATGAACCTAAGCTGAGGGAGATGAGAGTGAGGTGACTGATGACCAAACAGTGGGTTAATAATCACCGAAGGTCACTGTGAGGCTGAGAACTTATTGGACCGGAGGACCAGGGAAAGTACACTGGAAGTTTAGAGCCTGGGATATTTGAGGCTGGAATTTCGGAGGTGGTATATGCAGTATGGTTAACAACTTGAACAGAAAAGACCAAGGAAGAGGACAGCTAGGTAGGATGGAGAAAGAGGTCATCGATGTGAGATGGCTGAAGAACATAACGGATGGATGCGTCATCTGAATTTTAAAGTAACCAAGAATGGTGGCAATTGAAGGAAAAGAGAGAGTGCTAAAGTTATTAGTGGAAGAGGCGAGACAGGGTGGATAGGAGAAGGCTGCAATCTGGAGGGGTGGGGCAAAGTCTGATGAAATAGACTTCAAAGGACAGGGGATTGAAAGAGAAGGGAGTTAGATGGTTTGGAAGTGGCTACGAAGAGAAAGACACACACCTATCTCTTCTCCTGGTTGTGTGATATGGGCTAGGTATGGGTGGGGGGAGGGAATGCCAAACTGTTTTCAGGTAACAGCAATGGAAGCAAAAGTTTTAGGGCAAATGCAGGCACTAGTCAGGACAAGCGATGAGGGAAACATTCTAAGAGGGATTAAGGATATAAGAGGGGAGGCTGCTGAGAGGATGAGCAGGGTGGCAATAAGTCAGATGAACAGATGTGCAAAGCCCCATGGAGCTAAGGGTTGGGGTGATGGTGGATGACTTGAGAGGGGCCTTGACCTTCAGGAGGTGACCGAGGTGAAAATGGGAAAATATGAGATTTGTGTTGATGATCTCATAAGAATCTGG
>NW_011888896.1:5853494-5907967 GCF_000151845.1 Pteropus vampyrus | reverse complement strand
AATGTTTATAATGAATAAATAGAATGGTTGACTCCTCCAGAGGGAGAGGTAGTGGGTAGTTAAAGGGTACATGGCTCTGCAGATATTTGTGGAGTACAAGTGACAAGGCATCTTCGGCTCAGATCTGCCAGGGTAGATCGGGTGTAAGTCAGCCCCCTGCATATGGGCTAATGTAGAGAGACTTCTGGGACTTCTATTGCTCTCTCCCTCTTTTTAAAATTAGAGAAAAAAGATGCTGCCCCTCAAAATTTGGATATCACTTATCCAGGTGCTTTCCAAACTTTCTTCCAGCCCAAAAGTTTATAATAAGCTCTCTACACCCAGCCTCTCAGCGTGGGGACCCCGAGGGATAGTATTTGTCCCTTTAAGATCTATTGATTCTAATATCGACAAAAGGTAGCCCTGGGCTGGGAACCTGGAAAGGGGCCTACCTTGAGTTTCTAAAAACTAAAGTTCTCTGTTTGCCAAAGGAGCGAATAAAGGCCCAAGACTAATTTCAGAGGCCTGGCTGTGGGAATGTTGGCCACCTCTAAAATTCTGGCTCACACTGAGCAATTCCCCCTGACCTCTGATGCTGTGGAGGTGCTATCTTCCACCCTGGCAGCAGTTTGTTGCAACAGGCATAGAAGAGACCGGGAGCACTGCAGCCAAAGTGCAGACAGGCATCGTCTGGGCCAAGGTCAGGGCTCTGTTACTTGGAGGGAGAGCTCGAAGATGAGGCATAAACTATGGAGCAACAGCTGGAATGAAAAGTCTAACAGTCCCTTACTAACAGGCCTAAGCCAGTTTGTCGGTTTAACAACTGTCGGTTTCTTTTCATAAATATCAGTAGCCTCCAGTGATCAGAGGAAAATGGGGGTGGGGTTAGGGCGTACATCCAATCCCCTCACCTGGCTACTTGCAGATGTGCTATTATGTATGAAAGCAGATCTTAAACCAAATTCTGCCAGGTCTGTATTTATTAGCAGGTTACACACTAAACCCACAATCACTTCTAAGTATGACGGGTAGGAGGGGAAAATCCCCAAATTACTCTGCATGAAAGATTCATTGCAAGGTAGACCAATCGACCACAGAGATAGGTCAAGCATGGAAGTCCTATACAGAGAAAAAAGCACAGGTCCTCAAAGGCTTTGCCCCAAGGTACGATGCTGCCAAATTTGCTGATCCTTCTACCTTGTTCTGCAAGTCGAGCTGTATAGTCTTTCTAGCCAAGCCACCTGGAACCCTGCTATTTCTGTAGCAATGAATAATTATGTTTGACCTTCCAAATGCTAATTAACAACCCTCTAGTATAGATTTCTATATTTGAAAAGATTTTCTATATTCGAAATATATATTCTATATTAGAGTGTGGATCTCCAAGCAGAGCACACTGAACACTACCTTGAGGGTATGAAGTTAATATACGCACTTGAATTCCAGTTGTTTACAAAAACCTAATTTTAAGTGAATTGTCAGACATACACAATGATACAACCACAAGGATGAAAGGGACCTGAGAGATTCTCTAGTCTAACTGATTTTGTTCATTTATTCATCCACTTATATAACAGTTCTGGAATACCCATTTTATGTCAGGCACTGTTGCGGGCACTAGAGTTAGAGTGGTGACCAGGAAATAAAGTCCCTGCCGTCATGGTGTTCACATTCCAATGGGAGTGGAATGCGAACAAGTAAAATGATGATAAACAAGTAAAATA
This sequence comes from Pteropus vampyrus, assembly GCF_000151845.1. NCBI lineage: Eukaryota > Metazoa > Chordata > Mammalia > Chiroptera > Pteropodidae > Pteropus > Pteropus vampyrus. The sequence goes on along the minus strand of NW_011888896.1, from coordinate 5,906,264 downwards.
TAAATACAACCCCTAATGTCTGGTGGTGATAGCTCTCACGAAGGAAAATAAAGCAGCGTCAGGGGCTAGAACAGTTCTGTCCACATTAAATTTTCTAGTAGCCACATTTAAAAGGGTAAAGAGAAAAAACAGGTGAAATTAATTTTAATGACATATTTTATTTACTCTGACATAATATAGCCAAAATATTATCATTTGAGCATGTAGTAAATATAAAAAATTATTGAGATCGCTTACATTCCTTTTTTCAAGCTTAGTCTTTGAATCTATTGTAGAGTGCATTTTACGCTTCCAGCAGGTCTTCATTTGGACCAACTGCATTTCAAGTGCTCCATAGGCACGAGGGGGTAGTGGTTACTGTGTCGGACGGCACAGAGCTAGGGAGTAAAAAGAAACACAATGGGCCTATTTTAGACACAGTGGCCAGAGATGGCCTCTTCTTTGAGGAGGCGACACCCAAATGTAGATCTGAATGAAGTGAAAGGACGAGACAAGTGGATATCTATCTGGAGAAGAGAAAATATCAAGAACAAAAGCTATGAGTTGGAGAATCAATTTGGCATGACAGGCAAACCACAAGGAGGCATGTGACCTAGATGGTATGTGACTTTTGCCCTTTATCTTCCCTTCTTCCTCCTTGGAATGCAGATACAGAGCCTGGAAAGGCTGCAGCCATCTTTCAATCTTGAGAGACACGAATAGGCTCTGGAGTTAGACTGCCCAGGTCAAATCTCAGGTTGGCTATCGCCAGCTGTTTCATCACTTCTCCAATAACCTGTAGCAAAGGAGTCATTTTTTTCCCAATCCTTTGCAGATCAATAGCTTTTGTAAAATAAAATAAAGTGAATTACCTTAAAAACTTGAGATGAACTAAAAAGAAATGAACATATGAAATACAAGACCAACTTAAAAAAAATAGTTTCCTTCAACCCACATAAAATCGCTCTATCAAATTGCTACAAAACACTTATATTCCATTTCTGTGCTCATTTTGTAGGAGACCACTAACAAGCAATTAGGTCCAAAGACAACACTTTGAGTAGCATTGAGTTGTAGTAGCACAGGTAAGTTTTTCAACCTACCTAATCCTCAGTCTCCTCATCTGAAAAAATGGAGTTATAATAATAGTACCTCTTTCACAGGCTATATTTTTATGGATTAAATAAAATAACCCTTGTGAAAGCTAGCTCAGCAATGTTACTAATTGTTAGCTCTTACCAGTTACCACACATTTGTCTCCCCAACTGGCTGCAAGCTCCCCAAAGACAAGGACAACTATGACCTGATTTTATAAATCCAGTACTCCGTGGCATCTGCAGAGGAGATATCCAGCAAATTACTGTTGAATTCTTGAAAAATAGTTTGAAATCCTCAAGTGAAAGGAATTTGGAAATAGCAAACCCCACAGTTTTCAGTCATTCAGTCATTCATCCATTCCTTCACTCAGTTCCAATATAGAATAATGAAATGGATAGCAGCTTTAGACAGACCTAAGTTCAAGTCCAGTTTTTTCTACTTACTAGTTTGGGCAAGTCACTTTACCTCTTTGAACTTCAGTTTTCACACCTAAAAAAATAGTTATAATCACACACCCTATTAGATGGTCGTGAAGATTAAATGAGATAACATAGACAAAGCACTAGGGCTTCGTAAATGGAATCTATTATTTCTGCTCTGAAGACAGTGCAAGAGTTAGTGCAGATGGCTGTGCTGGGTGCCGACCGAGATGGAGGCCTGGCATTTCTGGTTTAGTGAGCATTCCAGAACCTTTTATTGGCAGCACTGAAAGATGCCAGCAGCTGGTAGCAAACTGGCACCAGTGTCTGGCAGAGACATAAAAATGGGACCTCACCCCATCAGGTCCTGTTCTTGTCCTACCCTGCCTGGAGGCTAGTTTCAAATATTCCCTGGGCCAGTGGGTGGTGAGAAGTGTCTGCTTTGAAGTTGGCAATTGTAACAAAAGTCCTCCCTGCTTAAAAAAAAAAAAAAGCATACCACTAACAATAAACCTCTCTGTGTAGCGTGCCACACTGGATAAAAGTCTTGCAGTGCTCATCACTTCTTTAGGGTTAAAAATATAGAAACCATCTCTTAAAATGAAGAGTCTGAGGGAGATCCAAAGTGTTTGGGCCGTAAACCTCTGAACTCGATATAGTTTATGTGCCAGACTTTATCTCATTTGATCTTTGCAACACTCCTCCGCGGTAGATTAGTTTGTTTCTTTTTACTTATTTTCAAAATTGTGATAAAATACACATCTAATAAAATTTACCATCTCGACCATTTTTAAGTGTACAGACCAGTAGTCTGAATGCAACACGTTAATATTGTTGTGAATCTCCAGATCTCTTTTCATCTTACAAAACTGACACTATATTCCCACTGAACAATAACTCCCCATTCTCTCCTCTCTCCAATCTTTGGCACCCACCCTTCTACTTTCTGTCTCTATGAATGTGACTACTCCAGGTACCTTATATAAGTGGGAGTCATACAGTATTTGTGTGTTTTTGGAGTGGGGTGTGTGTGTGTGTGTGTGTGTGTGTGTGTGTGAGTGAGATTGCCTTATTTAACTTAACCTAGTATCCACAAGTTTCATCCATGTTGTGGCATGTGTGAGCATTTCATTCCTGTTTAAGGCTGAATAATATTCCAACATATGTATGTACCACATTTTGTTTATTCATTTTTTCATGGATATTGGGTTGCTTCCACCTTTTGGCTATTTTGAATAATGTTGCTATGAACATAGGTGTACAAATAACTTTTTGAGACTTTGCTTTCAATTCTTTTGGGTGTTACTCAGAAGTGAAATCGCTGGATCATATGATAGTTCTATTTTTAATATTTTGAGGAACATCCAAACTGTTTTCCATAGCTGCTGCACCATTTTACCCTCCCACTGATAGTACACAAGAGTTCCAATTTTCTACATCCTTGACAATACTTGTTATTTTCTTTTTCTTTTTTTTTCTTTTTTTTACAGTAGCCATCCCAAAGGGTGTGAGGGAATATCTCATTGTGGTTTCGATTTGCTGGTTTGTTTCTTTAAATCACCATCTCGCATAAGAGAAAACTGAGACTTTGAGGTAACTTGCTCAAAGTGGTCCAGTAATCTGCAGCGACCAGCTTCTGTATCATATGCTGTTCTTGGGGCAGGTTTGGAACTCAGCAGCTGAAGCCCTCAGGCCTAAAATGTAGCCCTTGCTACACCCAAACACCCATCTCTCCAGCCAGCTTCCCCCCACCCATCTTGTTCTACAAATATCTGTCAAGACAGCATGGTAGGTAGGTGACTGTGAGGAGAGGACTCTGGACCCTGACTGTGTGCTCTGAGTTGCCCTGCCACTCACAAGCTATAGAATTGCCAGTAGGTTCGGAACCCCACTATGCCTCATACTCCATACGTGCAAAAAGTGCTTGAGTTCCAGGTTCAGGAGAACTTCAAGGAATGCTGCTTGCCATGATGCCAGGCATGACAACAGGCTCTGGAGATTCCCAGAGGACCCCAATATTAGGGGCCTTGCCCTCCTCCAAGTCACTGTGGGACAGGGTGAGAAAACAGCCATAAACTAAATATTACACAAACTTGTGTTCAGGGGCAATGAGGATAAGTGAGTGCTGAGAAGGAGAAGGCCAGTGGAAACTGGTCTTTCTCAGTCTCCAGAAATAGGGCAAGTTCTTCCCTTGTTTCCACTCTGCCAGGCTATCATTTGCATAACAGGTAAAACAGCAACTCGGGATAAAGCATGGTAGAGTTGAAGGGGAAAGGTCAAAAGACTTATTCCAGCATTTGCACTTTAAAAGTCTTGGCTAATTTAGAGTGTTCTAAACTAACCATCTCCTTGAATTCTTAGAGTAAAATTAGCTGTCTTTTTCTTTCAGGCAAACATACCTAGGAGCAGATTTTAGGGGTTTTTTTTGTTTGTTTTTTGTTTTTAATTTAAAAAAAAATTCTCAAGTGATGCCTTTTAAGAGTAGAGCAAAGCATCGAGGGGAGATGTGAGAGTTTATGGAGGTTTTCGCCCCATGTGCATGCACATCAGCTCTGCAAGGGCAAACCTGTGTCTGTGGCTCATCATTGTACACCTAAGGGTATACAGCGCCTGTTTTCCCTGGCCCATAATAGATAACCTTTGTTGAACAAATGAGTTCAATCAAACCAGTATTTCAAGCAGCTACTATGTGCCAGGCAGTAGTATTATTAACTTTAATAAAAATATTCTCTTATTTGGGTCCAGCAAACAAATCTAAGCCTTACAATTCTGAGGCAGGAAGTATTATTCCCATTCGGGCAAAGAAAGAACCAGAGCCTGAAGGGTAATGTATGTTTTGCCAAAGTTCTCATATCTAGTAAGTGACAGAGTCAGGACTTGAACCTCCATCCTCCTCATACCATGGCGGAACTCAGTGACCTCTACACTTTGCTTGCCTCGCTGTATATCATTAACCCCTATTCGTGCAGATCAGCCTGTGCTGAGAAGAAAGGGATCAGAGTTGCACCTTTTCCTTTCCTCAGTCGGTTCAGAGAGGTGCACACATTTTTTCCTCCACACACAAAGACTCACAGAATTCTAGGGCTGGAGGAAAATGTGGAAGATTCATGTCTCAGTGCTGAAGGCTTGGGTGGAATTCTCAGAAGCCCCTCCCAGGAGCTATAACGAGCTTTCTGGTGAGTACAAGGGGCGAGTCTGCCCTGGCTGGTCTGCCTGCGGTCATTGCTGGCCTTGCTAATTAGATCTCCTTTCATCTATGAGCTCCAAGAGCTTTTGCCCACATTAACTTGTTAATCTTAGCCCCATCCTTCTGATGCAGATGACAAGCATAATTAGGTCTAGTCAGGAGACAAAACAGAGCCAGGAGTCAGGGGCAGAGCCAGAAGAAAAACACTGGATAGCTTACTTCTTCTCCTTGGCTTATTGTCTCTCCTGCTGACAGAAGTGTTTAAAGCTTTGCCTATCCCAATTCTGAAAATAAAGCATAGTCAGTTTGAATCTCAATGCACAGATTTAAGTATACAAAAATATCATTTTGCTTTTCTTTTAGCTTTAAATTCAGTTCAGTCCCACTTGGGCCCTCCGACTCTCTGGGCTGATGGGAGATTCAGTCTCAGCTTGTATTGGTGCTAAATGCACCCCACATCCTCCAGAAGCAGTTTCAACTCTAAGGCCCATAAGTAGAGAAAATCTTCTTTGTGGTTCTTGCCTGTGGTTTTGGATCTGTAATGGCAGTTGCCGAGATGCCCATGATCTATGCCTTGAGATGCCAGTGCTTTGTTGCACGAGCATTTAGGCCTGGTCAGCCATGCCAGTTGTCCAATGGCCACTCCCTGTGGTGCTGCAAGGAAATGAGGCTCAGGTCCCACTTGGTGGCACCCTCAGATCTCCATCACCTTTTCACCTTAGAGAATCTGCCTCTACCACTTAAGGCCCGCCCAACTCTCCTCCCCTTCTAGGATGTACTGTGCAATCTCCTCAGTGGATTTTGGCTCTTAAAAAACTAGGAAGAGAAATGGTCTCTTAGCAGCTTTGGTCCAGTAGATGCCCCTGAGGCAGGGGATGCTATGTGTAAGACATGAGATCTTTCATTCTCTTTTATTCTGCAGTGGAGAAAACAAAACACAATTAACATGGCTTAAATTTTCTCACCATCAAAGCAATGTCCCCAAAGAGGAAACAGGTACATTAGTTTGCTAGGGTTGCCATAGCGAAATACCACTGGGAGACCTGAGAACAGAAGTTCATTTTCTCAAAGTTTTGGAGACTTAAAGTTCATGATCCAGGTATCAGCAGGTTTGACGTCTCCTGAGGCATCTCTCCTTGGCTTGCAGATGGTCACCTTCTCACTGTGTCCTCACATGGTCTTCCTTGTATGTGCACATCCCTGGTGTCTCTTTCTGTGTCCGAATTTCCTCTTCTTAGGACATCCATCATATTGGATTAAGGCCCACCCCCAGTGACCTCATTTTAACTTAATCACATCTTTAAGAAACTTACTTCCAAATATAGTCAAATTCTGAGGAACCGGAGATGAGACGTAACATGTGAATTTTGGGGGAACACAATTCAGCCCATAACACAAGGGTTTACTTTGTTTTAGAAAAGATTCCATCTTTGCCCTATGTAAATAGCACTCAGCTCCTGTTAGGCTTTGAAGTCTATTGACTTGGATTCAAATCATTGCTTCAACATTTTCTAGATATGTGGGTTCACGCAAGTTACTTAGTGTCTCTGGACTCCAGTGTCCTCATCTGTAAAATGGAGCCAACAATAGTATCAACCTCAGAAGGTGTTTCAGGGATTAAATGAGATAGTATCGGGTGAAACACTGAGCATGATGGCCAAAACAGAGTAAATATTCCATAACGAAAGCTATCCTCTATCCACCCTTCCCCTGATTAACTCTAACTCTGTCTTGAAGTCTCAGCACAGAGGCCACTTTCTCCAAGAAGTCCTACCTGATGTTTCAAGCTTGGGTTGGATGTAGCAATTTGATATTTCTCCAATCATAATATTTAATGTACTGGATTGTAAAGGTCAGATGAAGTGTCAATGTTCCTCAGTGCAGGGAATCCTGCAGGAAGCAGTCCCCAGTCTCATCTGCCTTCCTCATAGCCGACTGTCAGAGATTGGTGTGTTAGTTATTAGAAGCTGCTGGATGCAGAGATAATGGTATAGGAAAGAAGGAAGGAAGGGGCTGGGTGGATGTGGGAGAGTGAGGATGCCTCAGAGCAGGGTTCTCCACTTTGGCACCATTGATGTTTTGGCTAATAATTGTTTGTTGTAAGGGGACTGCCTCGTACGTTCTAACGGGGTTAGCAGCATCCTTGTCCTCTACCCCCTAGATGCCAGTAGTACCACAAGTCTCAGTGTTGTGATGACCCAGTGTCTCTAGACACTGCCTAACGCTTTCCAGGGCAGAAGGGGTGGAGAGTGAAGAAAACACTAAAAAATAGCACCTTTTGAGAACCAATGCCTAGAGTGACTCTAAGGCTTAGATCAGTGGTTCGTGAACTTTAGAAACTTGAGCATGCATCAGAATCTCCTGTATTGGAATCTCAGAAACACAGATTATTAGGCCTCTGCTAGGGTCTAAATATTCTCCTCTCCCCCCCAAATTCTTATGTTGAAACCTAATCCCCAAAGTGATACTAGTAGGAGGAGAGGCCTTTGAGAATTATTAGGTTGGAGCCGCATGAGCAGTATTAGTGACCTTACAAAAGAGGTCCCACAGCACTCCTTCACCCCTTCATGTGAGGATGCAATGGGAGATTTGAGACCTGGAAGAGGACCCTAAGCTGACATGCTGTCACTCTGATCTTGGACTTCCAGCCTCCAGACCTGTGAGGAATAAATTTCCGTTATTTATATGCTGCCCAATCTGTGGTATTTTGTTACAGCAGCCCCAACAGAAGACAGCCTCATTCCCAGAATTTCTGATTCGGTATGTCTGGGGTGGGGCCTGAGAACTTGCATTTCTAATGAGGTGCTGCTGGTGCTGCTAGTCCAGGGCCACTTGGGAACCACTGTCTTAGAGGTGGCAAAGCACTAGTCTCCAGAACATTAAGAGGCATGTGCTGAGTGAGTTTTGGCCCATGGCCAGAGCTGGCAGTATAAATAGAGATTCCTCAGACCTGGGCTTTCGAAGACAGAAACTCATTTACACAGGACCTCACTCAGGCTGCAGGCAGCAAAGAGTCTTTAGGGACAGGGAGGGAGAGAAAGAGAACAGCCTCAAGTCAGGTCAGCCTGTGTGTCAGGAAGTCAACACTGGGCGAAGGCAAGGGGCTGGGAGGCGCCCCTGCCTTCACCAGTCTTAATGACAGAGACTCCAGTATTCACCAATATTAATTCAATACAGATTTAGAGAGCACTGGCTAGGTGCCAGGCACTCTTCTGGGTGCGGAAATACATGAACAACATATTAGGGAAAAAAATCCCCTCGCTCTCCTGGAGCTTACATTCTGATGTCGTGAGGCAGGAAGTAATGATACTAAACAAATTGTGCCACTTGTTAGAAAACAGTATGTTCTACAGAAAAAATAAGTGAGAGTAGGTGGGACTGGAAAGGAGAAGGTGAATACAATTTTACATAGGGTGGTTAGCAGTGGTGTGCTGTAAATGTTGAATAACTGGCTTTCTGGGAGGAAAAAGTGTCCTGATTGGCCAGTTTCAATGGCAGATTGCAAGCACTGACTGCCAAGTGATTAAACATGAAATCGGGAAGAAGTGCACAGTAGCACATTTTCTATATATCTCCCATATAGATACAATAGCTGTAAATAATCTCAAGTATAGATAACAGTAAAATGTAAAATAATTAAGAAGTGATGGCTCTGGGTACTTTAAATTTTGCTTTCTGCTACCACTTATTTAATTTTAAGTTTATATAATTTAGTTTTCCTTAACGACTGCAAGTATGAATGGCTCACAAATTTCCTGACAATTTGACAATCATGAGCTGCCACTAGCCAGCTCCAGCACACCACTGGTGGTTAGGGAGGACCTTGTTGAGAAAATGACATTTGATAGAAAACTGAAAGAGGTGAGGGAGCAAGGTATGCATTTATCTGGGGAGGTAGCATCTTGGGTCTGGTGTGGCCACATGGCCATGTCCTCGTGCATGTTCTTCCCTGGGCCTGGAGAAACTGTGTCTTCACTGCTGTGCCTAGTGACAGCCTTTGGGGCCAAGGTCACAGATGATCTCTTGTGTAAAGTTCCTTATTTCTCTCAAGCCTCCTTAAATCCTTTCTGGAAACACAGGTGGCCATGAAGGTAGTATGAATAAATGAATGACCGCATGAAAACAAATGATTTCCTTCTATGATCCCATAGCACTTCAAACCCAGTTGTTTTAGCCCATTTCGTTATTATTATGACTATGTCTGTCTCACTGTAGGGGCCTTTTTCAGGTATATGAAAATGCCAAGTTCATAGCTGATGTTTCATAAGTGCTTAGTTACTCAATGGACCAACGCTGATCTTGATCTGGGGTGGTTAAGGCATGAGTGGGTTTTAGTGGCTGCCCTTCTGTTGGGTGAAGTCCACAGGCAGAGACCCTCCGTCTGTGGTAACAATTAGCATGACCACCTCTGTCTCTCAGCACAGGTAAGACACGGGAGAGCCCGGTCAAGCCACAACCACAGTTATTCACAGCAGCAGTTACCACCTGTCGGGCCGCAGGCTGGGGCTTAATTTAGGTCATGTTACTTAATCCTCACAGCAATCCCGCCGATGGGTGTTCTTATCCCCATTTTACCAATGAGGAAAATGAGGCTGAGAAAGGCTGGGTAAGTCACCCAAAGTCACCTGAATAGCAAGTGGCAAAGCTTTCACTTTGCTGCATTGGTTGAGTAAGAACTGGTTCCAGATAGGAAGGAGGTCAGCTACGTAAAATATTAACTAATAACCCCAGGCAGCAGGGTTGAGTGCTCATTGGAACCACCAGCCACACTTGGGAGAACAGGAGAAGAAACCTGTGACCACACAAAGGGCAAGAGGACAGGCAGCTCTCAGACCATAGAAGCTGCAGCCCTGATTTCAGACTTCTGGGTGGGAAAGGTATGGGGGCTCTGGGGTCTTCTGTTGGTAATTCAGGTGTTGGCGGAACCTCAGAAAAGTGGTTTTTCATGAATCTGGCTCAGGATCTCCCCCCAGGTCCCTCAAGTACTATGTATTCATTTATTTATTCACAGAAAGAAGCTGGGATAATATTATTTAAATATTATCTTTTTGTTTTTCCTTTTCTTGGTATTTTTCTCATGAGGCAACAGACTGGTCTAGTGCCAATGCGTAGGTGGAGGGGAGGTATAGGAAGGAAGGCGCTAAGAGCCACAGGTCTCTTCCTGGCTTTGCTTTCCAAAACCTGAACCCTTAAGGGAGTGAAGAGGATTGGGATATCCCCAAAACGTCTGGGGAAAATACAGTGAAGAGATATAAGAGATTCTTCCAATCTAGTTGGGTGTAGGGAGGTAGAGGGGAAGTTAAGAGCAGGGATGAGATGGTCTCAGAACAAGGGGCACAGGGAGGCCTCAGAAAGCTTTGGGGAGTACAGGGATAGAGGTTTGCTACCTCCTTCCTGGGAAGAGCCCTGAGAGAAACAGGAAGCCCCCAAGAGGGAGTGGCTTCAGAGATGAAGCCTCAGACACACCCAGAGAGACTTCTGTGTTCAAGCCTGGTACAGAGAAGCAGAGGGATTCTGTGCCCTGGCAAGTCACGGAAGTGGCAGAGAACCCCACCAGACCTTGGTGTGGAGTGTTTGGAGAGAACAAGGTCTGTGGGAACTGCTGTCTTAGAACCAACCAGGGTCCTGGGGGGCTCATCAGAAGCCCAGTGCACCAGTGAAATAGAAGCTAGCTTTCAAGCCCCTGCTCCAAGTCCTGGCATGATGCAATTCACTGAAATTTAGCTAAAATTCCAGAAAAAGGGAATGGGAATCCCCAAATAGACGGGGTTTCAATTTCTTTCACCCTGAGGGTATAGTGACTTAACATTGAAATTAACTTGAGTTGTAGAGTTAGGAAAGGCAGAAAATATTTACTGAGGCCCTAAGATCCTTGGCACTAGGCTAGGCACCAGGGATGGAGGTTGGGGGAAAGAAAAGATTCAAATAGGGGTCTGTCAGTGGCCTCTTTTTCTTCATTCCTGAATCAGAAGTGATGCCAGGACTTGACCTCCACGCATGGTCCTCTATTGTGTGCAGCATTAACCACTAAGAGTTATTAGGCGTTTAGTTTATGCTAATCCCTGCACCAAGGGTGCTCTCCATCCCATTTTAGACAGGTTTCTGGGGCTGAGAGACATTAAGAAGTTTTTGCAAGACCACACAGCCAGTAATTTTCCCAAGACCACACAGTAAGTAAAGTGGCTGAGTTGGAATTCAAACATAGATGATTGCCATGGGTTGAATTGTCTCTCTCAAAAAGACATTGAAATCCTAACTCCCCGTACCTATGGATGTGACCTTATTTGGAGAGAGTCTTTACAGAGATAATTAAGTTAAAATGAGGGCACTGGGGTAGGCCCAATCCAATATGACTGTGTCCTTATGAAAAGGGAGACATTTAGACACAAACACAGGCATGGACATGGGGAGACTGCCATGTGAAGATGAAGGCAGAGAATGGGGTGATGCTTCTACAAGCCAAGGAATACCAACGATTACCAGCAAACCACCAGAAGCTAGGAGGGAGGCATGGAACAGATTCTCCCTCGTAGACTTAAGAAGGAACCAACCCTGCCAACACTTTGATCTTCGACTGCTAGCCTCCAGAACTTTGAGACATTAAATTTCTGATGTTTAAGCCACCCAGTTTGTGGTGCTTTGTCACAGCGGCCCTAGGACACTAGTGCAGAGGCCGACTCAAGAGCCTGTGACTTACACCAAGTTATACAGCCATTTTGCTTAACCCTGTGCTACTGTTACAGCTGGATTCGACAGAATAGAATGTCTCTTTTCTCTTTGTTCTATTAACCCTCATCTCCTCTGCACTATTTCATCTGTATTTCTATTTGAAGTCATCTTTACTCTTTTTTATCAAAGACCTGACTCGAGTGCCCTATGATTTTACCTCCCTAGGTCACTGGGATTTCCAGAAATGTACCTTGTACTCTCAGACCTCCAGAGCATGGCCCATGCTGCTCTCTGCCTGTCGTGACCTCCACTGTATGCCTATGTGACTACCTGGAAAATCTTAATCATCTTTCAACGATGAGTTCCTCCAGCCCCCTCCCATAAAACCATCCCTCAGTCTGATTTACTGCCTCCCTCCTCTAACATCAACAGCATGAAAACATTTTTACGTGGAATCATCGTTGGTAGTGGACATGGCTATACTCTTTAGTATCTTGAAAGCTTCTTGAAGGCCCAGGAATGCTAAGTGTGTTAAAACCTTCCCACATCCCAAGACAGCTGAATTTATAGACTTCAACCTGGAGTTCCTCACCCCTCTTTCTCTTTTCTTTTCTCAAATTCGCCTTCCCATGAAAGAGAGATATCTTTAAATTTCTCTGTACTTGGCACATATCTACCCTATTAACAGATTTTCAATCCAGGCAAAAAAGCTTATCCCACTTCCTTCCGATCCCCTTCCTGTATTTTAACAAGGTTTTGTCATCTCCTTGAGCTAGCCTCAGCAGAGATGATTTGGCTGGGTGAGCATTTTATTTTGGCATTTGAAGATGGTGTTGGTTAGAGCCTTCTATCCGTATACTGTAAAAGAATATAAACTGAACGAAAACATTCAGTTTTAGGCCATGGATCCTGTCCAGTTCCAGATTAAAGCAGAGGCCTTGCTCCTGCAGGATTGGACTGCTGACTGGCTCTTCAAGAGCACAGGAGTGAGGAGCAAGGCTGACATTGACTGCTGCAGCCCAGTGGGATACTTGCCCTTGGCTGTCACACAGATTTGTAGGAACTGTTGGCCAAGCCCTTTGCAGAGATTGCGCTGAGAACTCTTCTCTTTTTTGGAAAAACAAATCAACTTTCTGTGAAGAAACCTAGATCTGGACAGGTTTTCCTTGAGAAGAATTTATTCTGATTTATGCCTCTCTGTGGTGGCTTTCTGACTTGGACCTTTGAAAATTAAGGCTACTCCCTGCTGCTGTGGGCTGCTTCTCTGAGAAGCCTCAGAGCTCTGAATTTTATGAGTTGACCAAAGAAGCCTGAACTTGCCTGACCAAGGGTAAAGGTGGTGACTTAAATAATTCTTTTTTATCTACCAACACAACCCAGCAGGTCCACAGGCACAATTTAGTCTAACACATATTTAAGGAGCTCCTACCGCATGTTTAAAGCATGGCGCTAGTTCTGGGGTAGGGAAGGGGTGGTGAGAAACCTCTTTCTTGCTTGCTTTTTAAATCCTGTATCAGACAGGTAATATTCTATGCTATTATAACACGACACTAAAGTATAGTGGCTTTTATAAGGTAGAAGTTTCGTCCTGCTTCGTGTACTAGTCCAGAGGTAGATAGTCTGACAGGGTGGTCCTGCCACATTCATTGTGTAGCTTCCTTCTTAGGGTCTCACCCAAACCTTTGTATCCCAGTCAGGGGAAGAGAGAAAGGGAAATGCTTACCCAGTGTTCTATTCACACCCCACTAGCTGCAAATCAGTAACATGGCCACCTCTAGTTGTAAGAGACATTCAGAAATGTAGTCTTCAGTAGAGCACCTATATGTCTAGCTAAAAATAAAAAATTCCTTTATTGAAGAACAAATATTGAAGGACACACACTAGTCTCTTCCAAACTTTCATTTATTCACCCAATCTGTAGTTATTTATTGAGTGTCAGTCATACGTTTGGCACTGTTTTACACAGTTGCTAATGATTCACTGGTGTGAAGGAACATATGTTCAGCAAAAACGTCACACTGTGCTGTGTTCCCTGATTAGGAATTCAAATGCTATGGATCTTCAGGGAAGAAAAGACTCATTATGACTATAGAGATTCATCCATTTGTTCAATATATTTATTGGGCACTGTGGTAGGCAGCCTCTAAGATGGTCCCCATGATCCCCAACTCCTGGTATATTCATGTCCTTGTGCAGTCTCTTCCTCCTGAGTGACTTTCTCTAATAAATAGAATACAGCAAAAGTGATGGACTATCACTTCTTAGATTAGGTTAAAAAAGATCGTGACTCGCATCTTGCTTTCCTGCTCCCTTTCTCTATGTGTCTCTGTGTGTCTGTCTCTGTGTCTCTCACCTGACCCCCTCTCTCTGAGTCCTTACTTACTCTGGGGCAATCTCTGAGTCCTTACTTACTTTGGGGCAATCTCTGAGTCCTTACTTACTTTGGGACAATCCAGCTGCCATGATTTGAGCAACACTATGGAGAGCCTTATGTGCCAAGGGAATAATATCTTCAGTCAACAGCCCACGAGGACCTGAGCCTGCCGACAACCACATGATTGAGCATGGAAGTGGAATTTCTGAGGCCTGCCCACAGCCTCATGAATGAGCTTGGAAGCAGATCCTTCTGTCATTGACCCCTGAGATGACTGTAGCCTGGCTGACCCTTCGATTGCCGCCTTGTGAGAGACACTGAGCCACAATCACCCAACTAAGCTGCACCTACACCTGAATTTCTGACCCACAGAAACCGTGAGATAATAAATACTGTTGTTTTAAGCTGCTACATTTTGAGATAGTATGCTAGGTCATAAGAATATGAAAAGTGAGTGATGCCTAGTCACTATGTTTGCAGAGAGGAAGAGATAGGTGTTCACACAAACACAATTCTGACAACACAAGGTGGTAAGCATAATGATGGAGATGTACTGAGCATGAGATAGGAGCAAGCAAAGGGCTCCTTATCCAGAGGAGGAAGGGAGATGAAGAAAGTCAGCCTGCAGAAGATCCTACTTTCAGGAAAAACTGGGGAATGTCATTCCATGGAGAGGAGACATGAGTAATGCCTGGTGGTGAAATGATATGGTGTCTGCATGGGAACAGAGCACCGTAGTTTATGTGCAAAGAAAGAAGTGAAGACAGATGAGGCTGGAAAGTGACTAGAGACTTGTCTAGTCTTGTACTAGTAATTTATCTTAAAATAATTAATATTATGAAATCCTGCTTTGAGTGAAGGAGATTAAAACAAAAGAGTTAATAAAGCAACTAGCATGTTCTTCTCAACAGTCCAACACCTGAATTTTAAGAAGCCAAATTCAATTATCTAGAGAACACAGACAAGTATAATTTGCTCATAAAATTGAGCAGAGAATCGTTGACATGTTTCCATGAAATAATTGCGGCTCCTATTGGAAAATCATCTCAGGTAATGTTTGATGCTTTTACAAGTGTAAAATTGACCCTTCCAGCATTAGGTCTTTACGAATCTATATTTTGAAAATCTGAGGAGAAGTTTGGGGAAGCATTGTATGTTTTTTGTTTGGTTGGTTATTTTCTTCCTTTTTCGTCTCTTCCCTCTCTTCTATTTGCCTTCCTACCTTCCTTCCTCCCTCCCTCTCTCCCTCCCTCTTACTCCTTCTCCACCTCTTTCTTTCAATTCTTCGAAATGTTGAAGGTTCCATAACATTTCTAGGTTTGAAGCATCAGAATGAAAAGGAAACAAAAGCAAAAGTAATCCTTTTTCTCCTGCCTGGAGGATTAGCTCTAGAGACTCTTAAACTGGTTCTTGGAAGGCTTTCTGGATCACTGCTGCTCATGAGGGAGTCTAATGATTCAGCAGGTAACAAGATTATTTGAACCAAATGGCTACAAAACTAGGCTTGTGAATAATGGTTAGTTTGGAAAAGGAAGAAATAAAAACATTTAAATTAACTTTTTAAATAAAAGTGCTTTATAATATCATTTCAAAATGACTTTCTGTATCTGGAATCCACAATTATTAGCATGAAATAATAGTCAGGTGCCCTCTTGCATCTGGATTGCATAATTCCTTGAGTTTGGAGTCCCTGCACATGTTTGTGGGGGCAAGTGTTTTGACTACACTGCTAGAAAGAAAATACCACTTGTCGTGTTGGGTTTTGCTGGAGGTTGCATAATCTTCTAGATCTAATCAGGCACCCTTCTCATATCATGAAGTTATTCCTTCCTCTGATCCTCATATATGAGTGGCTTGTGCCTCTATTGCAATTTGCAGGAATAATAGTAAAACACTATCAACTGAAAAGGCAAAGGCATCAATCAGGCAGAAAGGACATGGTGCTAGGACAGCATCCTATAGTCTCTCTTCTATGCCAGTGATCACCTCTTTTATAGGAAGGTCTGGACGTTTCAGAGGAGGGACTGGTAGCAAGAAGATTTTTAGGGGCTCTAGGGTTCTCTGAGGCTCGGGTTCGACAGGCTGAAAAATTGCTTTAATGTCTGTCTGCCCCACAGACTGTGAGCAGTTAGAGAGTATGGGCCCTATTTTTCTCATCTTTATCTCTCTACTACTTTACACAATGTCAGCCCATAGAAGATGCTTAGTAAATATTTATTAGGTGAAATTGAAATATACCAGTTTATTCAGACATTCAGTGTTTATTGAAGTTCTGACTTGAGTTAGTACATTAAGCACTTTGGGAGATGTGAAGAGAAATAAGAGCTGGCTTTTACCTATAATGAGTTTTCAAGTCTAGTTACTAGACTCTGGTAGAAACTGTCTCACACATCTTGGTATCTCAATGCCCAGTACAGAGCTTGGCACATAGCAGGCATTTAGTAAACATCTGTTGATTAACTATAATTTCAAGCATCTAGGCCAGAAGAGCTGCTTCAGACTTGTCATTCATTGTCCGCCCCTCCAAATCTGCCAGCCGAGCAAACTCGGTCCTGCAGAATTACTTCCAGCGACCCAACAAACTGTTATAGCCAGGGACAAAAGCCACTAGGAAAATAACGCATCGCTTTTCATCTGAGTGTTTCAAAAGGAACGGAGGTATTAAAATAAACTCACAGTTGTCCCAATCAGATCATCTTTTTAAAGGAATTACAGGGTTGTGAGCCAACGGCAACCACATACACCTTTGCAGTCATCGGAATCAGTGTTCTCAACACTGAAAGCAAAATCAAGTAAACAAGGTTATGTTGTGGACTTCCTTGACCCAGACTTTCAGGAAGGAGCTGACACACTGCCCAGACTCGCGCTCACCCACATAGCTCCAAAGTCAAACAAACTTGAGAAGCTCATGTTTTCCCAGCTGTATGATGCACTCACTTCACAAAACGACTGGCCAGAAAACAAGGAAAAGAAAAAAATATGCCCAGTTCAGACCAGGCAAGGAAAGAAGAATTGTTTCAGCTGGCCTTTGTTTCTTTTTTTTATTTTCACGAAGCATCAAGAAATATAAAAATGGAGGAAGTTAGATTTATGGCATTCAGTTACCAAAAAGGAAACAAAATATTTTTTTTTTTCTTTTAAAGATCTAATCATGTTATTACTCTGCTTAAAAACTTCAGTGACTTTCTACTTTATAATCTTCAAACCCTTTGGTTTGAAAGACTTTCCAGGTCTTTCACAACTTGTTTAAAACAGCCTTTCTAGCCACATCTGCCCTATTTCCTCCCACTCAAAGCTGATCCTGAGCTTTGGCAGGCTCCCGGTGTCTTAAATACTTCATGTGCTTTCTTGCTCACATACTTCTGTTCATGCTGTTCCTTCTGCTTATAATACCCTTCCTTGCCTTGATCTCTAGGGAAACTAATTCATCTTTCAAGACCAGTTAAAAAGGTATTTTTTAATGTCACCCCAGTAACAGAATTAGTTGCTCCTTCATTTGTCTCCCTATAGGACTACTTTGTATGTACCTCTTATTGCACTTATCTATTGTATCATTCATTCATTCATTCAACAACATTCAACAATATTCATTGTCTTTGTACTTTGCACTGGATATGCACTGGGGATCCAGGTATAAAGGTCCCTAACTAGTTGGGGATTCAGACAAGTAATCAATGGTTGCAAGACAATTATAAGTTCCTTGGTAAAGGTAAGCACTGGGTGCTTTGAGAAACCAGAGGGGGGTCACATACTCCAGTCTGATTGGTGGGAGAGGATATGGAAGGCTTTCTGGAGGAGGTAGCGCCTGAAGAGCCCAAAAAACAAGGAGCTTTTGTATCTATCTCCTTGTTCTTGGCAGAGCACTTCTTGAGTAAAGAGGTCAGTAGAGAATAGATCATAGTGAATCAGGTCATTTATTTAACATGTGTTTATTGAGCTGTTTGCTAGGAGACAAACACTGTTACTCCCAGGAGCAGTTTGGGGACTAGGGAGCAACTGTTGGGAGGGAGAGGATTAATAAGAGAAATACTAGAGAAACTCAAGGATGATTCCCAGGTTTCCAGTTTAGGCAAATGGGCGGATAGTGGATCCGAGCTGCCATGTGCAAATGTGCAGGTTGTGGACTCATGGCAAGCAAGGCAATGCAGAAGGAGGAGCAAATTCAATGGGGAAGATTCTTATTCTTCATATGACAGTAATCAACATGATATATGATGTTGGCATGGACTGGAATTGAGAGAATTGTTTTGTTGTTTTATTTTCTTAAAGGCAGCTCTTTCGTTTTCTCTTGGGTGGCCTAGAAAATCCACTTTCCTGCTATGTTCACTTGGCTCCTTTTTTTCAGACATCAAGAGTTTCTACTATAAATCAGTCAGGTCTTTCCCACATCTCTTCTGTATTTAGATCATTCTGACACTTTTACCAGATGAGATGTTAGAATTTCTGGCTTAAATGAAGCTTGAAAATTAGGTCTGAAATGGAATAATTTATTCAGTTATTAGTATTAATTATTAACTAATAAATAGGGTCATTATTAATAAAATCTATTATTACTATTAACCAAAAGTTGGCTTTAGTTATTAGAATTCATTCAAGCTACCGTATTAACCTGAAGTTTTAGTTTCTTTATTTTTATCTCATTTTCCCTTTTACGTAGTGGAAGAAATCTAAGCAGGAAGTTGATTGCCAAAGAGTCACTACCAAAATAAATAATCCCACCAAAAAATGTTTTAATGCATCCTTAATACACCCCAAGTAATTCCCTCCTTCTGAGAAGTCTGACTCTCTCTAAAACATCCCTTGGTTGCCACTGACTTCCTGTTACATTTAGCAAGAAACACACATCTTTTAATAAATGTGCTACTTTAAAGTATATAGAGACCTTTCAATAAAAATCATCTCTTCATTATTTCTCGATTGCTATTCTTTGCCTTTTTCATCTTTTTAAAAAATACTGGGCCCCAACATATGTATCCCATAAAAGTAGATAAAACATTCTACAAAAGACAGCTGGGGCAGCATGTTTAACTATTGTTCTTCTGCACTAGTTTTCCTACTCAGCCCTTACTGACAACATATTTAATTTGCTTTTTGTTATGAGTCCTGTTTTTTTTTTTTTATTTTGTTCTCCAAATGTATTTTTTAAAGCTTCTTGATTGTAGACTGTATTATCTTCTTATTCTTAGTTTAGATGAAATCTTATTAATTGATTAATAACTTTGGATTCCAAACACCTGTCTTTTGTGATGAAGTGGGAGAGAAACAGGAGATAAAGTTTATCTTTTCATTATCTCTGTGTAAAGGTTTGTTGGGTACATGTATAATATGCAAGGCAATGAATATAATTAGCCTTTTAAAGCGGGACAAATGGTTGTAGAAACACTATTTTCACAATATCATTCTTAATTACTTGGCATTTTTATCTAGTCATGAAAGCATGTCCTCTAAGGCAATGATCTTTAAATTTTTACCTGCATACTCCTCCAAAAATTTAAAAAACTGTATACCCCCATCCATTCTTAAAGTAAACATTTTAAAAGTTTCATGATAAGTTTAAATAGTTGCAAAAGATGTGATTTCTGACATAATATAAATAGTGCCATTTAAAAATAAAGCTCTTACATTACTCTCTTAAATGTTTCCCAAGAAATTCTAAATACCACAGCAATTTGATACCAACCGCCATGATTTGATATCCATCACTATCTTGTTAAAAAGTACATGAACAAGCTTTTCTTTAATAAACATTTTCACCATTTTTTCTCCTTTCCACTTTGCCAGCAGAATTTTATTCTAAAATAATGTTTTAATGCTTGAAAGTCTTAGCTTGGTCACTCATACTTCTCTATCTACCTGCCTACCTACATGCACACATAAATGTTGAGGGTCGCAAAGAGTTTAAAATTTTTTTATCCTGGATTTAGTTATCATCAGCACAGAATTAGTTAAAACAACAGATATATATTGCAAATTTGATGCATAACTATTAAACATAAAAGTAAATTTTTATTGCAATTGCATTCATTAGTAAACTGAGTAGCTCTTTTTCTCAATTGCTTCTTATATCTATAGGTGAGTTATTACTAGGATGAGACAGAGTGCTTCATCCATTCTATTTCTATTTATTATTTTTACAGATATAGGCATTGAGAAACTGAGTTTACATAAATAAGTAGATGAAAATGAATTTCATAGTTTTGCCACTCAAATCTAAACTATTTCAGAGGTATAAGACGACCATCATATAGTCATTTACCATAAAATATTTTTAACGATTGACCAGCTGAGGATTCAATTAGATGTCCTTCAATTCTGTTGAAAGCAAAGAATTTGGGACCACATGGCTTGCAAAAGGATTTATTTCAGTCATTAGAATCTAGTTAAACACCAATATTTGGAGTCATCCCTTTGTAGCACAGAAGTTTTTACACTTTAGTGCAATGCAGCAGGGTAGTTTCTGATTGGGAAGGACAAGTATCTTTCTTTTGTAAGGTGGAAGGATGGACGTGATGAAAGGACAGGATGTAGAGAAGAATCACATGAAGATTCCTCGGACATATTAATTTTTGGAAAGAGTACTTATGATGGTTGAGGATTTGTAATTGACTCTTTAAAATTATCCTTTTATACATATGCTTTGGAAAGACCTCAAATAGTAAGCTAAACTGAAACCACTGTTACAAAGATCTCTGCCAGGTAATGCCATTTCTACAGTTGACAATAAAGCTTTATCTTTTCTCAGAATACCTATTAATATCTGGAAGAGCCAATGTTTCTTGGAATACTCCCTGGGAAATGATGCCTTAGAGGTACATTTAAGAAATCTTAATTGGCTCCCAATTAGATAATAAAATCTAAAGCTGCGAGCTAGAAGTTGTTGCAGATGCAGGAGAATATATATGATGATGATGATGATGATGCTGATGCTGATGACGCTGATGATGATAGCAGCTATTGTTATTGTGCAGAAACCCCAACAAACACAGGCAAAAACTAGTAAGGAGGTATTTGTGTCTCACGACAACATATATCTGGGCAGGTAGCCATGAATTAAAATAGCAGCTCAACAACATCATTAAGTACCCAGCCCTTTCTATCTAGCCACCCCATTATCCTTCGCTTGTAATCCTTGTGCTTGTTATTTCATGACTGCAAGATGGCTGCTCTACCTCCACCCTCCTTGTTGAGTTCCAGGCAAGAAGGTGTGGGGGGAGGGAGAGAAGAGTAAGTGCTTGCTGCTCAGAAGCTCTGCCTTTTTCTGTGGAAAAGTCAAAGACTTCTACCTACATCTCATTGGCTATAACTGAAGTCCATGGCTACCCCTAGCTACAGAGATGCATAAAGTTTGACTTATTTCTTTTTCTACTCTTCCTAGTAGACAAAGAAGAAGGTGCTCGAGAATAGATTTTGAGTGAACCAACAGACAGGGTTTGTCATATCCTCTTATTCTGAGCCAGGCATTTATTACATCTATTATAACATATATTATTACATATATTACATCTATTATATTATTACATATATTACATCTATTATAACAATCCTATCAGATAGGGTTATTATCTCCATTTTTCAGATTAGAAAACTGAGGCTTTCTGAGATTAAAGTAACCAAAGTGCCACAACTAATCTGTAACAAAACTGGGATTGGAAAGAGTTCTGATCCCAGAGTCTGTGCTTTTCATCTCTAACCACTATACAGACTACGGCTGTTTTGATACACTTCCTGACATAGTTCATCTACTTTATAGTACTAGACCTAAACAGTTCTGCTGGCTGTGGAGACTCCCAAAGCCTCTGCCAAGTATAGAGGAGTGGGGTGGGGGTGATAGACTAAGAAAGTCTCACTCTGCCCATCCCAATCCCCTACCACACTTCTCTTGATCTTGGTAAGAATAAGTTAAAAGAGAGAAGAGCAGGAGAAGGAAGCAGCAGCTCTACACTGGGATACAGAACACTGAGGTTTTTATTTTCCTGACTCTGACCCTGGCTTTTTAGGTCATCTTGACTCTGCAGGCCTCAGTCTCTTCACCTTGCTCCTCAGTGTGTATTTGTGTGATAGAAGACAGGCGGAGAGGCTGTGGAGTTGTGACCCAGTGGTAAATGGGTGTGATCACTCCTGTGGCAGATTCTCTGTGCTCTGGAGGCTCCACATGCAGGACCTGGCTTAGAATCTGCCTATTTCTCAGCCCTGACACATCCCACTCAATGGATACCCCTCTGCTTCTTCCCTTCATCCCCACCCCACCTTGGAGTCAGAGATACTTTCATCTTGGGCACTCTGTGCTGTCATGACATATTCAGTCAAGGCCAGCGAAGCACAGAAGCTCCAGAAACTCCACTCCATGACACAGACTTCCAAAATTTTCCAGAATTCAACTGCTTCTCACTAATGTTACCATCCTGGTCCAAGCCACCATCACCTCCCACGTGCGTGACTACAATGGCCTTCTACCTGATCTCCCTATAGTGGCTTCCCTTTCTCCTCTGAGTCAAAGTCAAAGTTTTGACAAATGGCCTCTAAGGCTCTACTTCATCTTCCTTCTGTATCTCTCCTCCCTCTGCTCCCCTCACCTCTCCAAACTCGCTTCCTACTACTCTCTCCTCGCAACATCTTCTTGCCTCAGGGCCTTCGTATAGTCTGTTCCCTTTGCAAAGACCACTCTTCTCCAGATATTCAAATGGCAACCTCATCTCCTTTAGGGCTTTGCTCAAATGCCACCTTCTCAGTGAGGCCTGCCATGACTATCCTGTTTAAAAATGCTACCCTCTCTCCCCACTGACACCACCTTGTCCATCTTCCTTACCCTGCTCTGCTTTCTCTCATAGCACTTACCACCTTTATATATATATAAATAAGTATATAACTTATTTATTATATCTATAGACTTTTTCTCCCCATGTGACAGAGACAACACACTCACCAAATATTCCATTTGCTCCCCTCAAATTTCCTAGCGTATTTGTCATTAGGTGAGGCCATGTGACTAGTACAGAGAAAGTGTGGTGGGCTATTTCCAAGCTGCAGTACTGACAAGCCCAAGAAAGTAGTCTTTCTTTTCTTCCTTTGCCACAGTAACCAAGGAAATTCAGACTGAGATGTTGAAGGATCCTAGGCCCCTGAGTCACTGCGTGGAGGACAGTTACCCTGGAGAATCACAAGAGACTTCATGTGAAAGAGAAATAAGTGACACATTGTTTTGTTAAGCCACTGATAATTTGCAGATAACTTAGACTACTTACTTTGGCAAGTGGCTTATACCTTGTTTTGTGACTTGGTGCTTTTCTGATGTCTCTGGTGGATATCTATTCATTTATCCTGGATGCCTGTGGAAGCACCTGACATTTATGCATGTGTCACCCAGATGCAGGAGTCAGGAGGAGGGCATAACACCCTATGGGGAAGCCCTGGACCAATGAGGTACGAGAACCAGTGGATAATCCTTTTTCCCTTTTGCTTCTTGGGTGGACAATCCTGAGATGCAGTACAAATGTTCCCCAGGAGGCCCAAGGGGATCCATTGCCAGTATCCCACGGAGGTGGCAAACATGATACATATCCTTGATTGACTTTCCATCCTGCCTTATATTATCCTCTCTGGTTCTTCACTCTTATTTCCTGGTATCACTTCCCAAATAAGCAACCAGAACATAAATCTTTGCCCCAGGCCTTGTTTTGGAGGAATCCAGGCTAAAATAGCCTTTAGGCATATTTATCTCAAACTATCTAAACCAGATCTCGTAGTCTCTTCCCCAGTCCAACTGTTCTTCCTCTATTCTATCCCACTCAATCAAAGCTAAAAGTGAGACTTATCCTGACTCCTCTCCCTTCCTCATCTTGACCTCAATCTGCCCATCCATTGAAATCCATTGCTATGCCCCCATCATCTCACCTAAGCAGCTGCTCCCTCTCACTTCCTGCCTCTTCACAAACCCTCTCAAATCCATCCTTCTCTCAACTGCCAGCAAGAAATACTTTAAACACAAATCTTACCATGGCATTTCTTTGCTTATACCCTGCCAAAGGCTCCACAGGTAAACTAAAGTCCAATTGCTCCAATATGATTAGAGGCCCTCTAGGATCTTCTCTTTGCTTACCTCTTTAGCATCATGTCTGAACTGCTTATGCTTTCCAGCATAGTTCCCAGTTCTTCACTCACCAGAGAGAAAAGAAAATGTTCATTCTGAAGATATTGCTTATTTTGTCCCTGTGGGGAGCATTCCAACCACCCAGCTGTTGTGGAGACAAAGTTAGCAGAGTTATTCTCTAGAGTCAATGACCACAAGATCTTTCAGGCTTATAGCTTCACCATACACAGATCACAGGACACACAGTGTGAGGACTGGAAAGAGCACTGAGGGTAGAACCAGAATACCCGAGTTCCAGACCTGCTCCACTGGTTAGCTGTATGGCTCTCAGTAAATCACCTTGTTTCTGCATTTACAAAGTGAGAAGACACTAATTGCTACAGGGTTTGTGAGTGCACACAATAGTATGTGGTGATGATGATGATGATGATGATGATGATGATGATGATGATGGTGGCGGTGGCTAGCACTTACTGCATGAAGTAATGAAAGGAGAAGGAGACACATTGTGTGCAGGTCTTGGCTCTACTGCTAACTTGGCATTGTTCTCTGAGTTAGTCATTTCCCATGTCTTGACCTCAGTCTCACCCTGGCAACAATGGGTTGAACTAGTTCAGGGCTTTTGGACTGAGTGGTCACTAATATTCTTTACAGCTGTAAAATTCTGAGTTTATAAAGAAAGCCCATGGAGCTACTGCTTGTCTCAAAGTAGGCTGAGTATCCATCTCTCTCTCAGACATGCTTCCTGGGGCACACATAGCACCCTGAAGGTGACCTCACCAGTCCTTACATCAGCCTCCTTCCCCTGGGTATCAGGGAGAAAAGAGCTGATTGTGTCCCAAGCCAGAAAGTTAAAGATGCTGCATGTCTTGCACTTTTTCTTTTTTTTTTTTTGTCTAGCTCACAGTAACAATGAGGATGATTCTGTCCAAAAAAGCAATCAAGTTTTTTGGCATGAATTATGCTGTTCTGATCCACAGAATTTACTGTCACATCACTGCCAAGTTGGACAGATTCTTATCAGATTCAGGTCAAATCCAGGTCAAGCCCAAGGCTAATTGCCTCTTGCATGATGCCTGATCTTGCCCCTCATCCAGTGTGACCTCCATACATCTTCCTGAAGGTGATTCTGGTACCCCACTCCGTCACCAACCTGACTCTCAACAGTACCTCTGCTGTGATATAAGGTTTTGTTTTCTTTCTCAGTTTGCTTCCAGCAATCCTTTAATATCTTATTTTTACTTTTTAGCTTGAATTGAAAATGTGATGGAATAAATATATTCTGAATATTTTCTCTTTTCAGTTATTACTGAAAAGTTATGTGCACACGCACACGTACATATTTTGGATTAAGTTCTTTTCATAGCTGACCATATTAATGCGATTTTCAGTAACTCACTGCTTCCCGTATGATTGAGGTCATCATAACAAAAAGTCCCAAAGTGGATGTAAATTGAAAGATATTTATTTGGTCATAGAGTAGTCAAAATGTCCCACACCAAAAAAGCCTTTTTTGTCTCCCAAGCTAGGGATTACTGGAAAGAGGTTCACAGGTAGGTTTTTCTCAGTGGGAGAGCTGAGGACAGGGAATCTTGGAGGATACTTGACTTCATCCATCCCTTGACATCTCATACCTTTGGCACCTAGTGGGCTATGAATTATTTGGTTGTTGGTAGGGTGTGTGGGGAGGGAGGTGGAGAAAAGGGAGATCTGCCACCTCTGCCTTTCCTTCGTAACTCCCGTGTATAAATGAGCACTAATGGGTTATATTCAAAAGTATTTTATTCATTTATTCCACAAGAAATTTCTGACTTTGAACTGTGTATATGCCAGGCTCTGTAATAAACACCGGAGATATAATACGAAGAAGACATAATCTTTTCTTTATAGGACTGTCACAATCTGGTATATTACATATGCCTATTGGGTGTGGAAATGTCGAATGAATTCTGTAGAATCTGGCTCACTGGTTCCATTATTTACAGCATTACTATTAGTATAATTAAATAATTATTCAAGGAATTACTTGTTAGTGTTAGTCTTTCCTTTTAGAAGGAGAGATGGAGGGAGGGAAGGAGAAGTAGGATGAAATAGAAAGAGAAAGATAGAATAAGAAAGAAAATGATAGAGAGGAAATGAGGCGAGGAGAGGATAGAAAGAGAGATTAGTATCCTGGGAGATGGGCGAACTGACATTGTGAAGAAACTCAGGACCTGTAAAGGGAAGCTGGTGTTGAGAAAGAAAGGAAGTGGTTAAAAGTGAGAGGAGGTCAGGTTGCCAGAGCTAAGCTATACAGGAAGGGGGATGTTTCATTTGGGAAAATTCTGTGGCAGAATGTCTGGAAGTTGCTGTGCCGGAGGCTGGGGGATTAGCCACAATTGTGCCCCCCTAACCTGGGCTGAGAGGCATCCTGACTGCGGAGAGCCATGCTTCTGGCCTGAACTGGGCTGGCTGTGACGCCCAGACCTATGGTTGTAGCTGTGCCAAGTGGGGCTGAGAACTCTGGACTCTGGACTCAAATAGACATGATTTGTTTCTAGCCTGTGCCGCCAAGAATCTAGCATTAGTTTCCTGTAAAGGCTCTTTGGCTGAGGGGATGTGCTAAAGAAGACCTGGCCAACACCTTCTGTTAGAGGTAGCCCTGGACTCCCTTGATTTTGGCTAATTGAACCTCATGAACCATGGTTCTAGTTTACTATTTCTTCTTAACAATAACAGCACTATAATTTATATCTTTCTCACTGTTAATTTAGATGCCTTCTATTTCAAGGTCAACTTTTGTCTTATCCATAAAAACCTTATTTCCCAAACAAACATGTGATGGATGGTCTGAAAATCACAAGTGTACTTATAGGGAGAACTCTGGAAAAAAATAGACAGCATTTATGAAGTATATAATATGTGCCAGATTTTGTGCTACGTGATTTCATTGCAATATTTTATCTGATCTTTGCAAAACCCCCACGAAGCAAGTACTATTGTTGTTCCTAGTTGACAATGAAAGAAACAGGCTCAGCTAACTTAGATCACCTCTCTGCGGTCTCTCAACCATGGCTGGTGAAAACAGGACCCACATGCAGGGCTGACTCTAGGTCAGACTCAGATACCCCAGCCCAAGGAAGGCCAAGGTGAAACAGGCACTCCCTGATGGCAGTGAGCTACGATTTTAGGTGAAACACGGGCAGATGATTTTTACCTTAATAGTTAAATCTATTTTTAAGGCTTTCTTCTTTATTTTTAACAAGTTATCCTCATTTTTTGGTTACTATACTGATATAAAGTTTTATTTGTTAAAACGTGAATTTTTTAAAAAGGTTAATAGTGGGTTATGGATAAGGAAGAAGGATAAAGATAGACTCAGCTGAGTCTGTGGAATCCTGGCCACCCTCAAGACTTGGTTTTGTTCTTTTCCACTGGACTCTGTGACTATCAGTTGGCCGACCCTCATGGGACATGTAGCTGATGCTTGCTGTGTCCCACCGGAACTTTCCTAATCTGTCTAGCTTTTGTGGGTCTGTCTGGTCTGTGGGTCATAGCCATGCTCCCTCTCAACAGGGTAAAAGGCCAGGAATTAGGTAAAAGGTGGTTTGGCAAAAGTCAGAAAAGGAAATATCTTCAGTTGCAATTAGCTCAAGACACATGAGGGATTTCTGGGAAGGGACACCAAAGAGGAGGATCTCCATTGCCCTCAGTACAGTATTTGGAACAATCCAGAGAGGCAATTCATTGGTCAGTGTACACATTGAGAGAAGGGTCTCTGGAGAGAAAGGGTTATTGGTTTACCAGAAGTCTGTAGCCTCAGAGATTTCCTCCTGTGCCACAGTGAAGGTGACCTACTTCAAGCCTTGTGGATCTATGACTCTGACCTTTACGCTTTCCCTGGCAAGAGACCTCATGCTTACTAGAAACTCAGAAAATTTGTTCTGGATTCACTCCCCTTGCCACTCCTTCTGGAAACACTTTTACAAGGAAGAGAACATTCTACATAGAGGATCACAATTAGGGTTGATTAGGCACTTAACTCTGTACCTCCACTACCAAAAACTACATTAGCAGCAATTTAATGATTGCTGGAAGTTTCTTCTGCATAATCCAGTTTGCCCAGGGCCAGTCCCTGGGTGAATGGATAATCAGCTCCCAGAACTACAAGGCTCTAACCAGTTACTGGAAGAGAAATTACGAATCTATCACTTGACATGTACCTGCCTCTGCTCCCCTCCATCTCACCCCACTCTTGAAATAGCTGACTAGGTCAAAACACTACGTTTGTGCAGTCTACTCAGAAGCGATGATCCTCTTATGTTAAATATGGTTAAGCCATAATGCTTAACAACAGGCCAATAATGCCAAGTCACTTGGTTTACTAATTTGAAAGTCGTATGCCCCTTGTGTTTATTTTCAAAGTAAAAAAAAAGCTAAAGGTCTGAGTAAATAGTTTTAAGCAGATAATTCCTGCTGCGGTAATAGTCATAGTATTACACCTAAGGATGAGGGCTTTACAGTCAATTTGAGTTTGAATTTCTGCTCTGTCAATTTGCTGTGACAATTTGGGCAAGTTACTTAACCACTCTGAGCCTCTGGGTCTTCATCTGCATATGGAAATGTTTGTGTGGCATGGAGGGCTGATTCCTTCAGAAATGCTCTGTAATGAACTTCTGGTAAGGCCTGATGAGGATGGCAGGCATTTCATACAAAGCAGAGAGTAGGAATCACTCCATGGCTGGGCTTTCAGAGGCTGGAATTGGGTCCGAGGCATGAATGTGTGGAGTTTTTTTCTAGTGCCCGTCAGCAACTCTACAAGAGTTGCCTTCTTGAGTCTGCTTTTCTTCCCTCTGTGAATCAGCTTTTCCATCCCCTCCCTGGATACCTTTTCTCTGCCTCACAGGGGCTGCTTATTTATACCTTTGGCTTACACCAGCCTCAAATCACTCAGACCCATCATGGCTTCTCTGGCCTATCTTTCAACTTCCATTTCTGCACTTAACTGATTTCCTTTATATATCACAACTTGAAATCTCCAAAAGCAAGAATCCTATTTGGACAAGGCTTTTTGTGTTATGATACCCTAGAAACTGCTGTCTGGTGAATGAATGAGTTCCTATTGGGTGCAGGTATCACCCACGATCCAATCAGAGATAGGTGTGTATGTGTGTCTGTGTGAGGACAATCACATTGGACAAATCAAAGCCACTGGGGGCAGCCCCCATTCAGCTGAGGTGTTAGGCAGTGCAGTTTCCCTTACAAGGGGTGGCAGACATGGTGATTGACATGTGTGAGAAAAAAAAAATCTCATAAGTTTGCCGTGAAGTGTAAATGAGATAAAACTTGAAGAGAACCTAGCACAGAGCTAGGTCACATAGTAAATACTCAAAAATGGCAGCCGTCATTCTTATTATGTGATTATTATTGTTGTTATTTTAATCTACTACTATCAGGCTTGGTTACAAGTGTACAGGGTGATTTGTAGCCCTCTAATAGAGAATGAGCAGGATGATTTTTTAAAAACATATTTAGTTTAACTTCACTAAAGGGAGGGAATGGACCTCTATATATATAATGGCAAGGAATAAAAATTCTTCCTGCCACAAACATTACAAGTTTTTCTTCAATTTATCTTTTAAAACCACAAATATGATCCTGAAAGCCTATCTAAAATGTTTTGGCGGCTTCCCACTTTTCTTAAATAAAGACAAAAATTCTTTATAAAGCCTTATATGGTCTGCACCACTCTCCCTCCACCACAACCATACACCCTTCCCAGCTTTGGCCAGCACCGTGAACATGCTGCTTTGGGTGCTGCAGCCATACTGGCCAGCTTCCAGGACTCTAGGACACCTCGTTCACATTGCACAAAGGACTGGCAACATGCTGTTCTGCATACGATGCTCTTCTCCTCCCTTCCCAGCCTTTTTCCTAGTTAATTTTTACTCTCTTTTCTGCTCTCTGTTCAAATATCAGGAAAGCTTTCCTTGGTACAGGATCTTCTGTGATATGCATTCACAGACTCAAATGCTTTTTTTCTTTGGCTCATTGTTTCATTAATAGGACCATGTGATTCACGTCTGCTTTTCCCACTAGACTATAAACTCGTAAGGGCAGATAATGTCTGTTTTTGCTCAACTTTGTGTCCCCCAAAGCCTATGGTGCTTAGAACATGCAGTCATTCAATAAATATCTGTTGAGTAAATGAGTCAATAATAGTTTTGCTATCAAATACAACTAAATTATAGCCTATCATAAGCTCTGACAACTGGAAGGTAAAAATATGTAATATTAAGCTTTTTTTAAGTTAAAAGCACACATGCAGAGCTTACCAAATTTGGCTCTGCACTATGCCTAAAGGAAATAGCAACACATTTTTAAAAAGCTGATATTATACAGGTCTCATTCATTGACCAGAATGCAATAAATTTAGAAATTAACAAACAGGGAGCCAAAAAAGTCTATACTTCTGGAATATAAACACATACTTCTTCAGATCTCTTGGTTTAAAGAGGAAATAAACTACTTGGAACTGGACCGCAATGAAAACAGCACACATCAAAACCAATGGGATATGGCCAAAGTAATTTTCAGAAGAAAACTCTAGTTTTACGTTTATTTATGGGAACATAAAAGTGATTGAAAAGAAAAACAAAATGAAGTCAAAGTATGTAGTAAGAAACGAATTAATATAAAAATAGAAATTAATGAAATGGAAAAAAACAGCAAAATTAATAAAACCACAGGTTTGTTTTTTTAAGGTAAAAAATTATTTGACTAGATTAAATAATAAAAAAGAGAAAATACTTAATAGGCAACATCAGGCATGAAAAGTGACAGGTGTATACATATAAAGAATAATTTTTAAAGGGAAAGTTATGAACAACTTTATACCATAAACTTAAGCACCCAAATGAAATGAATGATTTTCTAGAAAAATATTTTTAAAACTTTTGTCCAAGAAGGAATAGAAAATATTAATAACTATTAAATAAATTGAACTATTAGTTAAAAACATACCTCTTTCCTGACCTTGCAAAGGGCATCAACCTCAAAAGGCTTACTAAAATATGGAAGAACAAATAATATGTTTATGACCTTTGAAGTAGAAAGTCTTCTTAAACAAATAATAAAAGTAAGAAGCAACAAAAGATGACCAAGTGTGATATATTAAAGCTAAAAACTTCTCTATGACAAAAGATATGATTAACAAAATTAAAAGGCAAGTTATGGGTTAGGAGACAATATTTGCATTATACGTATATGTGTATATACATATACAAAAATATGTGTGTGTTTGTATACACACACATACACACACACACACACGCACACACACACACACACACACACACATAGTGCAAATTTATACAAGCAAAAGAATAGTACCCTGGTGCTATGGACTGAATCGTGTCTTCACCAAAATTCATATGTTGAAGCCCTAACCTGCAATGTGATGTTAATTGGAGATAAAGCTTTTAAGAGGTAATTAAGTTTAAATGATCATAGTCTGATAGGATTGGTGGCCTTGTAGAAGAATAAGAGGGAGGCCTTTCACTCTCCACACACATGCACAGAGGAAAGGTCATGCGAGGACACACAAAAACACTGCTACCCAAGGGGAGAGCTCTCACCAGACACCCACCTGGCAGACACCTTGATTTTGGATTTTCTAGATGAAATGACTAGTTACCAGCTTCAGACTTCAGCTGCCAGTGCCTGTAGGGCAAGCAGCAAGCAGGTGGACAAGGGTATTACCTGGGAGACCAGAAGAGGGACAGGATGTGGCCCCAAGGACTCTAGCTCTTCCATTTGTCCAGGAAGCATCAATAGCCATATTGCCCCCCTTACACCCAGGGACCATCGTAGGGAGGAAACCAGGAGGAGGGAAAGAGTAAGAGACAGAGCATTTTATCTAAGAGATGTGGTATACCATCTAAAAGAAACTGCTTAAATGATCAAATTAGAGGATTCTTTAAAGCATATTGACTCTTGAGCAAATCTTTCCTCTCACTCATCCATAGACACAATTTGGTGAGGAAGACCAGATCAACATGGAAATGACATTTTCTTCAAATGTCTGAGTTATAAGGTGGGTGCATTTTGTGCTGCTCTCTGCTTTTTATTTTTCTTTCATTAAAGTACATGATGGAAGCCGCAAAGTTCAGAGAGAAGGCATTAAGACTTCCCAAGGAGCAAAATGCTGATTTCATAAAAAACACATTGCGGAAACTCTTGCATTTTGAAGGTAAACTCCAAAGACAGTGATGACCTTTCACTCCAAGAGCCACACCTCAGGAGGGAAGTGGAGAGCAGATATGGGCTGGAAAGCCCTGAGGATTCCTGAGGAGGCCGACCCTGGCTTGTGCCAGGGAGAGTAGGGATTTTTGTGTTGATTCCAGTACTCTTTGGGGTAATGATTAGCACAGTGTTGATCTTATTAAATAAAGAAAGAGAAAGAGGTGAATTTCAGAATGAGCCTGAGCAACTTCTACCCTGATTAGAATAAAATAGCAATAATAATAATGATTAGAATCTCGATAAATGCATTATCACACTGAATCTTCACTCTGATCTTATAAAAGATAGCTACTATTATTATCTCCCATTTTACGGAGGGGGAAACAGAGGCTTAGAGATGATGGGTTGTCTATAAATATGGCCACTAATTCATCCCATCCCAGTATGCACATGGCCCTCCTCCCACTAAGTGCTGAATCTATAATCTATTTGCCCTCCCATTAAGTCTCAACTGACCTGTGGCTACTTTCAGCAGTAGAATAGATTGGAAGTGGTGCTCAGCCCGTTTGGCCTATGTCCTGAGACGAATATCAAATTCCATTTTTGTTCTTTTAGAAGCCAATTGCCATATAAAGTAAGAAGTCTGACTAACTTATTGCAAGTGATCTCACAGATAAAGGGGCCTAGTTTTCAAGAAAGAATAAGAAGAAAGAGGGAAAAACCCAGCCAGCCTCCAGTGGTTCTAGCCACCCCAGCTGCGGCGCCAGACACATGAGTGAGGCTTTTCCTAGTTATTTGAACCCTAGCCAAGCTCCATGATAAATGAAGCCATTTATCATAAATGGGGTCATAAATGAGTGACCCCAGTAGATACCAGATGAAGTACAAGAATTGACCCAGTAGACCCACAGAATTATAATGAATAATAAAACGGTTATTATGTTAAGATACTAAGTTTCAGAGTTTTGTTATGCAGCAAAAACTTCTGAAAGAAGAGGTTAGAATCTTTTCCAGTGTCATATAAGTTATAAGGAGCAGAGCCAGGACTGGAGGCCAGGTCTTTCTGACTCCATTGCCATGCTCTTAACAGCTGCATGGAACCAAAAGAAGAAGTTATCTGACACAGGTTATAAATCATTAAAGATATGGAAATTATTAGTAGTGGTCTACTAAATCACAATAGATCTAGTAGAACAGAGGGAAGAATGATGAAGAGAGAAGGAGCACACTAAGTAGGGATGAGCTTCAAACGCTAAAATAATAATAATAATAAACTTTTATTCATTAAGTATATATCGAGCATCTATAATGCTCGAGGCAATTTTCTAGTTGCTCTGGGAGATTCAGTTGATTTCAAAAAGCTATCAACCTAAAAAAGGAGAAGAAAAGTGAATAAAAATAACACTATAAAATGTAAAGTAGTATAGCCACGAACAAAAACAGGTTGGCAAATCCTTGAAAAATTAAAAATAGAATTACCGTATAATCCAGTGATCTCTACTTTGAGGAAAATAATTGCTCGAAAAGATATTTGTACACCCATGCTCACAGCATTATTTGTGATAATCAAAAGGTAGAAGTAACCCAGATGATATATACAATGGAATATCACTCTGACACATGCTGCAACATGGATGGACCTTAAGGACATTATGCTAAATGAAATAAGCCAGTTACAAAAGGACAAATTGTGTATGATTCTGCTTATATGAAATACCTCGAATAGTCAAATTCGTAGAGACAGAAAGTAGAATGGTGGTTGCCAGGGGTTGGGGAGAGGAGGGAATAAGGAGTTAGTGTTTAATGGGTACAGAGTTATAGTTTGGTAATATGAAAAAGTCCTAGACATGAATAATGGTGATTTACAACAATGTAAATGTACTTTATGCCAAGAACTGGACACTTAAAACTGGTTAAAATTGTAAATTTTTATGTTACTTATATTTTGCCACAATAAAAAAAAGAAATGAATTATTCGTTATAAAAGTTAACACTATACAATGCAGAGAGTAGTGAGAGGAATACATCTGAGCAGAGTGGGCGGGAACCAGTAGTGAAGGTTCATTATGGGCCAGGTACTGAACAGAGCTCCTCACAGTTTTTGTATCATTTAGTTTTCCCAGTAGCCTGGGAGAGGTAAGTAGTATTACCTCATGTGGTATCAGGAAGTAAGTTTGTGGATTTAATTACCCACCCCAACGTAACTTGACACAATGTTACAAATTGGTTCAAAAGTTTTAAATAAAGTTAGGTGTGACCAATCCAGAAAGAATATTTAAGGAAATGTAGAGATGATAGTGGGAGACTAGTTTTTTTTCTAATATTTAAAAATTAATTCTATAGAGGAAAATAATGTCACTGCACTAAATCTCTTTTAAAGGTTTGTTTTTATTTTTTCTTATTACAAAAATAGTAAAAATTGTGCATAACATTAAAAAAATAAAGTGTAAAAGAAATAAAAGCACGCATAATTTCACCCCTGGTGATACATTAATTTCATTATATATCCCTCTAGTCTCTTTTTTCTCTGCATACATAGATATTCCCCTAACTGAAAACATACACCATATATATTTTCATATCTTGAGTTTTAAATCTTAATCAATAAGGGAAATATTTTCCCATATCACTAAATATTCTTTAAAACTTGATTTATAATGATTTATAATGATTCGCCATCATACAGACGGGCCCATATTTTACCAAACCTCTCTATTCAACAATTAAAGGGTTTCCACTTTTTTGCTGACATTGCAGCGATCACTCAGATATGTAAATCTTTGATTACCTATCTGATTATTTCCTTCGGATAGATTCCTAGAATTATACTACATGTTTTAATATCACTGTCAGAGACAAAGAATTGGTCCAGATGGTGAGTATACTACTGAACCACGATGGCAAGAATACTATTTTATATAAAGATGCATCCTGGATTATACCCTTAAAAATTATCTGTGCCTCTCTTTACCTCTGATAGTTTAGATAAATTTATACATAATTTATTTATAGTTCAGCTAAATATGTAATTTATATATAGGTCAGACCAATAAATCAGTATTGTTTTATCTCAGCACCTCACATTGCTTGACACAAAACAGACATTCAATAAATATTTGTTGAGTGAATGTCTATTGAATGAAATTCTTAAATGAAGACACTTCCAGCATGAACATGAGGATCTAAGATTGAAATTATGAAATTACTGTGCTTTCACTTCATTGTATGATTCACAGGCCCAGATGGCTTTGTGCATGTTCTCTGGGAGAAGTGCAGTTCTGTAATGACTGCAGTCTGGGGCAATGGTCTCAGTTGAGTACCAGCAAATCTTCTGGCGCAGGGTCTGACAAAGCAATTGCTCTCTGAGCCACAGGAGTGCCAAGCCTCTCTGGCGAGCAGTGTGGGTGGCCGCAGTTTCTCACCCTTCCTCCAGTTGTGCGCATACAGCCTACATTACTCCCGTCTGTTTTGTATCACCAGAGCCCTGGGGATGATAAGAAATCTGCCCAGAAGTGTAAAACCACTTTTTTACTGAAAGAACTTTCAGAATGAGAACGTACAATGAGATGACTGGAGAGCTCAGAAAAGATACCCAGAAATGGCAAAATATGAAACGAAAGCTTCCTCAGAGATTTGGCATTCTAAATCATGTCCTTCTCTCCATCAAAGAGGCTCCATTTTTTATAAGCCACTGCCTTTACAGAACCACAGCACAGATGTTCCTCCCTCTCATCAGTTTGCAGAGCTCACCTCCATGAGGAAGGTTTCTGTCCTATGGGTGGACATGAGAATGTGACCAGGAAGCACAGCGTGGTATAGAGGAGACTACTCTCTCTTTCCAATGGTGGAAAGAGAGAGTGGGGTCAAGGGAACCTGAGACTCAGTTCTGAGTCTTTCTAAGTGACCTTGGTCAAGTCACTGAACTTATGTGCTCAGTCAATGAATATTTGAGTGTTCACTATGTACTGGAGAAGCACTGTCCAAGAGAAATATAATGCAAGCCACAAGTAATTAAAATTTTTCTGGCAGGTGACATAAATTTTAATATCTCATTTAACCCAATATGTTCCAAATATTACCATTGCATCATGTAACCAATGTAAAAATTATTTGAGATTTTTTTACATTCTTTTTTCCATTTAAGTCTCTAAATTCTGGTATATATTTTATACTTATGGCATATCTCAATTCAGGTGCTAAGATTTCATCAGAAATAGTCAATCTATATCTAGATTTCATAAAATTTACAGTTGGAAAGTAGATTCACATACCTAAATTGTTTCAAGCATACTTAAAAGTTTTCCAATAACTGAATCAGATTTTAAATTTAATTAAAATTTAATACAATTAAAATTTCAG
The DNA here is from genome assembly GCF_000151845.1 of Pteropus vampyrus. Lineage (NCBI taxonomy): Eukaryota > Metazoa > Chordata > Mammalia > Chiroptera > Pteropodidae > Pteropus > Pteropus vampyrus. The sequence goes on along the minus strand of NW_011888896.1, from coordinate 5,869,869 downwards.
TTCATTAGCCACATTTTAAATGCTCAATAACCTTGTGTGTGGCTAGTGGCTACTCTACTGATCTGCACAGTTCTAGAGTTCAGAATACAGACTTGTTTAAGACATGAATTCTGTTCTCTAGATTTCAATCCAGAAATTAGGTAAAAAGAAAAAAAAAGAAAAAAAGAAAGCTAACAATTACAATATAAGAAGCCCTGTTATCTAAAAGCAGATATCTAGAGATTGGTTGGTTCATTTTTAGCCAGTTTAGTTAAGGAGAGGAATCGTAAAAATGGCACCTAACTTTAATATTTTTTAAAACTTAAAACATACAAAAGTACATTCATTCACCAATTTTATGGGATATGATCAAGGGGTTTTCTTTGAATTAAGAGTTTGCTGATTAGAGTTTTGAATCACCTCTCTTGCAGATCCATTATGCAGGAACAGTAATTTTTAAGAAGTGGGAAAAAATTCAGAGTTGTAAATAAAGGTCGAAGTCAGGGGCTGGCTGTAGCAAAGAAAGAAGCAAGCCATAGCCATTAAAGGAGCCACATGAGCAGGGGGCCCTTAACGCTGGCGAATGTGGTGAACACTGTTCACTGTCTACTCATCCATCATGCTCACTCCCTTCTCTGTCAAAGAGAACTCTGATTTTCTTCAGGAGGTGAGCAGAGATCTTTTGAAGTCTGGCTTCTACCCAAGACCTAGGGAATGAATCATGAGTGGCTTAAGTCTTTGCCAGTAATTGGCTAGAGATAGGCACATGATTCAGTCTGGCTAATGAGATTTCAGGGAAAATCTGCTGGCAAGCCCCTCCCTGTCAAAGACTTTCTTCTTGGATGGAAAAACAGAGCCTCAGGAGGAGTACGTCCCTGGCCTTGCCCCTTTCTTCATACTTGGAATACAGTTCCGTGGGAATTGCAGCTGCCATCCTGTGACCATGGTGAAATTAGCTTAAAGGCACATAAAAATATTCCACTAAAGGTGGCAGAGTGGAAAAAAAAAAATAGCTTAGGCCCTTAATGATATATTTGGAAAGCTATAGCAACCATGGACTTTTTGTTTTGTGAGGTAATTAAACATCTTTATTGATGAAGCTGCTATTAATCAAGCATCCTACTATTGGAGGCTGAATGCATCCTAAACCCATATCCTTATTCTCCAGGTCACAGAACACACCTTCCAGATATGTACCATGACAAAGCAATTGAAACACACAACACCTGACCAATTACCCCAACAAACAGAAATCAGATGTTTATCAAGGTTTTGGAAAATAGTAAAGGTGTCTTTTGTTGATTTTAACTTGAGGCAGCTCTTCCATAGTTTGTCACATACAAAGAGAACTTAGTAAATCTTCATTAAGCCTGAAGATTCCTCTTTTCCTTTCCAGTCTGACCTATGCATCAAGATCCCTTCAAGGCTTACCTTTTCTGTGTAATTCCCTCCAGTTCCCAGGGTGCTTCCTTATGAGGACATGTCGAACTTATTTCATCAATACTTAATCTTATTGTCTTGCAGCACCTTTTGTTTCTTTATCCTAACTTAACTTTTCATGTGTCTATCTTGAGGGCATGCACTAAGTGTTCTACTCCCTTATATCTCCCATGGCATCTGGCAGAAGTCAGGTATTTGGCTGGTGTTCCAAAATATCTGTAAAATAAGGCCAGACAGCCCTACTCTTTTGCTTATAGAGCGGTATTTACCTTAAACAGGTTAAGCCAGTTGTGACTTAATTGTCTATATTATTATTACTACCTTTTACACATATCTGATTCTTACACAGATTCTTATGTTCAACTCCAATATTTGACTCAATATTTAGCTCTATTTCTTAAGACTTTTACCAATTTTGGATTCATGATATTCTTAACCGCTTGACTAATACTCTAATTTCCTCCCTGTATTTCATTTACTCATTACAAAGGAGTTTTTCTAAACCTCTTTCCACTTCTTTCTTAAAAACTCTCTCTTCTCACATTTTTGTCACCCAGGGACAAGCATCGGTCAAATATTCCTTGAAAACTACATTTCACCCCCACCCCGCCTTCCCACACTTGACAGCTTCTGGAGGCCTGGACAGTGAGGAAAAGCTTGACTATAGTGCCTAGAGTTAGTTCAAAATGGGACTGAAACTAGTGTGAACTGTTCTGCCTGGGGCATCCAAGAATTGAAACAGCCCAAATTCTCAAGGAGCGCTGACGGTACAAACACAGGAAGCCAAGGGCCAACACCAGTTTCTAGAAGCAAAGAGAAGGATCAAAGATCAACAACTCTGCAGAAGCTGGAATGAAGTGGAAGCAGGCTGGAAATGAAGTAAGGAGGGTCATGGGCATTTCTAAGAAGAGCTCTGGAGTGATCTCACTTCCCATTATCAGTCAGAAACCACATGACATACGAAAGTGTTGCTCTGGCACACACAAAAGAAAGATCAAGACGACATTTCATTTTACAATTTTTTCTTTACCCAGCCTCACAGATTTTACAGTTGACTTTGTCTAGCTATTCTATTTATTAAACAAAATTAATTTCCTTTATATCAGCTGAGGATTTTGTTGTCCCAGAGTCAGCTGGCCAGTTGCCAGGCTGCCTGCATATTTGCAAGTGAAGGACACTGTCACTTTGGACACTTCCAAGGACTCTAGTAAGATAGTGGTTTCTCTAGGCTGCTGCCTTCTAGAGCGCCTCTAACACGCCTCTTCTCAATTGGAAGTAGGCAAGGAGGAGGGAAAAAAGAGGCAATAAAATGTGGACAGCAAAATGCTAGTGTAAGAGTCTACTTAGAAAAACAAACAGATCTATATCTAGTCCTAGAACAGCAGCAATGTCCACAGGGCAGCCAAAAACCCAGTGGAGCAAATAAAAGATAACAGACAGCAAGCAGCAGGCAGCAGCTGACAGATTTCTCAGAGCAGGCAGGAGGCAGTCTGAGCAATTACACAGGGATGGAGCTGAGACCCACAGAGCAGTGAAAAGAGATGGAGCAATGCCAACAAAGACTTGGGGGCAAACGGGGGCATCGGAGGGAAATAGGAGCAAAGTTTCGAATTTGCCATAAGATACCAGATAAAGAAAGTTCCAGATCAAAAAGATAGATTGGTTTATTGAGGAGGAAGAGAGGAGGATGGGAATGGATTTTTCAGTACAATTGCTTAGAAAACTTCTGATTTTTTTCTTTTTTTACAAAGATGAGCTCAAAATGAGATCACTAGGGACATTGTTACTGCAGGCTACAGCTGCCATAGCAAAGTAGAAAGGTCAAGGACTTCTAGAAGTGATAAGTCTCTGCCTTGACTCATTGAGGGGACTCCCTGAGGTCTTAGACAACTGTTACTGGTGGCCCTGGATTGAACTGCAGGCTGCAGTGATGGAGTAATGAGGCAGGTACAAAGGGAGAATTCTAGATCCTGAATGCAGCCTTGATCTATAAGTTTTCTCTGGCTAGGAAGACAGTCAGTCTAGGGATAGAGAGTGAGCGAAGAAGACTCAGAGGGACATTGCGATTGATTTGACAGAATTAGATAATAGTGTCTGAATATGTGATAGTGACCCTCCTTATGTGTACTAGGAAACCTCTGTGAGGTCATGAGTTTGTTTAGGTATGCAATGCTCAGTACTTCTTTGGCATTTAGCCTCCCTCCTCTCCCTTGACCTTCTGCCACATCCTCTGGTCCATTTCCAAACCTGGATCACTTCCACAATCCATTTTCTCCACCTTACCATGGAGCCCCCAAGCCCACCACGTGACCTGGCCTGCCACATGCCCATATGTCTGGGCGCTCTCAAACATCCTACTAGCGTTCTAATGATTTCTTGCCCATTTCTGACCGCACTTGCCACTAACTTTCTTCACTCCCTGCCCTCAAATGAGCTTGGTTTTAATAAAAAAAGAATTCATTTTACTTCACCCATTCTCTTCCAATAAACACATACTACTGGGTCCTTTCCTCATCTCTGTCCTTTAATCATTTATCTCCCAATTGCATTCTGGTCAACACTGCTCTACATCGTCTTTTTCTTCAAGATCCAACCTCACTTTCACCCTGGTTCCTGCTCTGATCAGCAGATGATATCACCTCTAGGAATTAGTTCATCTGATATCCTCTCTTTCCAGAGTCCTGTGACTCTCTTCCTTGTCTCTCCTTGGTTCCTGGCCACAATAAACTTCTCTGCTGTACCCAGGTTCTCTCTGTGCCTGTCTCAGGGATCTCTCCATGCCTGTCTCCTCCTGATGTTTGCACTGTCTGTCACCCATTCCCCCAAACGCCTACATTCGTCATCATTCCCTTCAACTCCTTCTCTTTTATATGAAAGAGAAGTTTTCAACCCTGGCTGTGCTTCGGATCACCCAAAGTGCCTTTGAAAAGCAAAGATACACCTAAAAGTATTGAAAACAGAGTCTTGAAGAAATATTTGTATAGCCATGTTCATAACAGCATTATTCACAATAGTCAAAAGGTAGAAGTAACCCAAGTTACCTACAGATGAATGGATAAACAAAATGTGATGTATATGTACAATGGAATATCACTCAGCCTTAAAAAGGAAGGAAATTCTGACACATGCTACAACATGGATGGACCTGGAGGACATTATCCTAAGTGAAATAATCCATTCACAAAGGACAAATACTATATGATTCCAATTATATGAGGTACTTAGAGTAGTCAAACTCACAGAGACAGAAAGTAGAATGGAGGTTGCCAGGGGCAGGGAGGAGGGGGAATGAAGAGTTATTGTTTAATGCTTATTGAGTTTTAGTTTTGCAAGATGAGAAGAGTTCTGGAGATGGATGGTGATGATGGTTGCAGAACAATGAGAATGTATTTAATGCCACAGAGCTGTACAATTGAAAATGGTTAAAATGGTAAATTTTATGTTATGCATATTTTACCACAATTAAAAAATAAATAATAAAAAGGAAGGATGCCCTTTCTCCACCCCAGAGCCCCTATATCAGAATCTCCAGAGTAGAGAATGGTTTTCATTCATCTAACAGATAGTGACCGTGCCAGGTTCTGTGCTAGGGCCTGGGGATACAGATAATCAGCATACACCATCCCCCCTCATGACCAACTGAAGGGAACTAGTGCTTTCCATACAGCTGAAGGATGGACAAATACAAAGGGTGTGTGGGAGACAAGAAGGCGATTTTCAGCCCCGGGGTCAGAGGGTGGAGATGGGCAGCATGGAAGGCTTCCTGGAGGCAGAGTTGAGTTACCTTCACTTCTTTACAACCCATTTCACTTTCATTCCTTCTTGCAATTAGACTGTCTGCTCACTCGATTAAAATATTTGATGAGTTTAAATATCTCTATCCTTTCCCTAACCCCTCATGCTTATACTCATCTTTTTTAAAGTTTACTGTGAGTTTCTAGTTGCCAAACACGATGGCATATTCCATGTGGCAGAGATAATGTTATAGATTTACCTAGCCTTCGCTTTTCTCTTCCTGGGTACCCAGGATCAGATCTTTTCTCCTCCCTCGCTCTCTGTTAAGTTGGGTTCATATGTCTGGGTTCTGGCAAATGGGGTTTGAGAAGAAGTGATGCAGGCTACTTCTAAAATCCTCCAACTCCCATGCTCCAGCTCTCTCCTCCCTCTTCTTGGCATCTGTAGCGAATTCTGCCTTTTATAGACAAACCACAGAGAAAGGTCTCCTGACCAGCACTGGTCTTGCTGTGAGTGAAAAACAAACCTTTACTGGGTTAAACCAACTGAGAATTTGGGGTTTTCAGTACGTTTGCCATGCTCTGACAAGGTTTTTCTGTTGCAGCTGCTGGCTTTAAATACCCTATTAGTTCTCTATTTCTGTTTGTTCATTCAGTCAATACTTTTCTAGCACTGACTGTTGTGCCTCTCGTGTAGCTGCAAGTATTCTCACTACCCTTATTTTCTCCTCAGAATCCCACTGGGAACCTTCCTCCTACATTGGGGACAATGTCAAGTGTGGAAAACTGAATAAGCTGGGAGCAAAGGAGTTATGTTCAAGTACTAGCTCCTACGCTTACTGGCTCTGTGAACCTGGGCAAGTTACTTAACATCTTTGACCTTCATTGTCTTATCTATAAACAAGGAATTGACTTTAATTAAGTATTCACTCTAAAGTAGGCATTTCACATGTAATAATAAATGGGAGCTACCTACCCCAACGGCAAGGTTATTGCATGTGATCTCTCTTTACTCTTACTTCTACTACTCCTACCAGTAATACTGCTAATATCATTAAAACTGCTACTATTACTAACATCTAGTGAAAAGGCTGCCTGAGTTTCTATCCCTTGATTCTACCATGTACTAGTTGTGTGACCTTGAGAAAAGTAATTAATTTCTCTATATTTTAGTTTCCTCATCTGTGAAATGGGCATAACAATCCTCCCACATCTCAGGGTTATTATGAAGACCACATGAAATAAAACAGGTAATCAGTTTAGTATTGTTATAGCACAATTACCATAATGATCTGAAGAAGAGGGTGCAGCTGTGGTCCCATTTACAGATGAGAAAACAATTGTGCACACTTTGAATGCAATATACCTAACTAAAGAGACATTTTCAAGTGGCAGGGTCAGCTTCATTGAGCTCTGATTATACTCGGGTACTATGCTAATCAGTTCAACTATTATTTATTTCTCACAACAATCCAAACCTCCATTTTTTATAAACAAGGAAATTGAGGCCCAGAAGGTAAAGCAATTTGTCCAAGGTCATAAATATAGTTAGTTTCTATGGACTTCAAATTCAACTTTAAATTCTGTATGTTGATATTATACCACACTGTCTCCTTAATACATATGTGTCTTATCAACCAGATTGTAGGTGACCTGAGGGCAGTGTCTGTCTGCACTTCTTGTAAAAGCTTGTCTTCCAAGCAGAGCAACAAGTGCTCAATAAATACATCTTGATTGACTAATTAGTTCATTCCACATTTATTAAATGCCTACAACCTCAGACAGAAAGGTAAAGCCCAAATTATATTAAAGTACTAAATAATATATAATATAATCTATATAACAGCACGGAGAGCGGGAGCACAGCAAATGGAGCAACCGATTGATTGATCCGGTACCATCAAAAACACCATGTCCAAATACTAAAACAAAACTACCTGAGAAACATTCTGTTTAACAGCGGCCTAGCTGGAAATATCAGATTAGCAAGTGAACTGTTCAGAAGAGGCTTCCTTTGCTCTCCATGGATTACAAAATGCCGTAAACAGATCTCTAGCAATGTTTTCGACTGCAGATCCAGGACAAGGAGACTGCCAGGAAGACAGCTGCCTCCTCTGCTGACTCTTACTCATACTGAGCACTTCTCCCCTCCAGACCACAGCCACGGAGTAAATAACCCCCAGCCAAGAGAGGCACTGAATTTAGCCAAAGTGGGTACATGATGTAGAAGGAAGGGGTATTGTATACCAGGTACTAAGCATACACTCTCCTCAAATATCCTACTCCTCTCCACTTCTGCTGATGGCCTTAACTCATACCCCATTGAGACAAGAGAAATCTCCAGCAGGAAATTGCTTCATCTTCCCACCACTAAGTTCTTTAGCCTAACCGAATCTATACCTATCTCCTTATTCCTTATTGTTACCGTAAAGGAAGAGACCTTTGCATGACCAAAGGCTAACCCCTCCACTTGGCTCCAGAAGCCATCCTGTTTTACCCTCCCAAGGACTTTGCTTCTTTTTTGTTCCTTTCTTCCATCATTATTCTCTCCTATTCTAGTGAGTCATCCTCACTGGCATAACATGCTCTAGCATCTCCTATATCTAAAAACAAACAAAAGCTTTGGCATCACATTTTTCTGTAGCCACTGCCTTAATTTTCTCAGGTTATCTGCACTTGTCTACATTTCTTCTCTCCTATTTACTCATTTTCCCCTTATTACTGTTCACTTTAATTTAACACACAGAAAAAAACTATTAATAACATCATCAGTATTCAAAGTTCTTATGTATATCTCTCATATGCCATCTCCCTGCACTTCCTCCAGAGATAAACACTATCTGTTTTTATCATTCCTTTACTTTTTCTTAATCAGATGTATTATCAAATAATTGACGTGCAATAAAATTCATATAATTTAAGAGTACAGTTCAATAAATTTTGCTAAATATATACCATATGTAACCACCACCGTAATCATAATCTAGCACATTTCTTTTATCCCAAAAAGTTCTCTCTTGCCCTTTTGCAATCTTCACACTCACCTTCAACCCTTAACAACCACCGATTTCTGTGACTATAGTCTTACCTTTTCTAGAATTTTATATAAATGGAATCATGCAATTTATAGTCTTTTGTGTAAACATATGTTTATACAAAACATATATGTAAATATATGTTCACACTTCTTTGTGTAAACGTATGTTTTTATTTCTTTTGGGTAAATACCCCGGGGTGGGATTGCTGGGTTCTTGCTTAACTTTATAAGAAGTGGCCAAGATTTTTCCAAAATGATTGAACCGTTTTTTCATCCCTGAGACTAATGTATGAGAGGTCCAGTTGCTCCATGTCCTCATTAACACTTGGTATGATTAATCTTTTTTTTTTAATTTTTATTTTTCAATTAGAGTTGGCATTCAATATTATTTTATATTAGTTCCAGGTGTACAGAATTATGGTTAGACATATAATTTGTGAAGTGATCCTCCCGATTTAGTCTAGTACCCACCTGGCACTATACATAGTTATTGTAATGATCTTTTTAACGTTAGCCATTCAAGTGAGCATGTACTGGCATTTCATTGTGGTTTTAATTTGCATTTCTATATTGACTAATGATGTTGAGCATCTTTTTATGTGTTTGTCATTCATATATTTTATTTGGTGAAATACCTTGTCATATTGTTTGCCTATCTTTTAAATTAGCTTTTTATCCTCTTATTAAGTTATAGGAGTTTTTTTATATCTATATTTTGGATACAAGTCCTTACCAAATATATGTTTTGAAAATTTTCTCCCAGGTGGTGGCTTACCTTTCCATTTTCTTAAGAACAAATGCTGTTAATTTTGACAAAATCCAGTTTATCAATTTTTGCTTTTAGAGTTTATACTTTTTGTGTCTCATCAAAAAAATCTTTGCTTACTCTAAAGTCACAAAGATCTTCTTCTAAGTTTTTTTCCCGTATAATTTTAACTGTCTTAGCTCTTACATTTAGGTCTATTATACATTTCAAGTTAATTTTTGTGTGTACTGTAAGGTAAGGGCCAATTGTTTGTTGTAGCACCATTTGTTGAAAAGACTATCCTTTCTCCCATTGAAATACCTTGGGACCTTTGTCAAAAATCAGTTTACCATATATAAGTGGGTCTGTTTCTGGACTCTATTTTTCCATTGACCTATCTTATGTGTCTCTCCTTAGGCTAATATCACGCTTGTTGTATAAGTTTCTTTTACTTTTTCAAAATTATTTAACTATTTTGGGTCCTTTGTTTTTTTATATAACTCTTAGAATAAATTTGTCAGTTTCTACAAAAAGGAAAAAAAAGCCTGCTTGGAGACTCTACTTTCTATAATGGTGGCATGAAGAAGAAGTAAAGAAATTCTCCTCCACGGCAAACTAGTATAAAACGACAAAATTATTAGCAAGAACCATTTCAAGCAAAGATGAGAGAAGTTTTACTCATGAAAACTCTATCATACCCAAAAGAATCTTTAGTTTGTGGCCTTCATGCTGGGAGTGCCGACCCCCAACCCCCTGTTGAGTAGCAAAACCCTACAGCTTTATCAGCTGGAGAAAGTGGTTGCCTTGGTTTGGGAGGATGGCAGAATAGCGAGTAGAGGGAAATTTTAGAATTGAGAGAGCCATAGAAGGGCTGATTTAATAAAATGTCTACATAGCTATGAGTAAGTGCTAAACTGTGTATGTACCTTAAAGAACCCAGTGAAAATGGAAAGTCTGGGGAGACTCGTGAATTTAAATGTGCTCCTCAGCCTATACACAATTCAGACAGCAGAGAGTGAAGACCTCATTGATGTGAGGTATCTGAGCATAACTTGTGCCCAAATCATTGACTTACCAATAAAGTATGTAAGTGTAGGGGAGAACTTAGACAAGCACTCATCTTCCTGGAAAACAAAACAAAACAAAACTGAGCAGAGATATCAATGGCTGTACACTTTGAGAGAAGCAAATTTTGCAATTTTGAAGGCAGTAAAGGCAGTTACCAACTAAAACAAAAAACAATCATAAGAAGAATAAAACAGAATCTAAAATCATTAAACAGATTATTTTGCTATGTTTGCTTTTCAATAAAAAAAGTATTATATAAACAATGAAACAGAAAAGTATGACCCATATAAAGGGAATAAAAACCAGTCAATAAAAACTGATTCCTAATTGCCCCAGGTGTTGGATGTAAAATTTTTGTTTTGTTCTTCAAAGCAGCTATTATAACTATGTCTAAGGAATAGAAAAAAAGAGTAGAACTCAAAATAATTAAGGGAACTATGTTAACATTTTTTATAGTGAATAAATAAGGAAGCTCATCAGAAAAACAAACCCTGTAAAAAAGATCCTAATGGAAATTCTAGTGCTGAGAAGTACCATACTGAAATGAAATGTTTTTAGATGAGCCCAACAGATTTGATTTGAAACAAGAAAGTCAATGAGCTTAAAAATAGATCAATAGAAATTATAAATCTGAAGAGTTGGGAGGAAAAAAGATTAAAGAAAAACAACAGAATCTCAGAGACCTGTGTGGGATCACATGGAGCAGTCTATTCTACATGTAGTTGAAATTCCAAAAGGGGAGGATAGAGAAAGGGGTAGAAAATATATTTGAATGAATAATGTGTGAAAACAATCCAATTAATGGTTGACTTTTTTTCAGAAACAATAGGATCCAGAAAACATTGCAATAACAATTCAAATGTTAAAAGAAAAATCTGTCAACCAAGAATTCTATATCTAGACTATTCTTTAGAAATGAAGACAAAATAAAGACAATTCCAAACAAAAACACGGAATTTGTTGTTAGTGTATTTGCACTATAAGAAATGCAAAAGGAAAATGACACTAGATGGTCACTCAGATTCTCAGGAAGGAAGGAAAAACACTGGAATTGATAAATATGTGCATAAATATAAAAAAATTATACTTACATATTTTCTCTTTTATTCTCAGTTTCTTTAACAGATGTGCAAATCTTTAAAGCAAACATTATATACTTTATTGTGGGGTTTACAACAATATAAATGTGCTATATATGACAACAATAGCACAAAAGGGAGAGAAATGTCACTAGACTGGTGATAAATTCCTATAATTTGTCATAAGTACATTAGTGTTTACTTGAGGTGGATTGGAATAAGTTAAAGATGTATAGTACATCTTTAAAGGAACTACTAAAAATAAGGAAAAGAAATATAGCTATCAAATTAACAAAGAATTAAAATGGAATAGAAAATATAATTTTCTAAGCACAAAAAGTAGTAAAAGAAGAATAGAGAAGCAACAACAAAAAAGATGAGATAAATAGAAAAAGATAGCAAAATTTTCTACCTAATTCAACCATATTAGTAATTACATTTAACATCAGTCACCTAAACACTCCAAAATGCGGAGATTTTAGACTGGATTTAAAAAAGCAAGATTCAGTATTTGTTTTCTACCAGAGATGCACTTTAAATTTAGTGGCACAAATGCTATCTGTTGTGTTTTTCACTTTGGATATTGTATTTTTCATCTCTAGAAGTTCCACTTGGGTTTTTTTGACATCTTTAAATTCTCTCTTCATTATGGTTATATTTTCTTCTACCTTTTGAACATATGGAGCCTGTTTATAATAGCTGTTTTAATGTCCTTATACACAAGTTCAATCATTAATATTATTTCTCTGCCTATTACTATTGACTGGTTTTTGTCTAGCTTCTGGGTAATTATTTTCCTGCTTTTTTTGCATGTATTGTATTTTTTTAATCAAATATTTTTAATCAAATTAATTTTTAATGATTTTATGTTGCCGATTGTTAGATTTTCTTGTATTCCTTTAAATCAGGTTATTTTTCTTCCTGGCACACGGTTAAGTTACTTGGATCACATTGGATCATTTCAGGCTTGCTTTTAAGCTTTTTATTTTAGCTTTTAGTAAGGTTTTAGACCCACTACTAAGGTGTTGGACTTCTTAAGTTCTTACCTGTTGTTCCAGATCTTATGAGATCTTTCTATTCTGACTTGTAGGAAGGAACAAGAGCTTTTCCCAGTTCTATGTGAGGTCCAGGAATTGTTCTGCCTACTTTTTTATTATAGAGCTTTCCCTGACCTCGGGTAAGTCGGTCTCACTCAAGCTTCGATGGGTACTCAGCCAAATACATTAAGGTAATTCCTCTGCAGATCTCTGGAGCTCTTTTTCTGCACATCTCTCTCTTCTGTCGTACTCTGCTCAGCAAATCGTGGCTGCCTGGTTCTCCGCTAACTTTGATCTTTGTTTTTTCCACTCAGCAAGATCACTGGACTCTGCGTTTCCCCTTTCTGCCCTACCACCTTGTTTGTTTTCCTTTACTCAGGCATTACCATATTTCTCAGCTGTTGTCCAATTTCTGAAAACCATTGTTTCTATAATTTTCTAGCTTTCTAGTTGTTTAAAGCCAACATCTTGGCCAGAAGCAGAAATTTCAATCTCTTTGCTTTTTAAAAATACTTTTACAACATAATATGTATCTACAAACATATTTTTAAATTTTAGGTATTCTAAGGTGACTTTAAATACGTGATAAATAATACCATAAATTGTTTTTTAATCATTTGTTTCTCCACTCAAAATAATGTTTATAAGATTCATCTTTATTGGTCCAAGTAGTTACAGTTCATTCATCTTCACCACTGTATAACATTCCATCGAATGAATACATCAAGACTTACTTCTTGTATCTTCTGTCAATGTTTGTACTGTTTTAGTTTTGTGCTATTAGGAACAAGGGTTAATGCTACTAGAAGCGTTCTTATACATGTCTCCTAACAGACAGGCAGGAATTTCTCTAGGATATAAACCCAGAAATGGAATTAGTGGGGTTTAGGGTAGACAATATTGACTTTTTAGGATAATGCCCTCTTTTTCATTTTTCAGCCTACTAGGCTACTCTCAGTTTCTCAACTCCTCTTTACTAACCCAGGGCCTTTGCACAAACCACGTCCCTTACCTGAAACACTTTTCCCACTTGCTATTTACAAATGTGCTCTTTGAATTATTTAGATGTCAAAGTGTCACCTCTGCAGAGAGGCCTTCTCTGACCACCCATTCGAAAGTAGTCTGTCCCCTTTATTCTCTGTCATAGCACCCAGTTCATTTATTGCCTCTCTCCATCACCAGTCTGTAAGGTTCATGAGGCCAGGTACAGTGTCTGTCTTGTTGAACATTGTTCATCTAGTACCTTAGCTGAAGGCCTGGAATTTAGTGGGGTTTTTTTTTTTTTTTAAATGTTTTCTGGATGATTTTTAAAAATGTTTTCTGGATGATAAGCAAACCAATAAAAGATATTTTATTTGTTTTATAAAGAAGGATATCAAGCTCAGGAAAAGTTATATAATATAACAACATGATACAGACAGTGGCTGAAGAAGCCACAATTTGCCTATAGGGCACGCTTTTTCAAGGCTTTGAATAACACAGTTAAAATAATAGACTCTTCCAACAGTCGTGAAGGTGATCTCAGTTTCTGGAACTCCTTCAATACCTTGTGTTCCAGGACTTTGGGTAAATCCTTGAGCAGAGACTTACAAAAATTCACCCATAGGCTATTGGACATCTCTTATTCTGCATACTTTATAAATTATTGCCAGCTTTCTTTGGAGGGTGGGAAACAAGATTATTGGGACTATAATTAAATTAGGACTATTCCACTAATTTAAGATCAACCTTATCCATGCTTCAAACGTAAACTAGAATAAGTTATTATGTATTTCTTGAGTGTGAGAACCATGTCCCTACATCTTTGTGTCCTGAATGTCTAGCAGAGTATCTAACTTACAGTGGCTACTCAAAATATTAGATGAGTGAAAAGTGGCAGAGGCTGGGTTATAAGAGGGGACATCATTTATTTTACCTGAAAGGCAAAATAATGCCACTGAGATTATATGCACAAGTTTTTCATATTGCATGTGAACATACATATATATGCACATGTACATATGTGAAGTAAAATAATATAATAGCATGTTCTAAAGACCATTATAAAAAAAAGCATTATAAGTTATAGTAAAATTGTTGTTAGAATTCTCCCTTATGGCAGAATTAACTACAACCACACACTGCACACACACACACACAGGAAAAAAATCTAACAAATTCTGGTAGAGACATGAAAGTAAAACTAAAATCTAAGGGACAGCAACATCACGTCAATTGTTATTATAGAAAGGCTATGTGGCATCATGGCTAAAAATAGGGGCATTAACATCAAATTTGGGTTTAAACCCACCTCTGCCATTTAGTACTGTAAGAACTCAGCAAGTTATAACTCTGAGTTTCAGTTTTCTCATCTGTAAAGTGAAGACAATAACACCTATTTTGTTGGGTTATTGTTAAGGTTAAATGACAGAAGTGTTTAAAACAATCCCTGACATATGTTAAATGTTCACTAAATGAGCATGTTACTACCATCATCATTTTCATCATTATTATCTCATAATGGTAATTTGAATAACACATTTTAATGGTCAACTCATGGTACTAGAGATCTATCGTGTTCGTGATAGTACATAAAGTATTTTTCTGTATACTTGCCATGGCCTCCTTTTTCTTAGATCATTGTAAAGTACCTGGCCAACGGGATTGATCTGTTATGATAACAGTTAATACCAAATGTAATAGAAATATAAAAAACAATATTAATGCCCATTAGATACAAAAAGAAAAAGTGATCTCCTCTTTCCCTCCCAAATCTCTTGAGTGTTCTAGAGTCTCGGTGGAAGGAAGCTAAAAAAAAATTCTTTCTGAAAATATAGGAAGGCTGGGTGGGTATGGAAGAGTCTTGTTTGAGGCCCTGGATGTCTTCCTGTTTTCACAAAAGCATGAATTAAGGAAACAACAAATAATGGAGCAGCAAAGGAAGAGGAGTTGCTGTATTCCCTCTCTTTGATTTTTCTTTGACTTTCATTTTTTGTCATCCTAACATACCTTCTTAGGGCTGCACTGTAGCAGCAATGCTTTTAGTACAAAATGTCCAGGTAACAGGACCATATAAATTAAGAATTGAGTTTTGGAAGCTATGATGCAGGTACCATGTAGTCATAAGTCCTTAGTGGTTATGCATATTTGTAAGGATTAATAAATTCTGTGAAGCTTCATTTCTTCTTTCAACTCACAATTATCAAGGATCAATTGTATATTAGGAACTGCACTAGAAACTAGCAATACAGACATAACACTGTCTGTTCAAGTTGTTTGCAGTCCACATCATTTCCTCTTACCCTCAAACCTTGAAAAGTGACTGCAAACAAGATTATTTTTACAAAGACAAAACTCTATCATACTTATCTGTGACCATTCTCAGCCTTTATAATGATAGGAAGTCCAAGGGAGGAAATGCCAGAAAGCTACAAAGACAAAACAGACACAGAAGAAAGAGTAAAATGGTTAGTCATTGTGGTACAAATTTAAATTTTAACCTCAATATCTTCACTGACTCTTGTTATCATTTCTAGGCAATATCTGAAAAATCTGCTTTTAGTTTTTTCACTTATAATAACTCAATCGGAAATGTCATTTACTTCGATCTTCTTTGTGGTACAAGATAAGAATTCAAGTGTTGCTTGGCTTGAGAGTCTTGAGATATATGTGCTTTTTCTTCTATTGTGCCCTAATCACACATATGAATGCCACTGGGTTTTCTTACATTCGAATTCTTTCTGTCCCATCATTTGTAGTTATTTTAAATTAATTTTTCTTTGCTATATTGTTTGCATCAATCTATGCTATCTTAAATCTTTTGAGAGTCAAGAAAAAATCAATAGAAATATACACCTTTGGCTATAATACTAAATTTGTTGAGGATAACCACCCTTTTATATTCTTTCAGAAGCACAGCTTCTCAAAAAAAATTTTCTTTTTACCAGTTGCACTTAAAAGATAATGCTTGCAATAACAAATGACAATTTTATGGGGCTTTAATTTATTTTCTTAATAAGAAGTCTATTTTTTTTTTAATAGCCCAAATGTCAGAGCTCTTTCTCTTCATTACAAATGAAATACCTATTAGAAATATTCAGGACATGGTCCATAGCATAGTGGTTAGCAAATCTGCTTTACACACAAAAGGTCCTGGGTTTGCACCCCAGTGGAGCCACAGTCCATGGTCTATGGCCATGCCACCCTGAACAAGCCCGATGTCTGATCTCAAAAGCTAAGCAGGGTTGGGCTTGGTTAGTACTTGGATGGGAGACCAC
>NW_011888896.1:5848022-5852659 GCF_000151845.1 Pteropus vampyrus | reverse complement strand
AAAATCTATTTGTTAGTCTTGCCAGTCTATCTCTCTAGTCTCCCAAAACATCACCAAACAACCATTTGCTTCAGCCACATAGAATGTCATATAGTTTCCTAAACATGTGAGACTTTCACACTTATGTGCCTTTTCTTATGCTGTTCCCTCTCTCCCAAATAATCTTCCTCCTTTTCTATGTTTAGCTAACTCCTATGAATTCTGTACAATTCACATCAGGCTTCACCTCCCCAGTCTGATTCAGATGGCCTCCTTTAGTGCTCTCAAAGTAACTTGCATTTAGTATTTTGTCATGCTGACTATGATTGTTAATTGCTTATCTCTCTCCCTGACTAAAATTAAACTCTTTGAGAGCAGAGACCATGTTTTATTTCACTTCATATCTCAGTCAGCCAGCATAGAGCCCAGTGTGCAGTAGGTATTCAATAAATGTTCAGAAAAAATGTATTGTGTTCCAGAAACACAATAAAAGAATAATGTGTAAGAGCAGGAAATATTTATTGAGCACTTACTGTATGCCAGGCCCTGTTGCAAGTACTTTATGTAGATTATCTTATTCACATCTCAAGCAACAACCTTTCAAGACAGATTCTATGATTATCTTCCTTTTGAAAAGTGAGAGAACAAAGACACAGAGAAGCCAGGAGACTTCACCAGGGTCACACTCAGCCAGATAGTCTTGTTTCAGAGTTCTTAACCATTATGCTCCATCTGCTGGGCCCTGCATGGACCTTGTCCTCAAGAAGATCGAAGGTTGGTAGAGGGAGACAGGCAGATAAGTGATTAATCACCATATAACATGGAAGAACTGTAATAGACATTTGAGCAATATAAAGGAATAGCATAGAGGAGGGAGGGATTAACATATTCAGGGGTGGAGGACAAGTGTTCAGGGAAGGTTTCTGTAAGGAAGTGGTACTCAAATTACACTTGAAAGACTAAGAAGAGCATTTGAGATGGAGATGAAAGGAAAGATATGCTAGATAGGGAGAAGAACACATTCAACACACAGAGGAAAGAAGCAACATGAAGTTTGGGCACAAGAATCAGCAACATAATTTGTATAGCCCAGAGCAAAATGAAAATGCAGGACCCCTTGTTCATAAATTATTAAGAATTTCAACAATTAGAGCATTAAATCAGACAGTCCTTCTAAGCGCAGGGCCCTGTGCAAAGGCACAGGTTGCATGTCCATAAAACTAGACCTGTTGGGCACCATAAACGCTTCTTGCTGGAACAAGAAGTACCTGGGGCAGAAGTACTTTATGAGGCAGGAAATGACACTTGTGAGGTCAGCAGAGGTCTGGTCACATGCCATGCTAAGCAGCTCGAACTTTGCCCCATCGAAGGGTTCTCAGCAGTGATGAAACCTGATTGGATAATTTGCAAAAAGATACTTCTGGGGCAGCTGTTGGGAGTAGATGAAGGGTATGAGAGGAAAAGCACCGCAGCAGTAGCAATTACAAGGGCTAGAGAGGCTCAAATCTTGAACTTAGCCTTTTCAGTGGGCATATCTGAGAAAGGCAGATCTAAGAAATGAATAGAAGGCACAGCTTGCAGGAGTTAACACTCAAGGTGGATAAGAAGCCTGTGAGAAAAGAGGAATGGAGTAAAAGGCTCAGCCAAGACTTTGGGGTTCAAGATAACATGTCACCATTTTGCTTAAGCTTGGCCAGACCAATTTACAGCACTGCTTTAAAATTAATTTATGTAATTATTTAGCATCATTTATATCAGAGACACCCCCAGTCCTGGAGAAGGTCAATGCACAAACTGCAAGAAATAAAGTCCTTGTGTAGATTTTCATTTCTGCAACTCCCACAAGCAAAGCAGAACATGAAGACTCTATTTATTTGTTTCTTGATCTCAGTCCAAAGAACCATGGGTGTTTGGGTCACTTGAGTTTTTCCCATGAAATAGAAAAAGAAATGATCATCAAACCCTTCTGATCTAGTTACTCAATTGCCAAACTGTTCCCAAGAAGCTTCCTGAGTTCTTTTTGGTTTTCTGGTTCTATTTGAATGTGATCTCTAATAAGGATAAAATTAAATAACACATTAGTGCTTTGGAAATAGAAGTTCAGTGTAAATACAGCAATATCAGTTTCATACAGGGATTGTGGGAGGCTGACAATAGTTCACACAACTAAACTACTTCTCCTTATCCTCTGATGGTATGTTCCTCCACTTAGTTTTTCATGGTTCATCACGTTTGTAGAAACTCTCCTAATCATGCTGACTCTCCTTTCACCACTTGGCCAATAAAATTCAGGGAACCAGAATATCAACATACACAAAATTAAATAGTCAAAGCATGGACCTGCTCACAAATCATAATCATCTTTGTTAAATAACAATTTTAAAAATGGGAACATTATAGATTGTACTTGGGTACAATCGAAATGCACTAGTTCTGGGGCTCCCTGTCACTTTTTAAGTTTTTCTTTAATGTTCTAAGTTCTCCTAAAGAAGACAGCAGTCATCTAATAATATGCTAACAATTGGGCTGCTTGGTGTAGCTGAAAGATCATGGGCTTTCATGAGACAAGGGTTGGTACTTTGGGTGGGTTATTTAATCTCTCTCACTCTCAGTTACTCTGGGTGTGAGGGTTTTGCAAGGTGAATAGAGGACTGAAGGAGTTCACAGATGTGTAAAATAGTTGTCTAAAAGCGGACCTTCAATAAAATGAGGTTTTGGAGTAGCCTGTGTATATATCCCTTTGGGAAGGGAAATTTAACGATATTTAATACCTTTATACTCTCTACCCAATTTTCACTGATTGTTTCTGAGGGTGCATGAATGGGTTTCCCCAATTTGGGTGCAACTGGATGGGAAGATCCTTACAAATTCCAGCCTCGGAACACCAAATCATGGAAGGTCATACCCTGAGACAGCACCAACCAGCGTTGGGAAACTCAGAATCTTCGGCCTCCAAACAGTTAGGGGGCTCTTCTCTTTTCTTCCCAGAAATTGCTTTTTAGCCTTCATATTCAGTGCTTACTAGTTATTTCCTCAGAAGTCTCCCCCAGCCTCTCTGACCTCCCCACTTGATCAGTTCTCCTTGCTGTAAGTTCTCTTAGCAACCTGTAATTGTTTCTTTGTAGAATTTACCACTATTATAATTGAGCAATTAATTCTGTAATTATTGTTTCAAGTGCATTTTCTTCAACAGAATGTGAAGTCCACTGAAACTCTCTTATTCATCACTGTGGACCCAGATCCTGCTGCACACTTTTGCACATAGTAGGTGCTTAACGACCATATATGATTAAATGAATGAGTGAATGCTGTGCCCTTGTTAACTGATTTGGATAAATGCATACTTTTTTTATATAATATAGTAGACATATAATACTATATTAGTTTCAGGTATATGACATAGTGATTGGACATTTATATACCTTACATTGTGATCACCATGATAAATCTGGTAACCATTTGTCACTGTACAAAGTTATAATATGAATGACTTTATTCCCTGTGCTATTCATTATATGCCCATGACTTATCTATTTTATAACTGGAAGTTTGTATCTCTTATTGCTTTTCACTATGTTACCCATTTCCCCCAATACTCTCCCCTCTGGCAATCATCAGTTTTTTCTCTGTGTCTATAAGCCTGTTTCTGTTTTGTTTGTTTGCTGTTTTTTTAGATTTCACATATAAGTGAAATCAAATGGTGTTTTGTCTTTCTTTGTCTGACTTACCTCACTTAGCATAATACCCTTTAGTTCCATCCATGTTTTTGCAAATGACAAGATTCATTCTTTTTTATTGCTAAGTAATATTCTATTGTATGTATATAACGACAATGTATGACTAAATGAGTGGATGCTGGGCCCTTGTTGACTAATTTAAATAAACACATATATATTTTTTTAAATTAAAGTATGGTTGACATATTAATTTCAGGTATACAACATAGCGATAGGATATTTACATACTTTACAATATGATCACCATATGTATATGTCACATCTTCTTTATCTATTCATCTATCGATGGACACCTAGGTTGCTTCCATATCTTGGCTATTGTATATAATGCTGCAGTGAACATATGGTGCGTTTATCTTTTCAAATTAGTGTTTTCATTTTCTTTGGATAAATACTCAGAAATGTGATTGCTGGTCATATGGTAATTCTATTTTTAATTTTTAGAGGAACTTCCCAACTGTTTTCTATAGTGGCTGCACCAAATTTAAAATCCCACTAGCAGTGCAAGTGGATTCTCTTTTCTTCACACACCCTCACAAACATTTGTTGCTTGTTGATTTATTGATGATAGCAATTCTGATAGGTGCGAGTTACATCTTATGGTTTTAATTTGCATTTCTCTGATGATTAGTGACTTTGACAATCTTTTCATGTCTGTTGTCTATCTGTATGTCTCCTTTGGGGTAATGTCTATTCAGGTCTTCTGCTCATTTTTAAATTGGATTATTTGTTTTATGATGTGGAGTTGTATGAGTTCTTTATGTATTTTGTATATAATCCCTTATAGGATGGATCTTTTGTTTCATTGATGGTTTCCTTTGTTGTGTAAAACCTTTTTATTTTAATGTAGTCCCATTTGTATATTTTTGCTTTTTTGGTCATTACCCAGGGAGATATAGCAAAATATTGATATTGGTCTTA
>NW_011888896.1:5791164-5847817 GCF_000151845.1 Pteropus vampyrus | reverse complement strand
ATATATTATTTTTTGCATATATCTATTAAGTTTTGCCAACACCACTCGTTGAAGAGACTGTCCATTCCCCATTACATGTGCTTGCCTCCTTTGTCATAAATTAATTGACCATATAATTGACAAAGCATAGATTTATTTCTGGGCTCTCTGTTGTGTCCCACTGATCTATAGAAACATATATTATTCATAGATATAAATGATACAGGTTAGTTTACTTGATTCATATGTGTACTTTTCAAACAAAGGACTAGTCTTCATACATAATAATGTTTGTGATTGGTAATCAGTATAGTACACTTATTGAATTGCTTTTCTTATGGTGAGGATGAATTTGTGCAGATCTAGCCTAACTATTTCCCTTAATAATTATTGTGTTCAATGGCATATACTTACAACTTGGTGAAACAAATGACCATCTCTCGAAAAAGATATGTCTTCATGCAGTGGGCAAGTAAGGAGAAAAATAGAGATAAGAGAAACACCTCCCAAATTCACTGTGATGGTACCTTTAAGCTTGCCTATAAATACTAAATGTGCCTGAGAGTGACTTCCTGAATCTATTTCCTGAGGACTCCAAGTAAAGGAACCAATGACTGAGTGGTAGGGAAAGCAATTAATAGTGAGAAGCTACCATGTAGAAGACATTAGAAGAATGACGTTGATATTATCACCCAACTATAGTTCAAACTGAGGTTCAGAGATCTTAAGTAAACTTTCCAAAGCCAAAGAGCTAGGGTCCTAAATAAAGACAATTGACAGGCAGAGAGTGCAAAGAAGATACTGGAGAAGGGCAAAGAAGAAAATAACAGGATAAATAGAGAACAGTAAGATGGACCCAGCCTGCAAAGGTTGAGGGCAGCCTTATTTCTCTAAGAAATTGCAACTGCAACAACTAGCTCTGTGACTCATCCTATCTCCCTAATACCCATTCCATTCTTCTTAAAAGGCAAAGACTCGCGGTAAGTGGGGTTTAGGAGGTAGGGAAAAGGAAGCCCTACCTTGAAGCTTTAGTTATCAGTAATTACCTTAGTAGGGATGAGTTCTCAGATACCTGAAAAGGATATGAGGGTTGGTGGAAGAAAGGGCAGAGCATGGGCAGCAGCAAGAAAATGTACCCAAGAGAACAGGTGGTGGATATAAAAATCCTTCCACCATCACCATTTTGCCCTACACTAGCCATTCCAAATTGCCACCTTTGCACCTCAGGTATGCAATAGACAGATTGTAGATATGTGGTTTGAACTCTACCCATCAGAGGTTTGACTCTCACCATGGTCAATCTATGAGCTTGGCTTCTTTTGCATAATGAGTTAAAGAAAAAAAAATGAGTGGTTCCACCATGAACCAAGTTGCTCAGGCCAGGACCTGGAGTCACTCTTAACACCTTTGCTCATGTATTCATCACAGCCAATCATTTGCCAAAGCTCAGTTCTACCTCTGAATATGCCTTTTCAATTTCCCTGCTGCAGTCCTCTTCAAGGCCCTCAACCAACTCCCCCTTTCCATAATAGCCTCTTGACTAGTCTAGAAAGATTACCCTTGCCTTTGTCCAAGCCATTCTCTCTCTGTCCAAGAGCCAGAAAAATACTTTAAAAACACAAAATTGATTGTGTCCTTCCCCTGCTTAAAATCCTTCAATAGCTCCCTGTTGTCCTTGGGATAAAAATCACAAATTCATCTGACAACCAACAAGATCCCATCTGCATCATCTGGTCCTTGACTAACTCTGCAGTCCCATCTCCTGCTCCGTCACTCTCGCTCACTGTACTGGCCTTTTCTCAATTGCTCTGGCTCACCAAGCTCCTTCCTCTTTAATCCCTTACTAGTGCCATTCAGTCTGCCTCTAAAACAGTTAATATAAGTCTTCCTGACAAGATACATTGTAAGCTCCATGAGGGTAGGGGCCATGTCTACCATTTTTAGGGACCATTGTCTATCATTCTACCTCCAGCGTTTAGCATAATCTCTGGCACATGGTAATAGGTAAATAAGTATTTGTTGGAAGAGTGACTAAATCTTTGTTGGCTGAGTAACTGAATAATAGTATCGACTTATTCAGTCCACAAATATTTTTTGTCAGTACCTTTGCCAGGGAATGTGTAAGGCACTGTGGATACAGTGAACAAAACAAACACACTTCCTGACCTGTTAGAGCTTATAGTCTAGTAGACTTTCCCCCTTTTTCTACGGAAATGAAATTATGGATTCAAGATCTTATAAAACCTTTCATGATTATCTTGTTCTCTGAGTTTTCTTGAGCTACATGATTTACCTCTTAAATTCTCTCTCCTAAGCTCTCTCTATTATTTTTCTCATCTCCTCACTGACAAGGTAAGATACTTGAAGGCAGGGAACTTTTTCAACTTTTTTCTTTCGGTTCCTATCTCAGTATACACAGAAGTTGCTTAAAAAAAAACAAAACAAAACCAACATTGTGCTACATTTTTTTAATTTAAAAAGTGACATGTTCATCTATGATGATAGAAATCAGAATAGTGGTTGCTTATTGGGTGTGAGGACTTACTGGAAAGGGGCGATGAAAATGTTATATATCTTGACTGGGGTTATATCGTTGGGGTTATATCTTGATTGGACTTTACATTTTGATTAGGTTACATGAGTGTATAGATTTGTCAAAACTCATCAAATTGTACATTTACGATCTGTGTCTTTCAATAAAGGTAAATTTTACCTCTATTAAAAATATTACTTAAAAGAGGAACACATGCTTATTATACAAAACATTCTCAAATAAAAATAATCCCAAATAAGAAAATCTAAATGATCTGTAATTCCATCATCAAAGAGGAACTTTGTTTTCATTGTGTTCTATGTCCTTCCAAATTACTTCTTTTTTTATACATAAACACACAATATAGATTCAAACAGAATGTAGTGCCTCATAATTTGCTTTTTTTTGATAAACAGTATACTAAGAGCATACATAAAAAGCTTCTTTATAATTACTTCTTAAAGAGATTAATTTGCTAAACTAAGTAAAAATCAAGATCCTGAATTTGTTCAAAATTTTTAGAGCCTATGATATTTCATCATCATTGCCATCAACACTTATTGAATGTGAAATGTCATCTCTAAAGATGTTTCATGACCAAAAATAATCTTCAGACTGTGGTGCTAAGATTGCTAAATCTTAACTACTGAACAATCACCAACAGTAAATCTTTAAGCTGGTACCAGATCTATGATCAGCTTTAACTAAGAACATCCCAGTGGCTAAGTACATTAAACATCACCTCAGTATTCAGTCTTCTGTACTCCACAGATTATTAAGCTGTTATAAAATCCAATTTATGGCATGTAACCCTTATATTTATTGTTCAATTCATGTAGATTCTAATTCAATACAGGACCCATATAATTGTATGGCTAGACTATTGTGATCTACAGCTCCATAAAATTTACCACAGCATAAGATCAGACACGCAAATCTCATATTTTTATCAGAAATTCAAACCACATCAAACTTAAGACATAATATTTGAAGTCAACAAAGCCACAGCCCACCTCTAACACTTCCTAAAAATCTATTGCTAAATCTAGTTCCCCAAGAAGACATGTGAGTAAGTATTCTAGCGGGTCCTTTGTTAGTTTCCTGATGGTAGTACATAGATTCAGACAGAAGGAGAATTATTTGAAACTACCCAGAAAATTAGAACAGTAAGGACTAGAAGCAAAGATCTGTGAGAAAGAGAAATGTCTTTAGCTTTACACTTTTGGCAAGTGATAAAAGGCAGCTTTAGTGACAGCAGCCAGATGGAGATCAAATGACAACTGTGAGTTCATATTGGTCTCCAGCATTCTGGCAAGCACCGGGGCAGGAGGGGAAGTGGGAAGGATCAGTTTTACTGGTACTACAAGCCAATCTGGTGCACATCAGCGTTATCTGACGTCAGCTAAAACCAGTTCTGAGGCACTACATCGGGACCAGCTGCTAGATACTGAAAGCACCCTGGCCTGCCTCTGTGTACTCCCCAAGCTCCTGCCCATAACATTTACAGGATACTACCAGTTAATTTATGTTCCCTGCAGCAGGGAGGGCCCAGATGTTGAGGCTGCAATTGCTGATTTGAAATGAGTTCACAAATACAGGAAGCTCTCAGAGGATAAAAGAAATGTAAGATTATTCTACGGTTTGAGAAACTCATTGTTCTGTATTAAACACACACGAGAAGGGTTTGAAAAACATCTGGCCCTTTCTTTAGCACACAGAAGTACATCATTCAGGCTATCAAAACAACATAAAGATATAAAGTGCACAAACAGAGAAAGCTTGGTACATCTATAGTTAGAAAGGAAACACGTATACTGGAGTCTTCTGTGGCTGTATTAAAATTCAGTAGAATTTTTTACAACATTAGGTGAGACAGGGAAGTCCAATACTTTACCATTAGTGACGATACCCCAAATGTCAGAGAAAATGGAAACACAACATTTTACTTAGTTGAATAAATTAAAAATGAAGAAAATCAGAGTGGGAACTGAAAAATGAGTGCCATATAATCAACACATATGGCATTCTGTGTGCCGTGTACTGTAAATGCTGTACGTGTATCGTTATTTAATTATCATAATAAACTTATGAGGTAGGTACTACTATTACTCAGGAAAGAGACAAAAGAAATTAGGGTGCCCACGCCTGAATCCAGAGTCTGCATTCTGAATACCTTGCTCTGATACTGTGTGATACTTCCTCTAATTGTTTTAGAGGAAGAATACCCATGCTTAAGACGGTGAGATCTGGAGTCTCACAGATGTGCATTCTGGCTCTGCCACTTAAATAGGGGTCCTTTGACCTAGTGACTAGTTTAACCTTTCCAATAAGTCACAGCTTCTTCAGCAGGAAAATGAAAATAGCGATATTGACCTCAAAGTTGGGGTCCACCTTATAAATAAGAATTTATCATTGTGCCAAGCATATGATAAGCATGTAACATATTAGCTGTTTTCATGAATAAGTCTCAATCCAGTTAGAAATTTTTTTGAAACATCCCTGGAAGCCAACTCACTACTGCATACAGATTGGAAAAGAAATTCTTCTAAAGGGGTGCAGATAGGTTGAAATTTTGACATGTTAGATTTTTGGAAACTATGTTAATAAGTGTTTTAAGTTAAAAGGAAGTTATTTTTATTAATAAAAACTTAGAAAAGAATGAAGGAAAATATTCAGTTCATGGATGACAAGAAGTAACCTGAGAAAAAGCAAATTGCAGAGTGATGCCAAAGCCCTGCATTTAAAGGCTCCTCACAGCTAGAACCAAAGAAATTCGGGTTTACATTGTGGTTGGATTTAAGGCAAGTATAGCTTCAGGATCACAGATGGACTTGTTTTGATAGTTTCTGTAAAAGATTTGAACCCAAACTTATAAAATGGAGTCAAGGGTCCAGTTGCCAGGGATAATGAAAGACACGCCAAATTAACCAAACTTAATTCAGATGGTCATTAAACAATGACTCCACCTGGTTTTCAGTCGTTTTACCATCTGTTGTAGCTGTTTCTTCTCAGATGGGAGAGTTCCCACTAGCTCCCAGGTGCGACCTGTTTATTAAGACACAGTGCCAAATCATACTCCATAGCATTTGGTAACCAGGCAATATATTAAGGTTAATAAGGCAAGTTGTAACATAATCCCAACTAACCTATTGAAATGGATAGAAAATTTTGGAAATTGGTATCAAAGCAGAGGAATATGAATGTGTTTTTAATTCTTTTGGCAAATTATCTGGTCATTAAAATTTTCAGGCCCAGAAAAATCACTTTTTTGTATGGTAAAGTAAGATATTAGAAGACTTTTGATGGCTGCTGAAAATTATGGAATAATTATTAGAATAACAAAATTAATTAGCAAAAAATATGTTAGAGCTAGAAGGCGCTTATAGAACAAACTTTTCAGTTTCCAGCTATGGCCAATGTGTATATCTCAAAGACCATGGGTATAATTGGGGGAGGGGGCTAAAAGAAGACCTAAACCTACAGACCTCTGTCCATCAACTCCACTTCCATTTGGCTACTTCAGCCAGAGTACTTTTGCTTTTATCTATCTATATGTGGGGATTATGCCTACTATTTCTTTTGGGGAAAGGGTTCTCTTCCAAAACAATTTTTCAAAAATATTTTACAAATGGGGAAACTGAGGTATGGAGAGGGTAAACAGCCTGCTTAAGATTATGTATCACTCAAGCCACATTCTTGGAAGGACATCAAATTAGATTTATTATGTCCACTGTGCATGCAAAGTAGCCACATAGATCTTTACATCATCATTTCGAAATCTCCCGAAAAGACAAGCATAAAATATAAACAATCAAATAAATCTATAAATAGGACTTCTTGTGTTTGATGGTGATGGTTTCTTTAAATAAGGAGGGACAGCTTGACAAGGGTGACGTTCCAGCTGAGAAAGCAAAATCCGTGACACATTTCTGCTTAGTAGCCAGTGATACTAATGTGCCCTCCCCATCCTATATCTTAAGGGGATGAGCTAGAACATATGGCAAAAATCCTTATAGGTCAACAACAGAATGTTAAACACAATCCATCACTTTGCCACAAACTGATATGGTCCATGAAGCACAGGAGGAAAGTGTTCATAATGGACAGTCAGATAACAGCCTGCTCACTGCATTCTTTGGTTACTATAAATGAAGCTATTTTGGACCTTTACAATATAAAGTCAAACAGTAGCCAGACAGAGTACTGTCAGAGCCTCCAAGACCAGCGATCCAGAAATGGACGGTTCAAAAGACCATGTCCTAGACCCTTTTCAAAAGATCACAGTCTTATAGGGTTTAATAATAAATTATCCTGTTTTAATACTTAATATCTTCCAGACTTTGAGACTGACATTTCATGGCCAAAGTAAAGGAGGATCAAAGAGAACTATAAGAATGCATATTATTCACAGGACAGATCTTACATGCAATTTTCAAGTATAAGGTCAACTGGCAGAAATTGCCAGTGACTAGAGATTAAATGCTTACAAGCACTAAAGCCAATGAAAGAAATACCAATTCAAATAGTAGTAAAAAATGCTTTTATTTTCTTTTTTTACTCCTGATTTCTTTTGTTTCCAGTCTCCTAAATATTGCTCAATTTCTTGAATTTCATGTTTCTTGTATGTTGCTTCTATAACAACAACGACAACAACAAAATACACCCTTTTTGCTCTTTTAAATCTCCCACTTCAGCTCCTAAAGAAAAGATATTTTAAAAATTGTTGTGGTGGGGTGGATGGGAGTATGAAGAAGAATATAAAACGCAGATAAGAGTGTACGACCCTCCGTAATTAAAAAAAATACAACTAACAAAAGTAAGATTCAGTCAAGACAGCTTCCTTTCTAATACATGAAAGACCAGAAAATGTATAGCTTTATGTTTTAATTTCATTAATTAAATCTTTAAATCTGAATAACTTAATTAGTTTCATTAATTAAATCTGTAAATCTGAATAACTTATTTATTCAATAATATCTGATTCAATAAATATTTATTGAGGGTCCTCAACTTATTTAATTAATTTCATTAATTAAATCTTTAAATCTGAATAACTTATTTATTCAATAATATCTGATTCAATAAATATTTATTGAGGGTCCTCTCTGTACAAGGCACTGTTCTAACCACTTGGGGTGAACCAGTGAACAAATCAAATCCTACTCCATTAAACTTATACTTGGGGAATATCGTGGGCAGGAGAGGGGAGCCAGGTAATAAATTATACACACACACACACACACACACACACACACACACATACATATACGTAAAATATGTATGTCAGAAAGTGATCAGTACTATAATTTTTTTTAAGAGAGACAACAAGATTTAGGGGATCAGTAATGCCAGGAGTAGAGGTATTACAACTTAATTAGAGCGGGTAAGGTAGACCTCATTAAGAATGAGACTTGAAGGGAGCAATGTGGTTATCAGGAGAAAGAATTTTCTGGGCATGTGGTCAGTACAAAGGCCCTGAGGCAAAAGGAAGACCAGTGTAGCTAGAGAGGAATGAGCATGAGGAAGAGTAAGAAAAGGTAAGATTGAAGTAGGATCCTATTCATTTTTTAATGACAGTTTTATTGAGGTATAATTCATATCCCATGCAATTCACCCTACATATACTATTAAGTAGTTTTTAATATATTAATAGAGTTGTGCAGTAATCACCACCATCACTATTAGAATGTCTTCATCGTGGTGAACAGATTTTTTTGTAGGGTCTTTTAAGCCATACTAAGGACTTTGGCTTTTACTCTAAATGAAAAAAGTAGTCTCTTATATATTAAAAAAGAAGATATCTTGACTGAATCCTACTTTTGTTGGTTGTATTTTTTGATAAGTTTGAAAAGTTTGGATCAGAGAATTGACCGTGATTTGACTTGCTATTTATAGAACCACTTTGGCTTTTGAGGAGAGTAGAGGAAGGGCAAAAGCAGAGGGAAAGAAACCAAGTGTTGCAGTAATCCAGGTGGGAGATGATAGTGGTGGCGGCAGTAGCAGTCCTGAGAAATGATTGGTTTTACATTTTCAAATGTAAAATAGGATTTGTTGATGGACTGAAAGTGAGTTGTGAAGGAAAGAGGTCAAGGATGACACCATGGTTTGGGGGCTGAGCAATGGGAATAGAGTTGCCACTGGCCTCCAGGAGGACAATTAAGAGTCAACTTTTGTCAATTATTGAGATGTTTATTGTATATTGAGACAGAGATGATGAGTATGCTTGAGCTTCAGAAGAGATGAGTGATGAGATTATATTTGGGAGTCATCAGCATATAAATATTCAAGGCCATGAGACTGGATGAGGTCACCAAGAGAGTCAGTGTAGATAGAGAAGAAGTCCAAGAACTGACCTGTTAAGAGCTAGAAAGAAGAAAATTTTATAATGAAGTGGACAGGTGAAAAAAATCATCTCTTCTATTTCAGAGACAGAAATTAAAAAACCCATTTAGGGTACCAGAACAAACTACCAATGGCCAATTACTAACTCAGATCACCTATAATTAGCCCACCAATAGAGACATTCACAGAAAGAAAATTCCTACTATAATAGAAACCTTCTGACACACACTAAACTTCATGGGGAGGTGGGAATGAAATTGGGTGAGGGCATCCTTGAAACATGTTCTTGTGAGTCTCTTCATTTGATACCTCCACTGGCTGGCCCCTGTATGGCTGATGAAATGTGAACTACTAATGGCAACACAAGGTGGTTAGCCTAAAGCTTGAAGCAACACCATGGCTCCACTGCCATGAATAATAATAGCTGAAGAAAATTTCTATAGGGTAAGGATTTATTGAACATATAACAAGGTGGCATTAAGGGGATTGTATTATCACAAACTTAGTGGTTTAAAACAACACTCATTTATTATCTCACAGTTTCTGCAGGTCAGAAGTCCAGGCATGCCTTAGCTTGATGAGTTCTCTTCTCAGGGTCTCAAAAGGCTAAAATCAGTGTTGTCCAGGCTCATCAGAAGCCTTCACTAGGGAAGGATCTATTTCTAAACTCCTTCATGTTGTTGGCAAAATTCATTTCCTTACAGATACATAATTAACAGAAGTTTGCTTCTTCAAAGTCAGCAATGGAAAGAAAGAGTCTCCCATGCTTCCAGCTTCTCCTCACAGAAGGCCTAGGCTCTCTTCTAAAGGGCTCACCTGATTAGGTCAGGCCAACTCAGCATAATCTCCCTCCCGATTAACTCAAAATCAACTGATTAGGAACCTTAATTATTGGGTTACTTAATTACTACAAAATCCCTTTACCTCTGCCATAGAATGTAATATAACTGTGGATGTGATAGCCCAACATAATTGCCATATTCTACTGGTTAGAAGCAGGCATGGGTTCTGCCACACTCAAGGGAAGAGGATTATACAAGCTTAACACCAGGGGTTAGAGATCATTGAGGCCATCTTAGAATTTGCCTACTACAGTAATGTTCCAAGTAAACATTTATGTTAAATTCAAATAGAAATATTCATCCTAAGAAATGATGATTTTTAGGTGACAATAAATCTTGCCTGAATGATCTTTCTGTGGAAAAAAAATGAGGACAATTCAGAGCCTGCTTTTAGAAACTAATTTCACCAGAATTACTGAAAAAATACATCAGGAATCTTATGACTTTTAATAACAAAATATAATATAATAACTTTTAAGTAGGTAGTAGATACATCTGTCATAGTCTAATTTCCAGATATAACCATTTGGCATCCTTACAACTATTACTATAAGGTCATTCCAGTCCTGTGTAATTGAAATACTTGGAGCTACTTGGGGTAGTTTTAAAAACGATTTTACATATTGGAGTTTATATATATTTCTATATTGATCTAGGGAAATTCTTCTGATTTATTATTTCATACCTTCCTCTAGTATTAATAAGCATTTATAAAATATATCATCTCTGATCATCCTAATATAACTGTAGCTAAATGCAGCTTCTACTCCCAGCCATGAGGACCAACTCTGCAGATAATCACAGACTCAGCAATGAGGCACAATGATGTAACCTATCCGAGTCAGAAAGTATGACAAACGAATATTGTTGAATACTGGAATACTAGTCTTATCTCACAGAGACTACCACCACCATACTTGAACAAATCACTTTTCCATGAGGCCAAATATAGCATGCAGTATAGTTTTTGAGTGAGAGGCTAGGCCTATATTAAAAAGTAACCATTTCATATCACATTTTTACT
The DNA here is from genome assembly GCF_000151845.1 of Pteropus vampyrus. NCBI lineage: Eukaryota > Metazoa > Chordata > Mammalia > Chiroptera > Pteropodidae > Pteropus > Pteropus vampyrus. The sequence goes on along the minus strand of NW_011888896.1, from coordinate 5,837,097 downwards.
GCATATTGTTGACTTGGGTGGGGCATTAGTAGGGCTGTGGTTCATTTGAATCGCTATAAACAATACATGGGGTTCTACTGTCCTACAGTTTCTGTTCAGATGACTAAAGTCATGGGACTTTCAGCATAGCTAGCTGATGACAGTGCATACTATTTTGTCTCAAAATCTAGTTCAAGCATGGACATACTAATTAGACGGTAAGCTCTTTAAAGGCAAAGGACCAGGAATTGTACAGTTCTTGGTATATATAGTAGGACATCAGAGAAGTTTTTTTGGACTAAAGTTAAATGTGGAATATCTTGGAATTTATGCAATGTACAGGAATGCAGGATTCTGAGGTCTTTTTGTTTAACGCTCAGATTCTATTCAACTCAAAAAACATTGACTGTGCTTCTACTAAATGCAGAAATTGTGCTAGGTAGGTATTGAGAACACCCAGTTGATGAAGTCACAGTCCTTGCTGTCAAGAAACTCACACAATTTCCTAATTCTTTGTCAGCTTGCTGTGATCACACTTTCTTCTAAAGAACCTCTAAGAAATGCCTTGTGGATAGAACCTTGGAGTTTCATAGAACACAGAGATTTCTAAATTATGACTCAGGCCAGACTGTGTATTTCAGGTTTTGTTTGCAAAACTGAAAGTACTTCAGCATTTACCTAAATTTCAAGTTTAAGGAATTTTTTAAACAAAGACATTACATGTTAGGATTTAAGGTACAAATACATAAGCACCCTTGGATAAATTATGCATTAGCCACCACCATTCCTTTACTCAAACATTGTCCCTTGCTGACGATGCAGTTAGGGATTAAGTGCAAAATGGCAGCTCAAATAAATGAGCCAGAAAACCAACCTATCACTTTTCTTTTCCACTAAATTAAGATCAAGAGAGCTAGAGAATATTTTGTCTAGAATGATACATACAGGTGCAAAAACTCCCATGTACCTTTGCAAAAAATTACTTCTTTGTCCTTTGACAATACAGTGACCTTAATAATGCAAGCACTATTTTAAATGCAAGCATATGGAGGGCATTTTCACCACTTTTGGTGACTTCAGTAGGTTTAAGACGTATTTTTGCATCTATTGCATAAACTCATGAAACAAAGGAAAACTTTCAACCTATTTAGTGAAAGTCTGTACATTAAAGTTTGCTTTTCAAAAATGTGTCACTACTGCTTGCTTTCCACCCACAGGTTGTGATTACCTCAAAGGAGAAATTTTAGCATATGACTAAAAGGTCCTATAGCTGCAGCTTCATGATTCAGCACCGAACATCAATAATTCACAGTGAAATCACAGGCTCTCTGTGGAAGGTAGTGACATACTTGCCTTATGAAAGGAAGCTTAGGGCATATTGAGAGTATTTTGAATTTAGACTTGTGGCTTGTGTGGGTGTCAGACATTTGTCTCTTGTGAGGGTGCAGAAGGATCCTCCTTTGGGAAAGGCTTTCTGAGAAAGGTGAATTTGGGTTATAAAGCTAGAAAACATACATGTGGTAACCAGTTCCTCCTGAGCATAGTTTTCCAGAGTTACCCTGGGCAGGTGGGAAGCCTTTCTGTTTTCTGTGGAAAAGATTCCAACTTGGTTCCCTGCCATGACCAACACAAATGTGTTGATTTTTCTTTTTTGAGCTTCCAACCCTTGCAACCTTCCAAAAATAAATTAAGCCAGCCATCAGGGCACCGAAATAATACTACTAATAAGCAGCTTTGCCTAGACTTACATAAACAACACTTCTGAGGTAAACTTTGCCCCAGAGGTCTGGACACACTCTTTTTATGCAAACTGCTTACTAATAATTACTAGACTTGGGTGCATTAACCCGAAAATAGATTTTAATAGCAACCCCTAAAAACAAAAGACATGAAACCACAATAAAAAAAATGTGCACCAACTAGAAAAACACTTGGCAGCCTGCTCCAGCCCAAACTGAAGACATCCCTCCTTTTTCCTTACCACTGCAAAGACCTCCAGGCCTGCTGACCCCGCCAACAGGATTGGAGAGCCCCCTTGAGACCCCGCCTTCTCCTATCTCTGCCCCGCCCCCGCACCCTAGGCTAGCCTTCAATTTAGCTCCTCCCCCTTCCGCTCCTCTCAGCCTTGTCCCACGAGCTGGGGTCAAATTGTCGGAGCAGGCTGATTTGCATAGCCCAATGGCTGCGCGTATGCAAATGAAGCGGGAGGTGGTTGGCTGGGGGTTTGGCAGGATAACTCCCACGAGCCGGGCCTTTGTCCTTCAGTGGCTGTGAGGCAGCTGCGGTGTTGGTGTCGCTTATCTGGGCGAGGCAAAGGACTGAGAGCGAGCAAGCGAACCGGGCGGCAGGGGCGGACCGCGCGGCGGCGGCGGCGGCGGCGGCGGCGGTGGCGGTGGCGGGCGCAGGAGAAGCCTGTGAAGGAGTTCAGAGAGCAGGCGCCCGCGTGTTCACGGTGGCAGGAGCAGCCCACACGCCGCTCTCTCTCTGTGGGGGACCTGCAGTTGCAATATGACTTTGGAGGAATTCTCGGCTGGAGAGCAAAAGACCGAAAGGTAAGGTGGCTGCGCCCACCCTAGTGCAGCCAGGCTGTAGAAGGTTTGCAGGCGAGCGAACGGGTAAAAGTTTTCAGAGGGCACCTCCCGCCTTTCTCCCTCTCGGCCCCTCGGAGGGACTCCGGGAGACGGAAAAAGCGTGCCCCTCCACCACCACCCGGCCGAGCCCTTCACGGCCCTTGCAAAGAGCAGAAGCGACCCTTCCTTGTCGTGCGGCTCCTGAGGCTGGCAGCTTGTAGCTGCGCCCAGCGCCAGGGACTGGCTGTGCACTCGGGGGAGGGTGGCGGGTGGCATTCTCGGGGATTCTCACAGGACTCCTGGCCTCGGGGTCACGGGCGGTGATGGGGCCAGGGGAGCCCCGGGTTTGCAGAAAGCTGAAGTACACTCTGAGGGAGGGAGTCCCGGTGCAAGGCGAGGGGGCGCCGACAGCCCTAAGGGACCCGGGCTGACAGAACCCCTTGCTCTGTCCGGCGTGTAGGATGGATAAGGTGGGGGATGCCCTCGAGGAAGTGCTAAGCAAAGCCCTGAGTCAGCGCACCATCACGGTCGGGGTGTATGAGGCGGCCAAGCTGCTCAATGTGTAAGTGGGGCCCTCGCGTGTTCCTCGCGTCACCCCTTCCCACCCCAACCCCGGAGGTCGCCCAGGCGGGGCACCCCTCGAGCTGCAGCGCCGCATCCTGCCGTTTTACATCTCCCGGCGGCTGCCTGCCCCAGGGGGAGCCAGCGGGTCGGGTCGCGCCCCCGGGGACGCGGGCGGGTGTCACAGGCGCCTGCGCCGGCCAGCGGTGCCTCGGTGCTTACTCGCCTTGCCGGCATCCCGCAGTGACCCGGATAACGTAGTGCTGTGTCTGCTGGCCGCGGACGAGGACGACGACAGGGATGTGGCTCTGCAGATCCACTTCACCCTGATCCAGGCGTTCTGCTGTGAGAACGACATCAACATCCTGCGCGTCAGCAACCCCGGCCGGCTGGCTGAGCTCCTGCTCCTAGAGACCGACGCGAGCCCCGCGGCGAGCGAGGGGGCAGAGCAGCCCCCGGACCTACACTGCGTGTTGGTGACGGTAAGGGAGAAGGAAACTGCGGTCTTGTCAGGGTTAGAGACCGGGAAGGAAGTGAGCCAGGGCTGAGAGTCGCCTGACTGCAGATCGGAATAGGTGGAGGTCAAGAGCGTGGCTGCCTTTGCTCCATTAAAGAGTGTGGCTGGACTTTCAGCCGAGATGTGTTAGTTTCATCATCAGGATTTTCTCTGGTACAGAACATGTCTAAGCACGTTGGAGGCTGCCAGCAGCGGAAGAGATCCTTATGAGTCAGCACTGTCAGCCCAACTACTCCCCTACCTACATCTGTACTACCTCCCGTGACTAATTCCTTTAACAGGGCAGATTAGATAAAGCCAAATAAATTCCTGGCTCACCCTCATTAAGGAGTCAGCTTCATTCTCTGCCAGTCAAAGCTAAAAATAGAAATGGTGTAGGAGATAGACCTCATTAATTCCCTAGAAATACATTAAGAGAGGATAGAGTGGAAATTTTTTCTTTGCAATCTTGCTTTTTTTTTTTTAGTGGAATTTTTTTTTCCTGATTAAAAACCTTCGGTAGGTAAATAACTTGTGGTTGCAGAGGCAAATTTAATAGCTTTGTCTTTTACATTTTACTACTTTTTGGCTGGTTTATTTAAGTGGCAGCCTACTCCTGAAAAATACTTACTTTGTCTTTTGAGAGAATAACAGGTGGCAATTCTAGTTAACTGCTATGCAGCCCTTATTGTATGCACAGCATGGAAATATTTCTCAGAGCTGTTTCACTTTGCCACAGTACAAGTTTGGTAGGACAAACCTGTGAATGATTCTTATGCAAAACCGAATATTGTCATGCAAACATATGTATTCGGCTCAGTGGATTTCATGAATTTAGACTTTGCAGAGTATAGTATAGAATTACCCATAATGATTTTACAGGAAACTAAACTACCTAGAAGAAATTTTATTTTTTATAGTTGTAACTGGTCTCCATTGTCACACAGCCAAAGTATAGAATGTTCATGTGTCCCTCAAAAGTAGTGTAATTATTAGCAAATGCTGATTTTTTTTTTTAAATAGTAATTGTTTTTCTAAATTTATTTCTAGAATCCACATTCATCACAATGGAAGGATCCCGCCTTAAGTCAACTTATTTGTTTTTGCCGGGAAAGTCGCTACATGGATCAGTGGGTTCCAGTGATTAATCTCCCTGAACGGTGATGGCATCTGAATGAAAATAACTGAACCAAATTGCACTGAAGTTTTGAAATACCTTTGTAGTTACTCAAGCAGTTACTCCCTACACTGATGCAAGGATTACAGAAACTGATGTCAAGGGGCTGAGTTCAACTACATGCTCTGGAGGCCCGGAGATAGATGACTTTGCAGGTGGAGAGAGGTGAAAATGAAGAAGGAAACTGTGTTGAAACAGAAATACAAGTCAAAAGGAACAAAAATTACAAAGAACCACGCAGGAAGGAAAACAAACTATGTATTAATTTAGGATGGTTGAGTTATATTTAAATAAACCAAATATGCTTTGTTAAGTTTAAATATGCAGCAGTAGTTTGGGTTTTTGGTTTATATGCCCTCAAGTAAAAGAAAACAAAGGGTTAATCATATTTTAAAACCATATTTTATTGTATTTTGATGAGATATTAAATTCTCAAAAGTTTTATTATAAATTGTACTAAGTTATTTTATGACATGAAAAGTTATTTATGCTATAAATTTTTTGAAACAATACCTACAATAAACTGGTATAGAATAATTGCATCTTTTCTAAATGTGTGCTTTCGTTTCTTTTACCTTGGACTTTATTTTAAACAAATTTTTTTAATATGGAAAAATTAAAACTTCTGAAATCATTTATAGTATGTGTGTGTATATACAGATACACATATCTGTATTTATCTGTGTGTACATATGCATGTATAAATGTTTTTCTACTTTTAAACATTTGGGCTGGACATGGCATTTTATTTTTTACTCTTTATTTAACAGACATTTTACTGATGACCTATTCTAAACTATGTCCAAAGTCAAAAACAAAGGTAATTTAAGAGGAGTTGGGTTGCAGTTGAGGAAAAGAAGTATTAGAGATTGAACTTTGCAAATCTGAATAATTAGTTCAAAGATTTTAGTGCTACAATAAGATTATATGCAAAGTGCCAAGGAAGCAAAGAGGAGGGAGTAACCAAAGTTACCTGCAAGACAAATGAAATTTTTACTGGAGGAGGTCATTTTAGGTGGGTCTTAAAACATAAGTTTCATTTACCCAGCTAGAGAGAGGAAAAGGATATTGCTAGCAGGGACACTAGTTTGTGCAAATGTATGGAGGCCTGAAAGACCAAAACCTGTCCAGGAAACAAAGGGTGATTTCTGTGTGCCTCTTGTGAAGAAAGATAGGGAGAGAAGGTTGAAAAGGTAGGTGGGGATTAGACCTGACTACGTAGGGCATTCTGTGTCACCCTTAGGCATTTGGGCTTCTTGTAAAGTTCAGCAGTCAGTAGAGGCCTTCACGCAGGGAGTGACGTGATCAGTGTTCTAGGAAGATAACGCTGGGGACTGTCAAAGACAAGTTATTGGATCAGAGGCCTTAGGTAAGGAGGCCAACTAGGAAGTGACATGACAGTCCAGGGCTGTGTATCTTACAGAACCATAGTTAGGGATCAAACAGGAAAGCATTCTGGCAAAGATTTGTGGTGTCCTTATTCTCTTTTTAGAGCTGTGTGCCTTCCAGCTGAATGATTCTGCTATGGTTCTGAGGGGTCTGGTTAAATTATATCAGATGAGAGAGATGGAAGAAAAGAGCAAAAGAAATAAAAGCCTTCAGCAGGACAATCATCTTTTAGTTGGAACAGTCACTTGATAGCTGGAACAATCTCATGTAGATTTAGCCAAAGAAAGCAAAAATGCTTACTGAGACAAAACCTAACATAGCTTTAGTCCACAAGATTTTTGCCGACTCCTCAAACCATACCCTCCCATGGCTCCCCTGCCATCTGTCTCTCATCCTTGTCATGCCTACATGCAATCAGGAAACTGTAGAAATCAGAAGAGAGAAAAAACTAACCCAAAGCTCCAAGATTCTGTATATCTTATGAATAGCAGGCCCATGAGCACTTCACCTTGCAATTAAGTTTCTGATTTTCTACATCTGTGAAAAATGTGAGTTTTTAGGCAGTTTGGGCTTGTATTTTATGTAAGCCAGTCCCCAATCTAAAATGTAACTGATATTTAATATTTGTTTCTTATATTACCAAAAGATTGAAAGAGTGAGTTTTAAAAAGTAGATTTTTTTTACTTTCCCACTAAAGTGAGGATTTTTAATTCTTTTCCACAATTATTTAATTAAGAACCCTCCTGCAAAGATGAGTGAATTAAACTAGGAAAGCGAAGGTGAGAGAAGCAGCATTGCTTGGTAGATTGGCCAATATTAGTCTCTTCGCATCCGGTTTTCCTTATTTGTAAAAAAGCAAATGAAATTACCCATCTTGCAGAGTTATTGCCTCTCCTACAAGAATGTGACTTCCCTGAAGATAAGAATTAATGTCAGGTTCATTATTATAGCCCAATACTTAACACACTTCTCAGCAAGCAGTAGGTGTTATATTAATATTTGTTGACTAAATGAATGATTTATAAATACTAATCAATGCAAACTACCTGGTGTGTAACCGGTTCTCAATATAGTGTGCCTATTACTAAAATCCAGGTGAACTGGGAACAGGGAAACTTTTCCTGCACCAGAGAAGTGTCTGTTGCTTAAATATATTTTAAGAATGGAGTTTCAAATCGCTATTCTGAATTCATAGTGCCTAGAGATATGAAATGCTAGTATTCATTTAGGTTTTTTTCTTGCAGTAAAATCAACAATTAATGCAATGCTGTTATTTTAGTTTTTGTTCTAAGTTTTAACTTGTTATTCTTTTTTGATTGAACATAAGATAAAATTAATACGGCATTGAAAAATTCAATCATGAAACACGAGCTAATTGTGAACATGTGTGCAGTTACCGGGACGGCTTCTATCTCTAATGATGCTAATATTCTTCAGTTGCTGCTTTAAATGCCATTAAACCAACTTATGGAAAGTTGGTGAAAATGTTACAACAGGAACAAAAACCCCCTCATCTAAGGTGTGTTGTATATGGAAAATACCTACTTTTTCCACTGGCAACTTCACTTCCGTGTCATAAATAGCATTGCCTCCTCTTTCTACAATTAACCAAGGCCCTCAGTAAGTTAAGCTTCTATATTAAAAGGACTCATGAAGGTAACTAATCTATAATAAAACATATCTTATTTCCCAGCTAAAGAAAAAAGATCACTTCTAGGAAAGCTGCTTTTATACTGTCAGTTGGAAGCATTCCCAAAGCATATTTTGAGATACCTTACTTTTGTGAAATCACTGTTTTCTCAATTTTCAATTATATGGGTTAAATTTTATTCTTTGAAATGTGGTAAAAGGCTTCAAGCAGTGACAAGTGTTTCCTTCAAATGAATAACACTCTGAATGTCATGATTTAATACCAGGCCAGTGTCCCTCAAAGCAAGTTGAATCTTTTTTTCTTTCTTTCTAACAATCTTTAGAAAAACATTAGGAACTCTGTGAAAAGGTTGTATTCAAGAAGACCACCAAGAAATATTTAGTGAGTGCTTCCTATGGGCAAGGAACTATGCTGGTTAAAGTCTACAAAAAGTCAGACACATACTCTGGCCTCAAGGAGTTCACAGTCTAGTGAAGCGATGAGACACGTACATTGATAGATATAATCCAAAGCAAAAAAGTACTCAGTAACATAAGAAGAATAGCCATGAGAGTTCAAAGAGTAGAAATCTCTGGACGGCATATGAGGATGGAGGGGGCGGTGGGGGGGGGGTGTTGGAGGTTCTTAGGTTTTTTGTTCGGAGGTTGTTTTTTTTTTTTGCAACCGGCCCAATTTCCGGTTGTTCTTTGTTGGGTTTTTTTTTGGTTAACCCCTCCTTAGTTGGAAATTGCTTTTATTCTTCCATTTTGGGTTTTCGTTTTTTTTTCTTGTTGTTCAGTTGTTTGTTTGCCTGGAGCTGTGGCCACTGCCACTGCCCAGCATCACGAGACAGTATCACAAATGACTAGCCCAGGAAAAGATGAAAATTCAAAATTCAAAGTACGGTTTCTACCGAATGAGTATTGCTTTTGTACCATTATAAAGTTGAAATATTGTAAGTCAAATTATTGTAAGTTGGGGACCAACTTACAATAATTGATACATTAATTGATAATTCTGCTAGGTCCTGTAGTGAAGACACATATGTAGTTTATATAGGAGCGCTTGTCCTTAAATTTATAATCAAATGAGATCAAGATCAGCACATTCATTCCTTTAACATTCTTTAGTGAAAGCCTTTCATATACCTGGTACTGTGTTAGGTCCTGGAACTACAAAAGTGAAAATGAAAGGTCTTTGCTTTCAAGGATGTGCACAATTTAGTGGAGATGCCTGACACCTGCAGTACTGGGTGATAAGTGATGATGGGATATATTCAAGGCCTAAGTATTCCTAGGGACTGGGAAGCTTTGCCAAATCCAGAGACCTGCCAGGAGACTGTGAAGAGCATTTGTTTCAGAAGAGAGAATTGCATACCCTGCGAAGGGTATGAATTCATCACTTGTGTGGGTCTAGCTTCTGCAGGCAACCGACACATTGTGCTGCATGCCAAGCACTGTTCTAAGCACTTCACTTATAGTAACTTATTAGCACTCACAATGACCCTGTGGAAGCAGGCATTATTATTATCACCATTTCGAGGATGAAAAGATTGATACACAAGAGAGATTAATTTGCCCAGAGTCATACTATTAGTAAGTGGCAAATATAGGGTGCAAAACAAGGCTGTCTGGCTCTAGAATCCATGTCCTCTAATGGCAGGCAGTGTGGAGAAGGTGGTAGGAATGGAACCATGAAGTCCCCTGCAAGCCAGGCTTTCTTCTTTATATGTTAAAAAACTATTTAAAATAACTGTTAAAACTGAGAGAAGAGGTAGGGGGCTATTGCCACAATGAGAGAGGCAAGGGAAAGTTTAAACTATGGCTCATAAAGTCCTAATGTGAGGTTGGAAACTGGTAGCTAGAGAAATTTGGCTTGCACGATGTTCAAAAAAATTTTTTTAATCAGTTGTCAACATTTAAACATGAAGAAATTTCTTAGAAAAGTCTTGATTTCTATTGATCCTTGAAAATGTGCTGTATGCGTCCACTATCTGCATGGCAGCAGTTGGCTGGAGCTGAGAAGAGGCTCCTCTCTTTTAGATAAGGCTTTCTAGTTTGCCACAGACCTCCCGCTCCCTACAAACACAATCCTATTGGACTGACTTAAGCTTCCCTTCTTAATCCTTTTAGACATGTGAGGTCCACTCTTCACCCCCCAACAACTATCTCTCAGTCTGAGGCTGAGAATCTTCCTGTATAAAAACAAGATATTTGTACTATCAGAATTTCTCAAATTGTTCTGTTGATAGTAAAGACCTGGGGGGTGTTTATTTTAAATACAGCTTCAAGACCCCCTCCCAGGAACTTCAGGTTGGGGGTGGGATATGGCTGAGAATTAATTTTTTTAAACAAGTACTTCAGGTAATTCTTATCAGGGAAGTTTGAGGAATGCTGCATGCTTACTTGGAGATCTCTCAGCTGAAATTCAGCAGAATCACTCTTTATAGATCTCAGGAAAGCAGAGGGGGAGGGAGGGAGAAGCTTTCATTTGATCAGTTTCTAGTCTCCCTGATGTCAGCCCACCAGGAGCTGAGGAATGCACATTTCTCTGCAAAGGTTAAAGAGATTTCTGGAGAAGAGATATAACTAGAATAATTTGCTACCTGGGGCAGAGAATTTACTAGTTGACTGAGGTGAATACTGCACAAATTACAAGACCCACAGAACGTGGGAGAATCACAATGGCTTTTAGCACTGTCTTGAACTGACTGATCAACAGACCTCTTATGTGCCAGACAGTGGACTGAACAAGGAAGAAGCTGATTGGCATGATAAAAAACAACAAACAAACAAAAAAATCCCTGCTTTTGTACAGCGTACTGCTCAATGTCAGGCACAAGGTAAGAAGTGAGTGGAGTCCCCATTTTTCTTATATTCATTAGCACTTTCTGACTTATAACGTGTTTTCACATTTATTAATTCATTTAATTCCTTGCTAAAGCAGCTGAGGCTCAGAGATGTCAAGAGACATCTCTAAAAGTCACATGGCAAAAAGGAGAAGAATTAGAATTGTACTCAGTCCTCTGTATACTAGAGCTGTCTCAAAGAGGCCAACCAGACAGCAGAGGTTCGCCTGGGGGAGGATGAAACTAATTGGATCTAATCTTTTACTTATCCAATAAGTGGGACAGAGCCTCAGGAAAACTAAAGGAGACAAAAAGCAGGAGGAGGGAATTCTAAGAATTGTTCTCTTTCATCTTAGATTCAGGGGCCGAAGTGATTTTTGTGTCTCTGGGTGCTTTTATGGTAACATTTTCTACGAGTAAGTGTCTGAGAAAGAACTTACTATGCAGAGAAGCAGAGAAGTTTACTATGCAAACTTTCTTAATATCACCACTTAACACCTGATTATATCCTCATATTGTAATCATATTACAATCATCAGAATAATCACTTGACAAATGGCTCACTTGGAGAAGAGCCTTCTGATTTCATTTACTTCTTTGTTTACCTAGGAAGGACAGAGCTGGTAAAAGATAAAGAGTATAGCAGTTAAGACAATGAGCTTTAAGAGGGAGAAAAACCTGGGCTTGGATCTCGGATCCTAGTTAGAACTTGAGATAGTGTAACTTCTCTGAGCCTCAGTTATTTCTTCTATAAAACGAGAAAATAAACAAGGCTTATAGCATTGGTTTGTTGTGAGAATTAAAGGAAGCAATGCATAGGAAGCACTTAGTTCCTGGAAGCACTCAATATATGTAACTAATAATAATTACATCTCCCACAAGCAAGTTGTTTTCTATGTATGTATGTATGTTATGTATGTGTTCTGTGTAATTATGCAGTGTTGTAAATTAGAGGGTGATTTAAGTAAAAAAGAAACTCCCCAGCAAACTATATAGCCCAATAGAACTGAATATGGAAAGACACCATCCAATTAGATTATATGAACTTCCACTAATCTAGTTTCTCCTCTCCATTTCGATTAACTTAATTTGGTTCTTTATCACTCATTCAGGTTATTAGAACAGTTTCTGTTCACAAGCAAAGTTTGAGAGTACACTGTGTGCCAAGTACTGTGCCAGAACTTGCTATATAAAGATGGTTATGGTAGTTTCTACCTACAGTCTAGTATAGGAAGCTGACAGACACATAGATAATTTTCAAGTTGGAGTGGCGTCATGTCATGTTTGGGCATGTGCTCTGTACGTGTGTATAAGGTGGTGGTGAGGAAGTCTTCCAGGAAAAGGAGATGCTTGACCTGAGTCTTGAAGGACACTTAGGAGCTGGTCAGGGGAGAAAAGTGTGACGCATACAGGACTTTTTCAGTCTGCGGTGTTTGCAAGAGGATTAAGTGTTAAGGAAGGGAGTAGAGAGAGGTAGGCTGAAAGGCAGACAGATCATAGAGAGCCTAGTTTGCCCTTCTAATGAGCATGGACTTCTCCTGCAAGCGATGCAAGGGCTCTGAGGATTTTATGTAGAAAAGTAAAATGGTCAAAGTGGAGTGTTTTATGGCTCACTCTTCACAGATGGATTCAATTGCCTAGCTATAATGTGCTAAATGGGACTTGAGGGGGGTGTAATGTAGAGACAGCTGTTCATTGTTCCTGTCTGTCCTGCCTACCTCCCTCTTCTTTCTGTGAACCTTCTTTTTTGTTAGGATCCTCACCCCAGCCTCAAGGGTAAATTCGTAATATAGGTCTGGGCAATCATCCTGGTCATGATGATTGGATGGGGATAGGTATGTGACTTCAGCTGGGCAAATCAGATCTTCCTGAGACTTTTCTGCCAGAGAATCTGTTTCTGGTGTTGCCAAGCTGATGGATATGTCTGATTGCTAGCAGCTAGCTTGCCTGCTACAGAGAAGAAATCTATTCAAGAGCAAAAGGCAGAGATGAAACTTGAAAGCAGAGCTCCTACATCCAGCTGTACCTGCAGTGAGGCCTATGGATTATTTGTAATGTGCTTAAGCTAGTTTCATTTGCAACTAGAAGTAGGGTGAGTGTCAGGGACTGAGAGATTTCTGGGATGCGAGATTTTCAGGGCTAAAATCAGGACAGTCCCAAGTAAACCGAGACAGTTGGTTACAGTAATACCACAGCCAACCACAGAGGCTGGAGTCTAGACAGGAGGCTTTTGCAGTAGTTCTGTCAAGTGATGATACGAGCCCGAACTTGTAGTTGATGAAGAAAACCAGAGATGGATTTGAGAAGTATTTGGGACATGGAATAGGCAAGACTATGTGATTAGATATAAGGAATGAGGGAGAATTCCTGAATGACTTTCAGGTTTTCAGCTAGAGCAATTTAGTAACAATAGTGCTACCACTTAAATTTTAGGAAGGGGAGATGGGTTTAATCTTGGACGCATTATGTTTCAGGTCCTTGTGCGACTGTTAAAACATCCAGTAGAATAGGTAAGTCTGATGCTTGGACAAAATACAGGCTGGATATTTTGATTTTGATTTGTTCTTAGCATATAATATCTATGAGAATAGATGACATCTCCAAGAAAAATGGGTAAAGGGAGAAGAGAAGCAGTGGGTCAGGGTTAAACTTGAGACTCAGGGTGGGATATTAGGGGGCAGACATAAGAAGAGGAGACAGGAGGGGAAAAAGGAGAGTCTGACATCACAGAAGCGGTTGGTACAGAATGGGGAGTTTACAGAAGAGAATGATTCATACTCTTAGAGGCATCTTTGAGGCAGAGCCTGAAAGGTTCTATTGAATTTGGAAATTAGGAGTTCGCTGGGTGAACTTTTTGAGTGAAATTTTATTGGGTGAAATCAGTTTCATTACACAGGTGGGAGAAAAAGCCACGCTGAAGCCAACTGAGAAGATGGGAGGTGGAGAAGAGGAGACAGGGAAGGTGGACCACTCTTTGAAACACTTTGATACAGAAGGAGGGAAGAAGATTAGGGATTTAGAGAAGAGCTGGAGGGCTTGGCTTTGAACTGGAGATTGCCTCTCAACCTGTGCATATGATGGAAGATATTTTGATGCCTGTGATGAAGACTTTTTGATGAAGGAAGGGAGGAAGTTTTAAGAATTCAGGCCAAATGGCCCTAACATTTTTTCGATAGAGAAAGCTGGATTATTTACACAACGGGAAGGAGATATATAGTGGGGTTTGAGGAGGGTGATAAAAGTTTGGAATGGAGGAGGGTGATAAAAGTTTGGAATGGAGGAGTTGAACAAGGACTAACGAAAGGGTTGTGAGACATCATTGGGAACTCAACAAAGATTATAAATACTGCTAGCTGGTCTCCACTAATATCTTCTACTTATTCATTCTAGTTATCTTTATGAAAACAAAGGTTATCATGTCAAGACCTTGCTTTAAAATTTTGATGAACTCTCTCCCCTCGTCTGTGTAATCAGTACAAATCTTACACTTTGACTAGTTTTAAACTTCCTTACTAGCCTTACCAACATTCTCCTCCCCATGCTCCTGCCACAAAGATCTGTGATACCCCAGACTTCTTTAGAATTTAGCATTTGGATCCACTATTTTGCCCCTTTCCCTATTCTTTACTAACAAACTTCTACTTATCCTTCAAGGCCTGACTGATTGTCTCCTCTGTGAAACCTTTTCTGACTCATTAAAACAGAGCAGCTTCTTATAATAGTATTTACCATGCTGAATGATAGTTTATATGTTTACCTCCTACTGCTTACTCCCCCTACCCCCAGAGCCCCACTATCCTTGGAGATCCTTGTCTTTTCTGGGTTTACCCCAGGACTTACTTTGCATAGTGCTATCAGGAGCTTCTACACTCCTAGTAGAAGCTCAACAAATGAATGAATGAATTCTTTGTTCTGCTTCTAAAAAGCAAATGTTCTGTTATTTGAATTTAATGTTTGAGTGGACTATTTTTCTTTTTTGGAGTTGTTTTATGAACTCTTCTTATAAGACTTTGTTGTTACTTTGTTGAAGAACTGCTCACTTTATTAATTGCCTACATACAAAATACCTTTCTACAATTCATTTTTCCAAAAAATTCTTTCCAGTCCTGCTGATGAGTCAGTAGCTTAAGTATCAGGAAGTGAATCTTTAAATATCTTTTAAATACCTATAATTATACACAGCAAACCCACATACCCTTCTCTGACCCCATATTCTAGACTTCGGTTCTTCTCCAGATTTTCAATTTAAGAAGGAAAATGTAGAATGACTGGGAGTGGATGGCAAAGAGCAACCAAAAGTGAATTGCTCTCCTTTCTCAAATTTGTATAAAATTTAAGGGTAGAAGAAATATTAACAATTACCTATCGCGAATTCTTTTTAAAATCTAGATCCTTTTTTTTTTTTCTGGAAACGGGACCAGAAGTCATAAAGGTCTAAGGTTGCAAAATGCATTAATGGCAGTCAGACCACATTTCCTGTCTTGGGTTCTTTCTCTTACTTTATACTGACTACTCATAAAAAATGTTTTTTTGTTTTGTTTTGTTTGCAAAGTATATTAAATAGGCTTTTGGATCTCTCTAAGCTTCCATTTCCTTATGTGTAAGGTAGGAATAATAATAGCAGCAATCTCAGGGGTTGTGAGAGTTAAATGAATTAATAGATATAAAATGCTGAAAACAGTACCTGGCCATAGTAAGTGACTGAAATATATTACTGTTTATTTTTATTTAAGGCCTAGGCCATTACACTCTTGATTACTGAAGAACTTATTTGCTTACCTTACTTGATTAATTTTAAATTTCCCAAAGTTATTTTGTCTTTTTTTTTTTTTTGCTCCTATTCAAACCATGCTACAAATATGAAGACAATTCATAGGCTGTAGAGTCTGGCTGATCTAGGTGTGTAAAACTAGCATCTGCACTTTTTAGTTGTAGGACCCTGTATAACTTTCTTCTCTGAGCCTCCGTTCCTTATCTATAGGATAGAGTAAAATAATATCTACTTTCTCTTAAGAGTTGTTGTGAGGCTTAAATAGGAGAACATATGCAAAATGCCTAACCTCGTGTCAATGTTGGGTTCTTTCTTTCCCTGGTGCCTCACAGTGTCTGTGATATTCAATGTCTGTGAATATCGACAGTTGTTACGTGGCCCATACTGAAATATACTTCATCAATGTCAATTCTAAAAGGGTCTATTTAGGACCAAGCCATCTAACGCATTGGCCAATGAAAAAAAGACACTGGCCTTTTGAAGGTTAAAAGTAGCAGTGATCTGCTGCATGTAGACAAGCCTGGAGTGCCGTTCACCAAAGCGATCCTTGTCTTCTGACACTGTGCGGCTCCTTTACGATTTTTGCCATATCTAAGTGCAAGTTGTGCTATTATATAGTTATATTTTTGAAAATATAAATTGTTTTACTTTTTATTTAAATCTATTTTAGAAATTATATCACTTGCGCTAGTTCTAGTTTTCCTAATACAGTTGACTTTTGAATGATGTGGAGGTTGGGGGCGCTGACACCCCCAGCAGTCGAAAATCTGTGTATAGCTTTTGACTGCCACAAAACTTAGCTGTTCCTCAGTATCTGCAGGAGATTGAGTCCAGGACCCTCTCCTCCACCAGATACCTAAATCCATGGATGCTCATGTCGCCTAAATAAAATGGTATAGATCAATGCTTATAGTCAGCCTTCTGCATCTGTGGAATCCCGACTGCAGATCTAAAACAGTGCAGGTATTTATTGAAAAAAAATTTTGCATATAAGTGGATCTGACACTGACATGTTGTTCAGGGTCAACTATAGGTAAAAAAATATGCAACTAGTGAAATAATTTTTGTACTATCTATATCTCACATGCCAACTTTTAAGGTTACCTTTAACCTGATCCCAGGGGACACTAAAGACCAGATCTGTTGGTGCCTGGCACAGAACAGGTACTGCTGGCCATGTTCGTTCAGTGTTACTGCCTTAGGCCTGCCCCCAGCACACCAGCTTATGGATCCACATTGTTCTTGTGATGTCACATGGTTAGTGTCCTACATCGACAGATTTAAGGTCTTTTAGTGGATGGCCCTCTCACTTCTGTTACTAAGCAGGGGGCGTGTGTATAGGAATGGGGAATGATTGGATCTGGAGGCCTGAAGTAGTAACCTGCACATAGATGTCTCAGTTGCAAATTTCTTAGACTCCCAAACTCGAGATCCTACTATTATGTAACTCAACCATTTCAATTGTTTGCTTTCATAATCGAATAGGTTATCTAGGAGGATTGATAAGGTATAGCCATGTTTCATATGTAAAATTAATCCTCAATGATACCTAAAACTTTACTACTAACTTACACTCTTTCATGCTGAGTATTGCTCTCTCCAGTTCTACTTTGTAGGGCCAACGGTCTTCCACAGACTAATATATTAATTCATTAGCATTTTAGAATGAACTTATTTAGACTGCATTTTCCTCCAGGGCAGAGAAAGTATTGGTTTCCTAAAAAATTGATCGTTGAGGTGAGGGTTCCTAAGACCAACTACATGTTTACCTAGGGTTGGCCTACAGTTAAATAGCCTTTAATAGATGTGAATGACTCAGATAAGGAGACAGTAATTGGAGCAACAGAAGGGCTCACCTGAAGGCCAAGGTTATTTGCTGCTCACCATGAAAGAGTTAGAATAGTAAGTGGGGCCATGCTCTGAAAACAAGCTAAAGGTGTCAGTCATGCCTGGTTGTGCAGAGATGTCTAGAGCTGATGATGGTGGGACTAATTTCTACAAACAGAGCTGTAAATCAAAAGTTTGTAAACCTAGGCATGCAGGGGGAAGGAGGGAGAAATACTCAAGACTGTCTACCTAGCCCCCAATTAGATGGCTTACAGTGAATATCCATATGTATATTGAGCCTGTTGCCAGTGAGAAGCTGATCACTGCCCATAACCAGGAGAGTTGAAAGGCCACATGACATGCGTCTCCACACTAAGCTCCCACCGTTATCTACAGGTTCAAGTTCCTTGTTTATATCATTAAGAAAGTGTAACATTTCGTCTGCCATATTTACTTAACATAGTCCACCCTTTTCTGCCTCATTACCTTCCCTCCCCTCAACTTGTTTTAAACTCAGTGCTACCTAATCCCATCTACCATCCCCAATAAAATTGTCTCCCATTGAAAGTTACAAGAACTTGTGGTAATTTGGTCTGTACCAGTAAAAGTGCTTGTCAGTTGCTGCCTATTTTTTTATGACCAAAGTGTCTAAATTCTTCAGTCTTTTCCTACAAAGGGTTGAGTGACTATCTTTTGCTCCTACTCTTTGTAGTGTACGAGTACTGGTTCTCAGAAGCAGGGCCCATCTCTGTAGCTGCCTAGTCTGTAACCTGGTGCACATTGGCTGTCTTTTGGATGAAGCGGTCTTTCCTTCATCCCTGTGGGAATCCCAGCCCTGGGGGAAGGGACCAAGGAGGAAGTGGGGTACCTTTGGCAAACATTTGGTAAATGAGTCATTTGAGTCTAATGACCTTTCCATTTGTTATCTGTTTCCATGGTCACTGCTGGGTCTCAGGATGGGAAACAGCCCTCTACACATCGGTAATTCTTACGTCACTCCTTCTTAACAACCTCCACTGACTTCCTGTTGCTTGCAGGATAAACAAGTCGTATGGGAGACACTCTGCACACCAGCTTTGAGCTCACTTTCCTCTTCTTCCTGTCATTTCCTCACAAGACTTCACTCTAATGCTTACAGGGTTTCTTCTATTAAGACCCAGCTCAAATATCACCTCCCTGGGAAGCCTTCTCAGACTTTACTGACGTGAAGCCTCTTTCTTCTGGGCTCTCGCAGCACTGTGTAAACCTGAGTTATGGTACTTCTCACATGGTGACATAATTATTAGTTTACATATCTGTCATTCCTACTTTCATCACTCTAGATTGTAAGCATCTCATGGGCTGGTGTGTGTCTTACTCTCGAGTGTCATCAGAGCCTGAGTTCAACTCCTGGCTGTCAGCAGGTGCTCAGAAAATGTTGACTGAATGAATGAATGAAAAGGGGATGAGAATTTGTCTTCTTTTAATTTTTTGAGCAAAACACGGGTAGGATGACACAAGGAGGCACTGACCCAGTAAAGAGAGTAATGGTGCTTTAATGAAACTTCTTTCAAATCTGTGAACATATTAGCTGTGAAGTAAATGCTTTTATTCTTTCCATAGGACAGATTTCCAAACAATGATCACAGTGTTTAGGTAAATAAGATGCTGGACAGATGAGTAGCCAAAGAATGTTATAAAATAACAAAATCCCATCGACTATATTTATCAAATGCAAATTTACTGAGACATTAAGAGAGTATATGTTTATAGTTACATGACTAAAAACAAGACATTATTACAGTAATCAAGTCCGTAAAACTAGAAATAAAAAGCTGTATGACAAAAAGGCCTTTCATAAGCTATTAAATGAGCATACATGACAGACAAACCAATTTTATATTTGAAGCAGCTTATAGCACCAACACGTTGGCAGGACCAGTAGGGGTGTAGGCCATTGGAACGAGACATCTGAAAGCAGGAAGGGATCTCAGCCACCATCTACTTCAAGCCCCTTGTTTTACAGATGGTGCAATGAAGGCCCAGAGAGAGCAAGTGCCTTGTCCAAAGTCACGACACAGGGACACAGGATTGGCTAGAAAATGATCTAGGGCTAAGATCCAGGCCGCCCAATTTTAGGTAAGTGCTCTGTTTTAATACACATATACTTCTATTTGATTCAATGTACTTTTTCCTATTAACAGATATACCATAAAGGAAATCAACACAATTCCTAACACATACTGTATTATATTTTATTGAGAAAAGAATGATGTGTAGTATAATTCACTTCTTGGGCCTATATAGACTTTAAATCAAAATTCAGAGTAATCGCTTAGATGACACTATCTTAGTTGTAAATTGGTTGAGAAGAAAGCATCTGAAGAAAAAGTTTGGCACATCCTCCTCTACCTAAACTAACCTATGTCTCAAAATTACGAAATCATTGGTAGACTTGTTTTTTCTGATAGTTTAGATTAGTAAAGTACAAAAATAGTCCAGAGAGAAAGCAAATCAAGTCCTTCCTTTAAAAGATAAGTATGGCACTTTTTATTTCAGTAGGGCAAGGAAATGTAAAAACCTGATTCTTTTTAGAAAAAAAGTAGTTACAACCTATAACCTGTAAACCACCTGGTATATGAAGTGTTTATAGAAAAAAAAAAATGTTCTGTAAAATTCTTTGGAGTCATGAAATTTTGTATAGCATATCTTGCCATGGTCCTGAGGCCTCAATGGACAGGATTATGATGAACTAATAAAGATATAAAAATGAAAAAAAAAATCACTGTTAACAGAAGCAGCATTAAAGATAAAGTACAGTGAAAATATTTAAATGGCTGCATATATATACGTGATTATGTCATTATGATGGTAGCTGGAAAAATTAACACGCACTGGGCATTTGTCCACCACTGTCATAAACCAGCTGCTGCAGAACAGTCAAACTGTGGCTTTGTAAGTAGAATAAAGCCTGATAAATAGTGACTTCTGCATATCATATATGTGTATACATATATTTTCTCACACAGATGTCTAGTTATAAGTAAATCAACATTTAACTACAATTTTTCCCCTCTTGGGTCCAGCATCAAAGGATTTGATTTCACTTTTCTTGAACATGCCCCACACCTGGTTAGGAAGTTACACGACATTTATATTCATGGCCTTAATGGATACCTGGCCAGCAAAAATAAAATGAAATCTCCTGGGACCTCAAGTCCATTCCTTACCACTTTAAGCATATTAACAAATATATAGCAAAACATATTTGTTTTCTGTTAGGTAAAAGAACATGTTTTAGTACTATGCTTGCTACCAAAAACTGTGCACATAACAATATAATAAACATAATTTCATGAAAATACTTTGTAACAAGATGCATTATAAATATTTAAAGAAACATGTTAAACATCGGAGTGAAAATAAGATTAGTGTTCTGAAACTATCAGAAAAATATATTTATTTTAAAAAAGAATATCTCCTTAAGTTAATCATTAAATGTAAAGTCATCTTTTTAGCATACATTTCAAATTTCACCTTCTGAAAGGTAAAATCTTTCTCTCTCCTAAACAGGTAACTATAATTTACTTGGGAATTGGGCATATTGCTGAACCAAGCAGTAGATGACAAGAAGTTAAGGGCAGTGCCATGATTTTCACCCAGTCTTAGAAATATGAGGGCAGTTCACAATGCCGAATAGATAGGTGAGTTGGAGAAATACTGAATATATTTGAGCAGTTTAAAAATAGTACTGCATTTGTTCACTCAAATTAGCATACTATCCAAAGCTCAGACATTAGATTTTAAAAGGGGCTTGCACTGCAGGGCGAGATTGTACAGAACTAGGGAAAACCATTGTAAATAATTCCTTCTTGGGGTTGAATCCTCTTTGAGAATACATTTTTAACCCTTCATCATTTGTCGTTATTTTTAACGAACTGAAGATGAATTAAAATATTATAGGCCAAGTGTATGTTTTGGGCCCTTAAATGAGCATTTAAGAAAAATAACCTGTCTTCTTCTTTGATGAAGTTAAAATACTCTCTGGTCATAGGAGATTCCTTCTTTTGGGATACCCACTGGAAATCCCGAGGATGTGAGGGCTACATTCGTGTCCAGAGGAAAATCAAGGAACCCAATGTCCAGCTCCTGGGACCCTTGGGCCCAAATTCTGTACCACTGAAACCAAGCCTCTCTCGGATGGTTCGGGGACAAGGTAGGGATGACGCTGACACTGAAGATATTTGAAAAGAGCTTGTGTCTTGATACCTTTATGATTTTGTATGTTTCTTTCCCACCATGTTCCACCCACTTGGGGCTGGAATAGATTTTCTAGGAGGAGAGGAAAGATATAGGAAAGGCAGAGAGAAAAAGAGCTAAATCATAAAGTTCGGCCAAGAACAGGAACTTGTTTTCACACATTCCTGCTCCTCTCTCGGCCAGCTTCCTGTGTACTCTGTTTCATCTCCATCATTAGGGTGAAAACTTCAGAGATGTAACCCCTAATCCAGAGAATGTGAGCCCTGGGGACACAGCTGCCCACTGTCCTCCCCTTTTTTTAGACTCAGGATCACTGAAGCCCGAAAAGGCCCCTGGTGAATGAATATCATATTATAAAAGGGCTTTTAGCTGAGTTTTAAAATTTTAATTGGCACAGTTTATTGTAGACTAGAGGGTCAGCAAGAGATGACTTCATTATTTGATTACAATGAATACGACCTTTAGGATGTCCTTTACTTTTTGTACAATAACTATATGAAAAGAAGTTCTTATTCTACCTACACACAGCTTAAGATAAAGGTATAACTTGTGGAGTTAACTGATGGTATGGAGAGAAATTTTAATAAGGAAATAAGCTTTGAGATGTGTATATACAAAGACATACATATATACACAAAACACTCCTCACCCGTGTATACTGTACAGGTTGGCACAACCCTATTAAGAACACATTATGATATAAAGGTTTAAGGACTTAAGTTACTCTTGGCATTTTAATCTAGATAGGGGCTTAGTTAATTTAGGTCTTGATATAACTGGATCATTCATATATTTAAAAGTATATAACTGAGTTTTTTAAAGGGCCTGGACTGACTTTCCTTAATCAGTAACCCAATATGACACCACAGTTACCAAATGGAAAATGGGATTGTATTAAATCAGTAAAGGGTATTTCAGAGAAAGGACAAGTTGGAAAATAAAGACTTCAGAGTCTATTATTCCATGTTAAGAGCATTTTAGTTATTAGCAGTGGTTACCAAATAAGCTGAAGGTAATTCTCTTCAAGGAGCTGCTCATAATTTGCTTTGTTGAGAAGAGGTGAGGAACCATTTCACTCCTCTATAAGATGATGCAAGTTTTTTTATCCTTGAAAGGGTTTTCTGAAGTAGGTATCCCTATCAGCAAAGGGTCATTCCTGGCATGCTCCTCACAGTAGGACATGAGGTCCGCTGAGGCCTTTGAAACCTGTCATGTAGACAAACCAAAACAAACAAAGAAAAAACTTTATTTATAAATTTTTAAAAAGTGTGTTTGAATGCTAACCCATTGGGTAGAAGACTGTTGGAGAACAAGATAACCAGAGTCTCAAAGTATCACTCCCAGATTACTTGTTAAAAAGGGAAAAGGTACTTTTTATATGGTGAAATCAGGCAGATAAGGGATTCCTTCACCAAGGGATCAAACTGACATCATGTGTCTCCTAGTGTGAACACTGAGGACACACCACCAGATAGCTGGTGTTCTGCCAAAACATTTAACTGGAATCTAATTGGCAGCAAACAATTCCATCTAAAGCGAGGGCCATTCCATAAAGTGAGTGGCCTGGATTCTTCAGAAATGAACTGCGTGTTAGATAATATTCTCAGCTGATCCTGAATGTTATAATTGTACTGTGGTTATGTAGGGGACTGTTCTTGTACTTGGGAGAAATAGACGAAGTATTTAAGGTGAAAAATCACGATGTCTGTAAATACTTTTCAAGTGGTTTAAAGAAAAAATTAAGTATTTTGTGAGTATGTGTGTGTACAGTTAGAAAAAGGGAGAGAAAGCAAATGTGGCAAATGCTAACTGGTGAATCCTGGTAAAGAGGATATGGGTGCTTGTTATACAACTCTTCTATAGATTTGAAATTTCTCAAAATAAAAAGCTGGGGAGAGATGAAGAAAAGTATATGTGCATCAAAGGACGGTTGTATCTTAGTTTCTATCTACTAAAAAAATTAATTAGGATGCAGAACAGAGTTAAAGAACCGAATTATGGGCTTGGAGCCAAAACTCTGAAAGCATAGAGCCAAATTCTAGTAGAGTCTCAAGATTGGCTGTTAGAGATTGGGCTTGGGGAAATAAAAAGAGGGACAAAACCAGCATGGAATGATGCAGTGCCTTATTCTGGCATGCGTTAAAAGTGGAAAATGCCATGCCTTGTTCAGAAGTCTGGGTGGGAGATCCCTTCAGAATAATCAGATCAGCGTCCTCAATTGACCCCTGTCAAATGCAGCACAGGCAGCCTCATGTTTTGAAGACAGGTGACTATCTCCAGGCCCAGAGGAATTTATCAGGTGATTGCTTCAGTTTCTAGGAAACAGCATTACTCACAACATTCCAGGGCACTCACAGCCGAGTCCCTCTTGGGATTTAGGAGAAAAAAAATTCAAAGTCAGGTGACCTAACGAGTGCCTTCCGGTTGCTTCCAGATCTCAACTAAGGCTGGCGGTACTCAGCCTGGGCGCAGAAGTTCACACACATTTAAAAAGCTGCCTTCTCCTAAAAAGGAAACCCTGATTGTTGACTTGTTTTGCTAGGCTACCTCAGCTGTACTCACTCATCACTTAATAAATTCCAGAGGGATGATGAGGGTGTTTATAAAGTCTATCTGGAACCCCTGTCCCAATGTAAAACACAGTGATCACAGGACTTGACCGTGTTCATTCAGGGGAAGGCAGGTCCTCAGGAAATCCTGTCATGAGTTTCAGGTTTTCTGTCCAAATAGAGAGGCTAACTCAGACACTTTGGCTCCCCTGTGCTTTTGAAATGAGGTCTGTGCTAGGTAGAAATGAAAGTTAAGATTCTGAGACTTAGCTTGCTCTAGGAAAACCCTGGCACCAAGCTGTAGTCAATAGCATTACCTTCTCTGAAAGGTGGCCTAGCCTCTGGAGAGCGGAGAGAACCTGTCAGAAAACAATCTAATCCAATCAAAGCATCTTACCTTTATTCTTTCAATGGAGGCTTCTAGTCTTAACTGCTGCACAGTTCTCCGTGCCTGGGTGATGTTGTTGGTGCTTGCTGTTTTGCTTGACATCTTCAGTTACTGTTTTCACCTGGAACCTGAAGAGAATTTTTTAAAAGGTGAATAACCGTCATCTTTAAGTTGTTAAAACATTCACAATGCTTTGCATTATCTTAGGGGAAAAGGATGCATTTTCTCCAGTCTCCACAGCCTCCAGGAGGTAGTTGCTAAAATGCTCCTCAGCAACTTGAGTGCCGGTTTGTGTCTAAGCTTGTTATCCATTTGAGAACCTTTATAAATCTTTGGTCTGCAGAAACCCAGTACTAGTAGCCTTTTCTAGGAGGAAACAAATGCACATAAACATTTGCAGTAGTTTGGGGGGCCTCCAGCAAATGTGAGCATGTGCAACCAGACGCCATGATACATGAGCAGTTTCATACTACTGCTGTGTACTTTAATAGAAGGTTTGGTTTTGTTTAATTTTGGCTCTTACCCAACTATTACATGCATGCAAGTCCTGGCAACAGAAAATGGCAAAAGACATTTTCTGGAGAACTCTGCACGAAGCATGCAGTTTTAGGTACCATCGAGATTTGCAATTGTTGGGAGAAAGGCAGATAAGGAAGTCTTTATTCAAGAAAAAGTGGGAACTTTTCCATTGCAAGACTCTTAATGATAGAACCACAGCAAATGTCACATGGGATACACTGAATGGCCTAAAGTCTGACATGTTTAATGAAACTATTACTCCTTTCTTTGATCTCTCTGGCCTCATCCCAGCAGCCAGGGCACTTGCTAATGGTATACTCACCACGTTAGTATAGGGGTTGACTCTCCTCTTTGGGCTGAGCCTTGGATTCTAGGCTGCCCCCTTCCTCTCTTTCCCTAGCCACCTGGTGAAAATCAAAGGCAACCTGGACCTTTTACCCATCTGGTTGTCCCATGGCATATTCTAAGGAGAAGAGTGCTGTCTGGAGTCCCTGCCATACGGGGTTAAGTTTTCTCTCGGCATGGTGGCGACTGGAGGAAAACGCAAAGCTGGCAGGCCTGGCAGCAGTGTGGCAGCTCTATGACTCACAGGGACAGGTGGATGGTAGGTGTGCCTCCTCGGTACTATGCAAGGGCTCAGCAAAGTCTTAGGGCACCGTGGCGCCGGCAGGAAACTCAGGCTGACTCAACTTTCTGGAGGGGCCTGAGTTACACAAAGCATATTTGCCATAAAGGCTTAGACCAGACAAGGCTGTACAAAACACTGGCAACCCACAGGCTCCTTGGTGTCCACCACGTGGGCACAATGGTGTTCTGCCCGAGTTCCACACTTAGAATGCATCCAATGGCTGAGTTCACACACTTGGGCAGGGCTTGTACATTCTAAGGTCAGAAGCATCTTTTGGTCAAATGCACAAATAAAACTGTGTGCAGAACTTCGAAATCCAGCCTAATGAGAAAGTTCCACATTCCTGGGTTTAAACCCTGCCTCTGCCACTTACTAGCTATATGAAACCTGGCAAGTGACTTAACCTCCATGAGCCCAAGTCTTCTCATTTGTAATGTAAGGATACTATTGTTTTTGAGGATTTGATTTGCTAATGCACAAGTAGTGTTTAGCATAGTCAAGGCACCCTAAAAACAGCAGCTGCTATTATATTTATTCTTGGGGGTCACACTCAGCACAACAACTCAGAATTCCCTGTTTACCTGTCTGCCTCTGCTGCTCATTGAGCTTTAAGGATTCTGACTGACTAGGTCTTGGTAGGCTATTGGCATCAGCCCTTTGTTAGACCATCCTAGGCAATTTACATTTAGTGTCAGGGCAGAATGGAATGGCTAGTGACAGCC
This sequence comes from Pteropus vampyrus, assembly GCF_000151845.1. NCBI lineage: Eukaryota > Metazoa > Chordata > Mammalia > Chiroptera > Pteropodidae > Pteropus > Pteropus vampyrus. The sequence goes on along the minus strand of NW_011888896.1, from coordinate 5,810,804 downwards.
AACAGAGGATTCCCCTAAAATAAGGAAGCTCTGGCAGTACAGAAAACTGAGAGGAAGAATCATAGGGCAGGGCAGGGTGGCCAAGGGTGACCTCGTTTCAATACATTCCCTGACCAGCTGCCTCTTCCTCGGATTCCTCAGGCATCCTGCCCCACCCAAAGCAGAAGCCTAGGATCTCCTCCTGGTGATTCTGCTCACACCCAGTGGCCTGGCCCAGCCCCTTTCTGTACTCCCAGAAGAGAACTTATTAACAGAGCCTCTGAAATGGGACCCAGACCAAGGTACTAAGTAGGGGCAACCTCACTGTGAAAAGTATAAAGTGCCCTGATTCACAGCCTGCTGGTTCCATATTTTGTTCCCTGTAGCATGTTAAATTGGGCTCCCCTGCCAGCTGGCCCTGATTCTGAGGAAAGACACCCCTAGCCTTTGGAATGCGAACATGGCACCCTTTCTGAGTGGCCTGTGGTTTCCAGGCTGCACCCTAAGAAGGTTCTAAATGTTCCCTTTGCATGAGAATAATGCCAAGCATTCTCTTTTTCTTCTCAACCTCCAGGACATAAAGTTTCCTGTAACTTTATGGATCAGTCATTGCTCTCACCCGCATGGCCATAGGCAAACAGTCCACAGTCAGGTTCTACTTAAAAATGCTTGGGTAGGTCCCTCTAAAATTGGCAGGAAACTTTGCATCTAGTACACGGAGAACTTTCTTGCTTCTTGACTGTATGACAGTCATGATTAAAAACAGCTAGCAATTCACAAAGCACAGATGCTAGTTTAGGGCTTCTTCCCCTATTCTGATATCTGTATTCTGGCCTGCCCCTGCAGAGAGAGCCTCCCTTGTCACCCAAACAGCTTCCTGCTTCCTCCTTCTACTGGGGACCCCTTTCTCTTCTGCTTCAGGTAGAGTGCCAGACATTTCTGCCCTGACAACTTCTCTTAAGCTCCCAACTCAAATACAATTTCTCTTCTCAAAGAATATAATCTTGTAACATTCTTTCTATGGAGAAATCAGATCAAAATTATATTGTTTCAACTTAAAAAGCCTCTTCAAGGAACTCAGTCTGCTGAGTTGCCTCATGTCTATGCAAAGAGAGTCGCTACTGTTTGAGTAGTGGGAGGTGTTTACAGGGGCTGGAGGTCTGGTCTAGCCAAGGATTTCCTCTCAACTTACAGCTGCCCAACTTGCAGTTGCTTTGCATTTCAACAGCTGGGCGGGGGCAGAACCAGACAGAGGCTGTGAAACAAATATCTCTGAACATCTCTGCACCTTCAGAGGGTTTTCTTTGGTTTTCCCTCAATGGCAAGGATGTCTGGCTGTTTGTGCTACTAGGTGGATGAAAAGCTTGCTTTATTCTCACTCTAAGAAGAGCTTCCAAGGCAAACAATACCTGCTGTTTGTATGGAATCTTAGACAGCATACGGTGCTTTCACACGAATTAGTCCATGCAGCCTTGCTATAGTCCCAAAAGATATACTATTTCATTCTTGCTTTATAGATGAGGCAACTGAGGTTAGACCAACTTACTCCAAGTTAAACCAGCTTGTAAGCCTTTTCACCCCAGAAGCCACACTTGCCACTGTACCAAGGAAAGGATGCAATTCCAATTGATTTGATTCACAAACACTCAGGGCATCGCTAAACAGTCCACAATGTGAGTCTTAATCAAGGGTGACCTTAACACTCTGTGACCTGTATTTGTGGGCTTGCTGATTGCCTCATGTTTGTGCAATACTCCTTTCTGGTGCAGAAGGCATCTGTTTGTCTAATGCCCTGAAGGACGGGCCTTCCCTTCCATATCTGCAAGTTAAGCAAGAATGTTCTTGCTCCTGCTACTAGGCAAGGCCTGAGGTTAGCATCTGGAAATTCTGAGCCACCAGTATATCTTGCCCAGAAGCACCAAGTATATCTTGCCCAGAAGCACCAAGGCCTGAGCAGACCCCTAGTAGTTTGATAAAACTCTGGCTGGCTATCGCTTCTATAGCCTTGCTTTCATTTTTACGTGTAGCTAACAGATTTGAATAAATATATGTAGTACTTAGCTATTCAAATAATGTGCATTGGTTTTAGTGCTGTTGTTCATCCGAATTCTCAGGTTCCTAGGAATTCCTAGGAACAAGATGACTGACCCATTTGAGAAATATGGACATTTTAATCTTTGTCTAGAAGGGCCTGAAGCAGGGAGAGGAGGGTGGAGATGGAAAGTGCCACAGAGCACACCCTCTGGGAGGAAGGTAGCAGGAAGCCCCAGGATCCACATCATAAGTTATGGCCTGGCTAGTAACTGAATTACTGGAGTGAAGCCAAGGTTCATGCGCAGACACACCCCTTGTGGCTATAATAAAAGAACAGGCCAAAATAATAATAATAATAATAAAAATAATAATAACAACAATAACAACAATAAAAAAAACACATAGGCTTCCACCTAACCTCTGATCTCACCAAAACTATCAAGATATTACTCCAGCTCCTTCCTTGTCTGTCTCCTCATCTGTTAAAGCGGGAGCGGCAATACCTAGCTCACAGGGTTGTTGGGAGGTCAGACAGAGGCATCTATCAGTAATGCACCCTGAACATACAAATGCTTAATAAATGCTGGGCCCCTCAGCTCATTAAGAAAAAAACCAAGGATTTAACAAAACGCAAGAGAAAAATTCTGACAGCAAAAGAATTTCAAAGCAATATGACCAGGTAGCAACATCTTTCTAATATAGCAAGAAGTGCAGGGTGGGGAATACAGTTTTTCTATTCTTATGAACATTTACTATTTTCTGTCAGAGCCTGAAGGCTGAATCCAGACTGCAGATGTGTTTGTTTGGGACGGGCCCCACGCGGGGTCAACTCAATAATATCTGTATGTGATTTAACTTTAAATTGATTGTCAATATTTTAAAAATGGAGATATTTCACTTTAAAAGAATGATTTCTGGAAAAATCAGAAAATCTTACAAAACAAGGCTGGAGCTGAGTAGTAGATGCCCCTCTAATATTTGCTGGCACATGTGCCAGGCCCTCTATTTGAACTTGTGACATGGTGTTTATGAGATGCCTTTGATATTTAGTTCCAGGGACATGCTCAAGGATTAGGCCAGAAGACTTGAGCTCTCACTCTTGCTCCTGCCACTTCCTAGCTGTAGGGCCCTGGGCAGGACTTGTCACCTATCTAAGCCTCGATTTTATCATGGGAAAAGTGGGGATAATAATACTTTTTTATCTCAAAGAACTGTTAAGAGCATCAGATAAAATAAAGATGTGAGAAAAAGAAGTGGAAAAAATAATTCCTTTTGCAATTGCAACAAAAAGAACATAATACCTAGGGATAAACCTAATGAAACATGTGAAGGACCTATATAATGAAAACTATAAGACCCTATTAAAAGAAACTGAAGAAGATGCAAAGAAATGGAAAGATATACTGTGTTCTTGGATTGGAAGGATCAGCATAGTTAAAATGACCTTATTACCTAAAGCCTTATACAGATATAATGCAATCCTCATCAAAATCCCATCAGAACTCTTTAAAGAAATAGAACAAAAAATCAGCAGATTTGTATGGAAGCACAAAAGACCCTGAATCGCCAAAGTCATCCTGAGAAGAACAAGGCTGAAGGCATCACTATGCCCCACTTCAAATTATATTACAAAGCAACAATAATCAAAACGGCATGGTATTGGCAGCAAAATAGACATAGTGACCAGTGGAACAGAATCGAGAGTCTGGAAGTAAACCCCTGTTTATATGGGCAAATAATATTCAACAAAGGAGACAAAAACATACAATGGAGAAAGGAAAGCCTCTTCAATAAATGGTGCCGGGAAAACTGGAAAAGCCATATGCAAAAGAATGAAACTGTTGTCCATCACTACACACCAGAATTAATTCAAAATGGATTAAGGACCTGAATATAAGACCTGAAACAATAAATTGCATAGAAGAAAACATAGAAACTAAACTCATGAACTTTTGATTTAAAGAAGATTTTATGAATTTGACCTCAAAGGCAAGGGATGTAAAAGCAAAAATAAATGAATGGGACTACATCACACTAAAAAGCTTCTGCTCAGCAAAAGAAATCGTCAACAAGGTAAAGAGACAACCATCTCAATGGGAAAATATATTTGCAAGCAACGCCTCCGAAAAGGGCCTAATATCTAAAATATACAAAGAACTCATACGACTCAATAACAACAAAAAAACCCAAACAATCCAATCAAAAAATGGGCAGAGGATCTGAACAGACACTTCTCCCTAGAGGACATACAAATGGTCTACAAACATATGAAAAGATGCTCAACATCACTAGCTATTAGGAAATGCAAATCAAAACCACAATGAGATACCATGCACACCTGTTAGAATAGCTACAATCAACAGGACAAGTAATAACAAATGTTGGAGAGGATGCAGAGAAAAAGGAACCCTTTATATACTGCTGATGGGACTGCAAATTGGTATGGCCACTATGGAAAACAGTATGGAGCTTTCTTTAAAAACTAGGGATTGATCTACCATATAATCCAGCAATCCTCTACTGGCTATTTACCCCAAAGACTTGAAAAAAACATATATCTGAAAAGATATTTGTACACTGATGTTCATAGCAGCATTTTTCACGGTGGTCAGGACATGGACGCAACTGAAGTGTCCTACAATACATGACTGGATAAAGAAGATGTGGTACATATATACAATGGAATATTACTCAGCTAATAAGAAGAGATGACATACTGCAATTTGCAATAACATGAATGGACCTCAAGATAATCATGCTAAGCGAAATAAACCAGACAGAAAAAGTTGAAAACCACATGATATCATTTATATGTGGGATATAAACCTAAAAGCAACAAATGAACATGACAAACAGAAACTCATGGACATGGATGATAGACTAGTGGTTACCAGAGGGTGAGAGGGTGGGAGGGAGGGGGGAAGTAGATGGGGTAAAGAGGGTCAAATATATGGTAACAACAACAAAAAAATCTAACTATGGGCGGTGAACATACAATGCAAAATATATATGACTTACTGTTGAATTGTACACTTGAAATTTACTGGATTTTGTTAACCAATGTCACCATAATAAATAAATAAAATAAATAAGCATGTGAGTGCAATAAAGAGTACTTTTGCTGAGCATTAAGTACCTGCATCCTCTGATCCCATCTCATGCAAAAGGCTCTAAGCACTCTGCAGGCCCTGATGGTTGGGGCTCACTGGGCAGCTGCTCTGCCCTCCTCCTCGTGTGCCTTGCTGAAGTGCAGGGATGGACAGTAAAAAACCATATATCCTAGTGGTATAGGCTGAATTGTGCCTCCCTCCTGCCCATTCATATGTCAAAATCCTAACCCCTAGTAACTCAGAATGGATTGTATTTGGAGACAGAGTCTTTAAGGAGATGATTAAGTCGAAATGGGCTCATTAGGGTGGGTCCTAATCTAACATGATGGATGTCCTCATAAGAGGAGGGAATGCAGACACAGATAGGTACAGAGGGACAACCGTGTGAAGACACAGGGAGAAGACAGCCATCTATGAGCCAAAGAGAGAGGCCTCAGAAGAAACCAGCCCTGCCAATACCTTGATCGCAGACGTTTAGCTTCCAAACACTGAGAAAATTAATTTCCATCGTTCAAGCCACCTAATTTGTGGTACTTTGTTATGGCAGCCCAAGCCAACTAAGACACCCATTTCTCTAGCAGCTGGGGCTCTGGATGATGGAAGCGAGAAAGCCAGTTTCTTGCTGCTTGGCTTATTTTTGCTGGCGGTAGGCATGTTGAAGTGGTGGCATCCAGTGTTCAGTCACTAGCGATATTGTGCTAAGAAGCTATGTGCCTGCAGCAGCTTCCTGATGCTTCACTTCCTGCCTGGCCCTGGGGGCTGGTTTTGTGGCGATGTCTGGAAGTTGGTCTTGTGGGTTCCATCAAGAGCCTGCTCCTTCAAGCTCTTGATTATGCAAACACCCCATCCCCTGTATTAAAGCCCATTCTGCTAATATTGCCAAGACCACTTTTTGTTTCTGTAACTGAATCCTGACTGATACATAACTGTTGTGCTGTTTTGTAATCTGTAAATAACTTATAAGGATGGGCTATGATTTCCCTTATCATACTATCATTGCTGAACACACCAAACTCTAAGACTTGAAAAGAGCAAGAGGTAAGACAAAATTCTTTTTCTTCTTCTCCCCAACCGAACCTCGCAGGCCCTAAGGCCAAGGGTGGTTGAACCTGTGACCAGCTGCTCATCTTGCCCTGCTCCCATCCAGTTCTGACAAAAAAGAGCAAAAGAACAAGATGCTGGGAGGAAAATGAGAGTGAGAGATGAGGGAAGGCTGCATGGAGTGGTGGAAAACATGACTTGGGATGGGGAAGGTAGTGACTGGGGATCTTCTAAGAGAAGTTTATAGAAGCTCAGAATCAGCAGAATGCAAAAGAATGAGAACATCTCTCTCTCTCTCAAGACCTCAATAGAGCTCGTCTTCTAAAAGCAGTGTGATTTCATACTTGCAAATCTTTTTGAGGTCCTTATCTGGTATCTTTGATTTGTTGATTTTACCTGCCATCCAGGGCACAGGTCTCTGAATTATAATAATAATGATGATGATGTTGCTGTTATGATAAAATTGGATAACTACCACCATTTATCGAGTACTTAGTATGTGCCAAGTAAATAAATTTCGTGAATCATTTCATTTAATCCTCTTAGAGAGGAATCCTTTTATCATTTCTATTTTGTAGACAAAGCACAGAGCAGTCAAAAAAGTCTTGCCGAAGATTACACTGATTTATGTAGGATATCTGTAACTCAGGGCCACCTGACTCCTAAGGCCATCCTCTTAATCACCACTCTATACTGTCTGCCTCTGAACATCAAGGGTATGAGGAAGGAGTTGGGAGAAAGCAGGGGCAAGGGTGAGCCGGAAGCACTGGACGAAAGAAGACATGGGCTCCCTTTAGGGTCCGTTGTTCATTCAGATAGGTGGTCTCCATAACAACGACAGCATGAAGTGTGGAGTTAAGTGGCCTTGGCAGAAGACCTAAGCGAAGGAGAACTGCTAGCTCTTATTTGAAAGAACTGCCCCAGATTCCAGGTAAGACTATTGCTAAAGAACAGGATGATCCCATCATCCTCCCATGCCCTAGCAAACCTGGCAGGGAACCATGAGAATGAGCCAATCCTGGGTAATAAACCCAGAGGACAGAGCTGCAGAGCCGGAGCAGCGGGTTCCTAACTTCACTGTGTATCTAGAACACTTTGGGCACTTGTTAAAAAAAAAAAAAAAAAAAAAAAAAAAAAAAATCTGATTCAGTAGGTCTGCAGCAAGGCCCAAGAAGCTGTATTTAAAAGAGCTTCTTAGGTGATTCTGATACAGGTCCTCATGAGAAACACTAATGATGATTATGAGAGTCTCTGCTTCTTGGTTCTACCTGTTTATTTCTGGCTGGGTATTAGAACTTACCCATTTAAAAGAATGCCCCTTCCTAGCTATACTTACCTTTCCAAAGTTCTAAACAAGCCCTGGAAAATTCTAATTCCTTCTGATGACCTTAACCCACAAGATTAAAATCCCTTCAGTTTGAAATGGCTCTTATCATTTAACATAATACTTTGCTACAAAAGTCTAAAATTGTTTGCTTAACAGCCACTTCTTTCTGAAACGTGTCTCCTCCCTGGCTTCAGTGATGCTAGACTCTCCAGTCCTTCTTGCCTGTGCAATGATATGCCTTTCTACAATTTGTTTCTTCTTCTGACTTGGTTTTCTCAAGGCTCAGTCCTGCAGGGCTGGTGTAGCAGAGTGAACAAAAGCTTTTACGGTTAGACAAGTTCAAATCCTGGCTCATCACTTACTACCCCAAGTTGCTTCAGTTCTCTGATCTTCAGTTCCCTCATCTATAAAATGGGAAGGGATAATAATAGTACCTACCTCACAGGGTTGTTACCAGGAGGAAATGAGAGAGCATATGTAAATTACTCAGCACCTGCCAGACCCACACTGGTCCTCAGGGTAGATCATGTTCTACACTTATGACTTTAGTGATGACCAGTGCACTTTGCATGCAGCGCTGACTCTTTATCTTTATTCTGATGTCTAAATGAAAGCCTATTTAAATTTACATTTGAATGGTGCACAGTTGCTTCGGACACAACACATGTAAGCCCAATGAAACAATGCTGCCTGCCCCCAATCTTTCTGATGTCTCTTTCTCAGTGAGTGACACCGCCACTGTCCTGGTCACTGGGGCGTCCTTTGGCCTCAGCTTTCCTTCTAACTCCTTAGACCAAGTGCTGCACAAGAAATGTGAACCACGATAGGATTTTACATTTTCTTGTGGCTGCGATAAAAAAAAAAAAAGTGAAATTGATTTGGATTTGGACTAGCCACATTTCAAGTGCTCAGTAGTCACTAATACTGACTGCCTTATTGGATGGTGCAACCATAGAGCCCGGCACTTTCTAAAGTTTCTTGATTCCTACTTTGACAACATCCCATTTTTATTTTTCCCCATTCTCCTGGCTTCTATTTTACCTCAGTCTTGGTTTTAAGGACCTCAAGTTAGGGCTACTGCATCAGCCTCAAAATAGGACTCATGCCCCTTATCTTTCTCCAATCTAATCTATCCTGACCACTATGCTCAGATATAGTACCACTTTCAGCCTATATCCCTCTGTCTCAAAAAAAGGATTACCCAGAAACCTAAAGAAAAGTCCAAAGGGCTTGACTTTGCAGTCAAGATCTTCTCTAATATTTCTGCCACCATAATAAAAACCCTGCTCATAAAAGCAGCTTGTTACTACATAGAGCTTACTATATGCCAGACTCCACACTATATGCCAACCACTGTCAAGACATTATTCTAGTGAATCCTCACAATGTCCATGTGAGGTAGGTTCTATTTTCATTTCCATTTTACAAATAAAGAAACTGAGGCCCAGAGAAGTTAAGTATGTGCCTAGTGTCAAACAGCTAGCAAGCTGCTTGGCTGGGATTTGAGCCCAAGTAGTTTGAGTCCAGAGGCCTGGCCCAAAAGCTCTATTGCTATTAGTACTGCTGTGGTGTCAGGGGGCTTTCACCCCATTCTCTGGCTTTGTGGGCTGTGTTTACAAGTCCCACCTGTAAGTCTCCACCCAAGTTCTTCGCTTGCTTCTCCTGACCTATTTAAATTCTTCTTTCAGGCTGTAATTCACATTTTCACCTGTTCCAAGAAGGTCTCCCTAACTACTTTTGCTTACAGTGATTAATTCCCTTTATGAATTCCTGCTGTATGCTTAAAGCTCAGAGGTCCACGAACCCCTAAGGAGCTGGCCCATGTATGAGAAGGTCAAGCAGGAGGAATTGTACATGATTCCCCGAAAATTGTATGCAAAATTCAGTGTGCGTGCCCATGTTTATTCTTTCTGAAGTGAGGATTTATAACTATCATCAAGCTCTCAAAAGGGTCCACAACACCATTTATTTTGGTGCTTGATTGTACATTATTGAATGATTACTCTTACGTAACTGTGTGTGTGAGTATTGTCTTCCCAGTAAACTGTTGGAGGTTTAGCTCAATACTAAGAGTATAGCAATTGCATTTACTCACTGCTTAATATGTGCCAGGGACTATATCAAATACTCTCTATAGGTATTAATTAATTTAATATTATCTGCAACCATAGAGTTCAAATTTTTCATACCTATTGAGATTGAAACTAAGGAAGGTTAAATAATTTGCACAAGATCATACAGCTAGTTAGTGGTAGAAACAGGATTTGAACCCAGATCTCTCCTACTTCAAAGCCATGCCCTTAACCAGGCCAGTGAGTTATCCTGTGCCATCTTCTCTCTCTCACATTGACTAATGTAGAGAATGGGGCCTCCATAAATACTTGGGTTAGACTAGGACACGCAATGTAGCAACCAAGACACCAGCCAGCTCGAACCTCTCACCCTGGAGTGTTTATACGCCTGGCATTTGTTTTCTTAGAAACAAGATATACCCTGCTGCTCCTTCCCACAGTTATCCTGCAAATATGGAGTGTTCCAAGCCAAAGGTTACCCATCTGCTTGGTTTCCTATACAGCTCTGAGAAGCCAGGGTGGAGTCCCTGGGAATCCTGTGCACTTGATTAGGGCCAGTTGCTGGTGCTGTGAACTTTCACCTCCAGCATGGGCTGGCCATGTGTGTGACGTTCAGATTCTGAGAGTGAGGCTGTTTTGCACCCCCATCCCGGGGCCCAAATAGATTTTTAGCCAGGTGAAGGTAGGCCCTGGAGGAGCAGCTCTCTCACGGTGACCTGCAGAGGTGCAGGAGCCATCACCCCTCCTGTGGTATGCCTGCCCAGGATCCAGCTACGCAGAGGTATGTGTTTACAGTCAACACTGAGAATGACCTTTACAAACAAGTTTTACTCTCTACCAAGCATAGCAAGACTGGCTGAGAAATGATTTGCTCATATCTGCATAGCTGGCTTAGGATAGCTGCATGTCTCATTTGTTTACTCATGAATGGATGAATTCAATAACTATTTAACATTGAAAATAAAAGCTAACAATTAAAGAGTGCTTTTTCTGTGCCAGGCACTGTGTTAAGGGTTTTATGTAGTTATTTCATTTACTCTTCACCACATCCCTGAACAAGAATTTACTACTATTTCATTAACTAGGTTTCAAATTTTAAAAGAATATATGCATATGGTAAAAACTATAAACAGTCCCAAAGGGTGTAAACGAAAACTAGTGTCTTTCTACTCTAGACTACCCGAGGGAATCACTGTTATCGGTTTCCCATATTTCTTTCCAAAGACATTCCATGCATACACAAACACAGTTATTCATATATCTGTCTTAAAAAATATAAAGAGAGAGCATGTCATATGCATTGCTCTGTACCCTGTTTTTTAAATTTTAATTAACATTATATTCTGGAGATCATGGTGAAGGTGGTATTATCAATCTATTTTCCAAATGTGGAAACTGAAGCTCTCAAGGATACCTAGTGAGTCATGAGTAAGTGCCACTACTGCATACTGCATGAGCCTGCAGGTCCCACATTAGGAGCTTGTTTGGGCTGAAGAGAGGAAGTGGGAATGATAAAAGCAGAAGGCTAAATTCCTGCCCTCAAAGGACTCACTGCTTTTGGGGAAAATGCTGCTATTTGGAATGAGAATGATTTCCAAACAAGATAAGAACATACGCAAGGTATAGTCCCACTGCACCCTGAGGTGCTAAGCATTTGTGAGGGGGCAGAGCAACTCTGTCACAAAAGCTGGGGGAATAGAGTGAGTTTGGGGAAGAAGAGCGAAAGTCAATGCTGTATAAGATTATATTTAGTTAAAAACAGAATTTACCTAGAAAACATATTGAAAGAATAAACTTCATAATGTAGCTATTGCTAGGTGGTAAGAATTTTAGGGGATTTATAATGTTGTTTTCGTGCATTTCAACAGTTTGTCAGTTTTTATTTTACTTAATCCTCAAAACAATGCTTTGAGGTTGTTACTATTGTTTTCCCCAATTTAGGATTAAAAGAATTGAGGGAGGCAGACGCTTAGACCATAGCCAAGGTCAGAGTGAAGGTACGTGGAGGAGGCAGCACTCTGATCCCGGCAGCCTGGCTCCATAGTCTGTGCTCTTAACCACACGTGATACTTTTATGATTTAAAAAAAAAAAAAAAAAAAATCCTAGTAATTGTTATTCACAAAACGAGGAGGAGGAGGAGCAGTTATTACTCACTTTATGGGAGTAAAGGAAGTAGAGACCAAGCATAGCTCATGGGCCTTGGTGATTATGGCATTACTGGGGACCTCTGAACTAGTAGTTTCCACAGTGTGAAGGGAATGGAGTCCAAATGATAAGGGGTACAAGAAGAGAGAACTATTAGTTCAGAAACTTAGGCAGTGAGTGTAGATGAATATTCAAAGAAATGTGGCAGTGTGAAGACGAGGAATCGATTGGAAACTTTTCGGAGGAGGATTGTTTTAAGAGAGGATTGTCATTTGAGCATTTTAAAAAGCAGAGGAGTGCTGAGCAACTAGGGAGAGAGCGAAGATACTAGAAGGAGAAGGTCACTGAGAGGGCCAGAAAGCATGGGCTCAGGACTGAGCTTGGAAATGAGAGGCCGAGAAAAGGAGACCTGAAAGGTACAAGCAGAAAAGCAGGGAGCAGGCTGGAAGTGTTCTAATAGGTGAGGAAAAAAAGAAAAGGGAAACCGACTACCAGTGCACGCAACAATACAGGCAAATCCTGCTGAGCAAAGAAACCGGTCACAGAAGAGCACATACTATTTAATTCCATTTATATAAAGTTCCAAACTAATCTATGGTGACAGAAACTGGAAGAGTGGAGAGAATAGGTAAGGAGACAGATGAAGCAAGACTTGAGTTAGTTGCTAATTGTCGAAATAGGGTGAGAGGTACACAGGATGCATTCTACTTTGGTATGTATTTGGAGATTTCAGGAATAAAAAGTTGAAGGTGAAATTCTATGATCCTAGATACTTCATAACCTATAGCACGATAATTATTAACACTATAAGATGAACTCTGTCGTTAAAGAATGGAAGGTACGTTAATTATTATCTACCATTTCCTCCTCTAGATCATGATCTGGCAAGTATGTCCAATGTCCACAGTGCAGAGGAAGTAATTGCCTTTTGAGGAGGCACAGATGGGATTAAAAGAGCCACGATCTGGGCCCTCTGCCCATTTTAGACAGTGCTCAGGCCCTGGGTCACAGATGCCAAAGTTTAACTTGCCAGGAAGCATCTCTCCTTGCATTCACTCCCCCAAAAACCAAAAGGCCCACCACTGTGGTCCCAGATACCCATAACCTGTACACGCCAAAAGATTACAAAATAGGATACTCCGTTTTTCTTTCTTCCATCATCTCACCTTCTCCGACGAAACTACAGCAAGGAATATGACCCACTCCTTTCAAACATGTCCAGACTTGGTATCTGCTTTGAAGAAAAACAAAGTCTATCGAATTCCTGGAATGACCAGCAAAATGAACATTTTATGTGGGCCCTCACGGTCAAAGTGCTTGTTGTTTTGAGCCCCACAGGACCTAAAAGTTTATTTTCAAAGGAAAAGTATTGAAGATAAAAGGAACCCACATGTTAGCTTTTTGTAGTTCTCATTCTCTATGTAAATTGATTAGAATTCTCCATCTAAAAGCAAATTTGCTAACTCCTTTTTAAAATAAAATTTACTTGAGAGAAAACATGGAATAGGAAACCAAGCCAAATCATTTAAGGCCCAAAACTCGACAGCAACATTAATGCAATTTAAATAACTTGGCACCCAAAAAGCACAACTCACTGAGTTTTGTAATATTTCAGAATGTCTCCAGTTCACTTTAAGAAGTGATATTAAATTTCCCAGAAAGATGAATTAATTAAAATACATTAAATTTTTTCTTTAAATGAGATATAGAACTTTTGAGAAAAAGGGCTGTTAACCAAAACAAATCATGACAGAACTTAAAACAACTGGAAAGATGATACCAATTTAAATACGCAGCATGTTTCTACCAACAACTTGCTTGTTAAGTTTTATTCTCTTAAACTCAAGAATTTCACAAAACAGGATCATCAAATGGAATGCAGTGGGGAAGATTTCTGCCTGTTAACTCAAAAAAGAATTCCTATGGCTACTTTCAGCCCCAGATGTTCTGGGCCAGAACTATTTCAAATATCCTGCTTCTCTTGGTACACTAGTAAATAACCAGAGACCACGAGTCCCAAGAGTTGGCTTTAAAACTATGGTCATCATACTTCTCTCACAAATACTGACATTCTCGTCACCCATCAGAGTCTTTCTTAAAGTCTAATCCTCTGTCTGATGGTGGGTCCTATGAGGCTAAGCATCCCATATTACATAGTTCTTTACCTCTTCTGTATACAATATACAAAGAATAAATATATACTGATTTGATTGGTTATGAGTCACATGGGTAGCCTTGGTAGGTAGCAACAGCTTTGTAATTTTTCTTCTTCCTAATTCAGGAAAGAGAAGGGACGATATATTCCTGGGGCTGGACACAGAGCAGGAACTCAATAAATACTTTATCCAATGAAATGATGACACAGATCTGTGGCAGCATTTTAAGTGAATGATGATAAGGGCCTGAACCCAACATATGAAAATCGGAATTTATGAAACAAATGGGGATTATATCACAGTACAAAAGGATTCCTTCAGATAGTACTTTCCTAGATGCATTGTCTAAATACCAATTAGGAACCATAATAAACATCTCTGAATTATAACATTTTGCACAACTCTTTAAGTCTTGAACACAGTTCTATCTGAGTTTCCAAAGTATAATATAATACTAGCGCCTATACTTTCTTCCTGTATTTATGAAAGGGAGGGTGATACGGACTTTGGTTTTAGGCTACCTGCTACCCTTGGTATCACAAGCAGTTCCTTATCTGGCCTCTCTCTTCTTTGGCACTTTCCCCCTTGTATTAAGGACAAATATAGGAAAGTCCAATTCTGGTGCTACAAACTCTAGAAAGAAAGAAGTACCTCCAGATGCCTCCATGTTCGAATCTGCCTGTGCAGCTCGGGCACTTAAGTGAAGGAAAAGGGCTGCTTCCTATCTTATGAGTGATCATCATACACTTTTAAGCAAATCCTAATCGCTAGTACAACAATGTTAGTGCCTTTTATTTATTCATGTATTTAACTGTAAAGTTAATTAAACCTTTCTAACACTTAATGAGTCCAGGGATGAAAATGAGAGAGATCACAGGAGATCAGCATTTAGTTGTCTGTGACCAAATATGCATTTCAGAAGGTTGAAGTTGGTCCTACCAGAAGTTTGTCTTTGAGATATTTTCAGAAATGCATGAGATTCTTTGGAACACTTTTAAGCGCAATATAAGTCAAAATAAGTGACACATGTTTATATTACATATAGCAATTACGAGATTGATTTTAGTAGATTGAGTAAATACATATGTACAAGTCTTAACAGCCAGCCATTATCTATCTGTTCATTTATAAGTGAACAGCCCTGGTGATCGTATAGCACTGGATGCCTGTGCCCTCATTTATAAAAGAAAACCATCCCCAGCTAAATTCTGGGGAAACATACCTAAGTGCCACATGTAGGTGTTGGCACATATTTGTATGCCAGTTCTGCCTTTACCAAATGTAGAAATCTAGCATTCTATTTCTAATGTGGTAAGTCTGATATAATAATATCATCAAAAGATTGCAATTTATAAAGTGCTTTCTCATATACCATCTCTATTAGGCAGGGTCAACTAATTCTATTTTAATTTCTACTTACGAACTTGTGTGAATCTCTTAAATTGAGTGTGCAAATTTATATCACCATGATTAAGATATTTTTGCAGATAATTGAAAAAAAAAATCAGAATCCTTTTGCCTAATGAGACTTCTATTATTAGCCTATGGTGCTTTCTTTCTTAATTCAGTGTATTTTCACTTTCAACATTAAGTATAATTCCACATGCTTCTTAAATGGAAGAAAGTATTGGTTTTTCCTCTCAAATATAACCTACTTAATGACATTTTCTTAGAAGTGGGTTATACCTGCACTTAAGAGGTATGTAGCATGAAAGACAGACACTATAAAATGCTTAGAAGTTGAATTCTAACAAGGCTGCCTTTCAAAATTACCTAGACAGCTCTTTCAATGCATGCAGGTCCAAGCCTCACCCCCGAACCTCCAGAGACTATCAGGAGTCAGTCCTGGGAAAAGTGCATTCTGAAAAACCTCTGGATGATCCGGATGTACACTTCGGGGAAAGAGCCACAGGACAAACACATCAGGACTATTCACGCACGACACCAGGGTCTCACTTGACAGCTCTGCCTGGAATAAGCTGGTGGTCTTGGGCAAGTCACTTCCCCTTTTTGGGCTTCAGCGTACTCATCCTTAACGAAGGAGAACATATAGGTGCTCTGTGACTCTTCTTTGTTTCCCTCTCAATGGTCTTCTCTTTCCTGCTCTTCAGAACTACTCAGACCATGGGTTTAAACTCTTAACATTTATATACTGTCATAATGATCAAGGCAGGGACTGTGTCACTAAAATAAACCACGTAGATGACATAAACGGCTGCATCTAGTGCCCTGAAAAAATTATGAACATAGAGGGAGGAAAGTCAGCACAGAGCTGCTACTGAAGACTTTACAACTGGGGACCAGCCCAAACAGGGGTAGAGAAGCTCTCCTTACCAAGTAGGTTCTAAAGCAAGCAAGTATACAGGAGAGAAAAGTGTTTATGGTTGTTTAAAAATAAAGCCATGCTCACAAATACAGTAAGCTCTCTTTTAGCCAGAATGTTCTGGGAAAGGTTATTAGAGCAAACTGAAATTTCTGGCTCAGTTATGATGTGTGAGGCACACTGTCGCCAGTTTTCAAAGAAACAGCACAATACACACGTAACCTTGAACATAACTGATGGTTAAGAAGGCACTTCCGTGAAACTTCATGATTCCAGATGGAGCTGAAAAACTCTTTGAACAAGTAAGTCCATTTTTTTGGCACTGACACTGCTGAGCTGTCCCGCTCTCCTGTCTTCTGTCCTTGCTCTCTGGGCCCTGCCCTCCCCTGGGTGCATCTTCATGTCTCTGATGGTCTTGCTCTATCTCCTGGGCTGACAACTTCCTCTCTGAGTCCTCTAAGCTCGGCTGTCCTTGAAGCTTTTGCCCAAGTGCCTGATTTTCCTCCCTCTGTCTTCCCTTTCATCCATAGCCAAGAGCTCACGGAAAGTTCTTTGGGCCCGGATCCTCGTTGAGACATCTTGCCCTCAAACTCAACAACAGTCAGACTACTCCCCGCCTTGACAAAAGAGTCCCTTCTCAGTCTCTCTCCTAATGAAACAACTTTTATGATAGTTACCTAGACTTAAAACTTTAGTTCTGTTTCTGAGACCACCCCTTTGTTCCCTTACATACAAAGAGATTGTGACCAGTCCTACAGGTTCTAATTTCCTATCGGAACCTTTCTCCCTGGAGCCTCTGTGGTCAACCTTTTGGACAGGCCCTCCCTTGATATATGCTGGGAGATGATGGCAATGGCCTTCATTTTCTTGGTTTCCCTGTGCTCTCCCCCAATGGCTGTCAAACCTGTCAGATTGCTGGCCATCGACCAGTAATCCTAGATAATGGCCAAAGCTCATTAAACGGATGTGAGCATGACTGCTCTGTTGGAATGGTCGGGAATGAGGAACCTGGATCACTACCACTAACTAAGACTTCCCTCTCTCTGCCTGGTGGCAGCCCCTAAGGGACCCTGCAGATTCCCAGGGCTCCTGGAAGCACCATTTGAAACCACTGCTCTGAGCCATCATAGATGCCACAGCCAGATTTATCTTCCTAAAATTCATCTCTAATCATATGCTGCCCCTTAAAACTTATCAATTGGTTGGTGGGAATGTAAATGATGGTAGTATTCACTTAGGCAGAACATATTGCCATTCAAGTTCTAGGTATGAGCTCAACAGAAATGTGTACACATGTTCACTAAAAGACATGCATTGGAATGTTCAGAGCAGCACCGCTAATACCCCCAAATGGAAACTGCCCAAATGAGTCAAACAGGAGAGTAATAACTCACTCAATGGAGTACTGTACAGAAATGACAATGAACGAGCCTCAAATACATGCAACAATAAAGATGACTCTCACAAACATAAAGTTGAGTAAAAGGAGCCAGACACAGGGAGCAAGATCTCCCCGCCATATGTCGTCAATTTGGCTCAAATAAACTCTTATTAAAAAAAAAAAAAAAAAAAAAAAGCCAGACACAAAAGAGTAAAAAGGAGTATATACCTTAGGAGTTCATTAAGTACAAAAATAGGTGAAACTAATCTACATTGTCAGATGTCAGGCTAGTGGTTACTTCTGAAGGGGAAGGTGGCCAAGGGGACACAAGGGCACAAGGGGGCTTTTCCCAGAGCTGGCTACAAGTGTGTGTTTAGTTTATGGGGAAAAAATCATTATACTTATGATTTGGGTAAGTGGCTGTATGATATTATACTTCGATATAAAGTTACAAAAACAAAACTGTCAACTGCTCCCACTTAAAAGCAACTCTCACTGTGACCCAGAAGCCCTTTTCAGTGTGGCTGTAACCTATCTTTACAGTCTTCTCTCAATTATTTCGTTTTGGGGGATTCTTGATCCCTAAAAGGTCCAGGTACCTTCTGTGAGATGCTGTGAAATGCTGTGGGTATGTAAATTTTCTGGGGAGAAGGTTCATTGCATTAATCGAAGGGACCTCTCAACCCCAAACAGGTAAAGAACAATCGTCCTACTTGCAGTAACTCAGATGGTTTCTGGAACTGAACCCCGACTTGCTCTGTTATTTTCCCTCGGAAGGCCTTGGTCCCTCCTAATTCCCTTGTTGAGATTCCACTCCTGCTTCCAGGTCATGTCAGGTTACCTCTTCAACCAAGTCTCTGCTGATCATCCAACCAGAAACTACGCCGCCTCCCCATCCTCTTCCTCTCACAGCTATTTATCAGGGTTGGTGCTGATTCTTTGGTAGGCCCTGAGCATGTACAAATAAACAAACCTTCAAGGAGCTTTCTATCCATTAGAAGGAAAACAGATAGATGCATCCATAAATAACTTTAAGCAGAAAAGAAGCATCAGAAGAGAGACCAGCCCCAGGGGAGTTCAGAGGAGGGACCGATTCCTTCTGGCTGAGAGAAATCCGGGCAGGCTTCCTGGAGGAGGTGGCACTGCACTACAGGATTTGTAGCTGGGAGGGGAGAGCATTCTAAGCAGAGGGATAAAGGCTAGTGCTGTGAAAGCCTTAGTGCTATGCAGGGAAAGACAGGCAGTTAGGGTTGCCCAGAACAGAGACAACATGAAGAAGAGCTAGAAGGGCTGTGTATTGGCATCAAAATGTTGGCTGCCAGGCTCAGAAGTTTGGATTTTATGCTGTAGGCAACTGAGAGACACAGAAAATTTTAAGCAGGGAATGCTATGATCAGAGATGTGCCTTCCTGGAATGTTAGGTGGAAAGAGACGATCTGTTCCTTTGAGGGTCTCAAACACACTGTTCTGCCTTTACCGCACTTAACTGCCTCCTGCTTTGTAATGTGGTTATCTACCAGCTACTTTTTTTGTGCTTCCCATCTCCCACTGCACTTAACCTAAGCAAAGACAAAAGCAGTTTTAATGCTAGCATACTGTCTTACACATGGTAGCACTCAATAAATATTTACTTAACAAATGAATGTGCAATGTCTCCTTAAAATGCGTTTTGAATGAATGAGGAAAAAGTGGGAATGTGGGAAAGAAAATTAAAAAAAAAAACACAGGGTATAATGTAAATGAGCTTGACAAGTTCCAGTGCTACATTCAACCTTAAGATTAGATGTCCATACCTGAATGTTCACTATATTGAATGGCTAACATTTAGAGTGAAAAACTGCAATCACAAAAGAGAATTACGTTTAAAGTTGCTTAAGGCCTTGTTACAGGAAGTATATGCGAAGGGTGGTGTCCCAGCCTATGTTCTTCAGTGAATGCTATCAGGTCCAGAGGTGTCCGCATAATAGAGGGATTGTTATATCAGGAGAGCTTGGTTAAATGCTTCTTAGCACCTAGAACATGGAAACCGGGAGTCGGCCTCATCTACGTCCCTGCTCCCTGACTTCTGGTG
>NW_011888896.1:5770112-5789384 GCF_000151845.1 Pteropus vampyrus | reverse complement strand
GTTTCCCCTTCTGGAAATCCGGGGCCAATGGTTTGCAAGGGCAGCTGCCTTGTTTAAACATAGGGAACTTGAGTTCCTTTCTCACCAGCACATTTTCTCTGCAGATTCTGCCTGGGCCACCCACAAGCATATGGCTAACCCTGATAGCTCTCCCGTCCCAGGAGGAGTACATGCTAATCCTGACACAAGGGCAGAGACCCGAGCCCAGGTCTGAACTGCTATCTGGACCAACCAGATGGTGAGAGGCAGAGAGAATCCAGAGTCGCTAGAGAGAGAGCACCAAGGGAAAGAGCAGGTCTCTCTGCCTTTGAGTCAGAGGGAGGGTGTGCTTCATCTGTGATGTGTTTTCTGAACACCGTGAAACAGCATTTTGGTGGTGGCCAGACCCCACAGGTAGCAAATGTTTTGATTCTGAGTACTTCTCTATGTGCACGACACTTTTAAAGGTCCTTTAAATGCACTGACTAAATTAGTCCTCACAACCATCCTGTGAGAGAGTGCTATTACTTGTTTTCTCATTATACAGATGGGGAAAGTGAGGCTGAGGAAGCTAAACAGTGTACCTGGGTAATAGCAGATAGGGGACTGGAATCCAGGTCCTTTGGCTCCAAAGCCTACACATTTAGCCATCAGGCTACATGCTTTCTTACGGTGGTGTGGTGTTTCTCAAAATGTATTACAACTTAACAGGTATATACAGAAAAAGAGGTTCTATGACACATATACTTTGAAAAGTCCTAGTTCAAACAAAGATAGGCACACTTCTTTTATGCAAGACTTCTCAAGGTCTTTCTACAGTAAGATGTATTTATGATCTTACTGTAAGAGGCATATGATTTATAGCGTTTTCCTCAATTATTTGAACACAGATATGTTTTCCTAGGAACAGCTTATGAAAACAGAGTTCTGCTGGCCACATTTGGAGTAAATGCAGGCAAAGGGAGTTGTCAGGAACAGGGCTTAAGTTCTGCCTCTTGCCATTTAAATAACTGCGTGACTCTGAAAATTGCTTAAGCGGAGCCTCAGTCTCCTCATCCACAAAATGGGAATAACAAGAGTCCTTATACCTCATGGAACTGTTGTGAGGATTAAATGCAAATGTAAAGTCCTCAAAATGGTGCCTGGCTCTAAGCATTCAATAAGTGGGAGATACTATAATGATGATCAACTATACTGAATTATTAAAGAACAAAGGAATTATGAGGATTCATCAAAAGAAGCTGAGAATCCCTGTAAATATAACTCTGGAGTGATCTTCACTAACAAGAGTTCGTGTTAGAAAAACATGAAAAATGTTTACATGAAAGAAAATTCTAAAACACCATAGAGTACATTACCATTCCAAGGGAAGAAGAAACAAGGGAAAATATTTGTAAAAAAACAGCTCAGACAAAAAGTTCCTTTGGCAAAGAGGGTTCTCTGATATGGTAACAAAAGCAGACCAAGGACACCAGCCAACTTCCTGAGCACTAAATCAAGATGAGACTTCCTTCACAAGGGACAGAGCCAGGTGCTGGACCCAGTGAGCTGAGGGAAAGCAGGGAGATGCATGCTGACTTTTTATGGGGATACATTCTCATAATTAAACTGAAAATGGCTTGGCATTAACGGGACGTCTTCCTGTTCCCATCTTATGGAGTGACTCACGCATCTGCCATTTCACTTGCAGTCACTGTGGGAGAACTGTGCAGGAACTCTGACTCCACAAAAGGCATCCCCCTCATGGCCTGACTCGGCAAACCACCCCCCCTTTCCGGTTATGCCTGCCAAACATGTGACAGCTGATTAACCAACCACCCCCCTCAAAAGAAACCACTAAAACCCAAAACCCCCCACCTGCAGAAGAAGGATGCTGCTCCCTGATGCAAAAGTGGAAGCCAAGGGCACAGCCCACAGCTCTAGGACCCAGGGTACCTGAAGCAATTTGCTCTTAGTGGGCCAGAGTGGCTCTTAACACTGGACCAGTTTCCTGTTGTGCAACTATGTAAATGAACCATGTGCTTGGGCCAGGGCCAGCTGTGCTGTGTGGCAGGGATGTGGAACACACTCAGGCAGCCCACAGGCTCAGACTCATGATGCCTGCCCCAGGGGTAGGGGCCCCTCATAGGCCACCTTCTCTGCCAGGGAAACTGTCCATGTGATATGGACAGCCAATTTCCTGGCAAGCAGAGCCTGGGGAAGACAGGAGCCAGGAACATCAGGAGATGTGGAATGAGTGGGCAGTTAATTAAAACCTAGGGGACTGGACTCCAGGCAAACTCAGAATGGTTTCTTTTGGTCGATTCTAATCAGCCTCAGTTTCCTCCAATGCAAGATGACAGGGTCTCATCTCTTTCTCCAAGACCTCCCCTCTGCAGGCATCAAAAATACACGTGCTTTCTAATGTCCACGACCGTGCTGCAAAGTGTCTCCCTGCCCATCCTGCAGCTACACAAACTGAGGCTTGGAGGACCGAGTCAGCATGGCCAGGGTCTCTACAAGTACTAGAGTTGTGGAGCCAGCGTTTGAACCGAGAACTGTGGATACTTAGATGTGTTCTCTCCTGAAATGCTACATGGGCTTCTCAGCTTCCTTAAAATGGTGTTTGCAACTTAAATCAAGTCTTAGTTTTTGACATGAAAATTACTTGGTAAATTATCTACTGAAAATTAAAAGTTTTACTTTTATGGACCCTTCTTGGACTACTTATTCTTTCTCATTGCCAAATGGAATGTGCTTAGGAAATTGTACATGGATTTTGAAATTAGCTAAAGCAAAGTCTAATTGTAATCCTCATATTAAATCATTAACAAAATAAATCACTAAAATAATTCCATGGCCAAACATGAATGACTTGATGCTGAAAGACAGAACAGGCCTGCAGGTGGTGGAAAGAGCTTCTCCATAACCCAGGTTAAAGAGGCTTAGAGTCTGTCTGCCCCGCTGCATCATTAATTGGCTGTGTAATTATACTAGACACTTAATCCTGCTCCCCTTCCCTTTCTGCATCAGTAAAACAAAGGACTTGGATTAGATTTGTTTCCCACCCATTTCCACATAGAGACTCCTTTGAATGTACAAACACTTAACTCTCCCTGCCACAGACAGTTATTCTTTTGGAACCTATTGTTCTAAGAATAATGACAAAATTTTATTTTATTAATTGCCACAATATCTTCATATACTTCAGTAAGAGTAGTGCATGGATGTTGGAGACATCATATTTATTCAGGTTACTGTCAATGAGTGACCCTTATAAACATTCTCTCACCCTTAGCAATAAACTGTCTACTTTACCATCCCCTGTCCACAAATTTTGAACTTTTGCATTAAATGACCTCAACCTTCCTTTCAGTGACAAGCTTTGATTTTATCATATGCCAATTATTTAAGAAACTACATATCAGGTTTCTATTTTTTTGTTTGGACTAATAAGGCAACTTTTCAGTTAGTGATTCTGTTCTGCAGTAAAACACATTCATCATGCAATGGTTCAACAGTCATGGATTAATTTACTCATCAGACACATACTGAATGTTTGGTCATGCTGGGTGCAGAGAGGTAAACAAAATAGACACGGTCACTGTCTCCTTTTCTACAGCAAGTCTTCCTCATGATCCTGAGCCTACCCCTCTCTTCATATCTAGCTTCAACCTCTTCCTGGAGCTCTGGTTTCTAATATTCACCTCCTTGCTCAACATCTCCGCTTGGGTATCTAAAATGCACCTCAAACTTAACACATGTAAAAGCAACCACCAATCCCTCCTCCCATGCCTGCCAAAATCCTTCCTTCTTTGGCATTCCCCCTCTCTCAAATGGCAACATCAAATACTTGGAGTCATTATGACTCCTTTCTTCCTCTCATATCCATCAGTTAATCTGGAGAAAGCTCTGCTGGCACCACCTACAAAAACACATCCAGAACCCAGCAGCTTCTTAGCACCTCCATGCTCCAGGTATGGTGTCAGCCACCCTCATCTCTCTCCAAGACTCCTTAGACAGCAGTTTAGTTGGCCTTTCCCATTTCTCTCTTGCTGCCCTATAGTTTATTTTACAATTAGCAGCTGGAGGGAAGCTTTCTAAATCCAATCTGATCACATCGTTCTTTTTTTCTCAAACCCTTCAGTGGCTTCCCATCATTCCTGGAATAATTCCAGGACCTTTGGATGGTTTATGAGACCCTAGATTTAGTCCCTGGCCATACTACTCCAGTCTTCTCTCCCACTTTTCCCCTAATTCTGTGGTCTACTTGCTTTTCCATAAATGTTCAAGGCCTGCTCTCTCGCCTTAGGGCCTTAGCATATGCTGTTCTCCCTACATGGAATGCTCTTCCCTTAGATATGTCTGTGGGTGATTCTCTTCATTTTTTCAGGTTTCTACTCACGTCGCCTTCTCAGGAAGGCATTCCTTGATTGCCATGCCTGAAATAGCCTTCACCTTACCCTACCTGTCACTTTCTTTCCCCTTACTCTGCTTCAATTTTCTTCTAAATGGATCACTCCTTGATATATTCTACATGTTTTTCATCTGCCTCTGTTCCTAGAATCTGAGCTCCACGAAGGCAAGGTCTGTCTTTTTCAATACTGTCTGCCCAACTCCTGAAACAGGGCCTGGAATATATGTGTTGAATGAATGAATGAGTGATGTAATATCGGGTTCTATTTTTATATGATCTCTAACTCCTATACCAACCTCACAAGGTGAATAATATCATAATCATTTCAAAAGTGAGAAAACATGTTTAAATTATAGTCTCACCACCTAGAAGACCAGAGTTTAAGTTGCATGTGTGAGACAAGATAGCTGAGGACATGGTAGTGTGTGGGAGGCTCGGTGACGTGGGTGGGCCTGTGGCTAGTTGGATCCTGACACGTCTGTGAGAATGAGCTCACTGAAATTATTCCAGCAGCCACTGAAGAAGTAGTAAAAACTCCCGAAAGGGTCATGCTGGTGAGGGTGAGTCAGGGAACTCTGAATCCCTGGCTGTTCCACTTGCTAGTCCTAACCCTCCTTGGGCCCTCGCACAAGTCCTGTCTTCCCACAGGTCTCTTGCTCACACTGGCCTCTTTCTCCCTGATTAAAAATAAGAGGTTCTGGGTTTGCCTCACTCCAAAGCCCATTCTCTGACCACATGGGCCGACTGACAGTTCTGAAGCAGGTAGAATGGGTTTTAGGAAGGTGTCCCAAAGGAAGATGACTAGCCATCCCCAGCTGTGTGCTTGGGCTGGGCAGCACCACAGTGAGGACACTGCGATCAGGTTTAGGTCTGACCTTAGCAGATTCTGAAACTCCATCAGTTCCCCTCAAAGGGGATCCTCTCAGGGAATGACCTGTGCTAGTCAAGCTCAGAGACACAGAGAAACCAGGCCTGTGCTCACTGCACAGCTCGGCCCTCCCTGGCATCAGGTGCCTCAGGGAAGATGCCAAATAAGACACTGGGAAGCCATGTGAGGAGCACATGGTCTGAGAAAAGAGAGGTAAATAACCCTGAGAGATGGCTCAGTTGGGCTGTGGCGAGACCCACAGGCCTCACTGTCCCCGAAGCAGGCCTGCCTCTCTGGTAAGCTCAGATCCACCAGGTCTCTGGCCCGGACAGTGCTTAGTAAATACCAACAATTCTTCCCGCTTACAGGCTCCAGGCAGACCTGACTTCCTTTGACACATTAAGTCCTTAGACAGGGAAACCCCAAGGAACACGGTTTCTGTTGCATCCAGTCAGGTCATGCTTACAATTCCGGGTTCAGCTCTTCCTGCTCTGGGATCCTCTCCCTCAAGATGACAACTACAGATAGTCCATCTCCTCCATTGTGTTTGGATTTTTACCAGCTGAAGTCTGAAAAGACCACCTCAGGTCCAGGCTCTGCTGAAGAACGGAGTGAGTTCCTACAAACTTCTAGCCACAGACCACCAAGGCACAACACTTTTTCAATACAGAGATCTAAGTTTACTAGACACCATGAGGTACTAGGGATACAGCAGTGAGGGCAGGCCGAAGTATTACGGGTGTTGTATGGGGACATGTGCTTGATGCTGGGAAATCACAGAGTAAAGGGGCTCTAACTGGCCCTGGGCATCAGGGATGGCCTTATGAAAGTGGTGTTCAAGGTCTATGCCTTCGAGGGAGAGCTGGCTTCAGAGTGATCTACTTGCAAGATCGGAGATTTACTCCTAACGGTTGGCTCATCACTGAGAATGTCCATGGGCCTCAGTGGTGAGGGAAGTGTTATGTTTCCACTCCTGCAGGCCAGAGCAAACCAGAGCTGGGCATAAGCAGGCACAATGAGTTCAGATATTCGGACAACAAATGGCTTGCTTAATCTAAGCCTAATGCAGTCATGAAGGCCACTGTAAAAATGGAACTGCTGCGGACCAGTAAGTAGTTACAACTCCTTCAGAGCCGCTTTTCAACCTTTTTCAAAAAGTATAAAAATGTTCATATCTTTTGAAGCAATAATCCTAATCCAGGGTATTTATCCTAAGGAAATAATCCAAAGTAAAAGGCATGTGCAGAGATATTCACTGTGCTTTTATTTATTAAAAATGAAGAAAATAAAAATTCATAAAACATAGAAGTGGATAAATTATGGCATGTCAGCTAGATAAAGCATCTTATACCACTAAAGGTATAATTTCTTAAGATTGTATTGCAATATAAAAATGTTTAATATATTACATTATTACCCATGCTACTCCAAGCTATATAAAAATCATACACACAAATGTACAGAGTGGTCAGAATATAGAAAGATAACGTTAATTTGCTAAACAAGACTATAAATGTTCTTTTATTATTGTTGTGTGAGCAATAAAAACAATTAAGAATGTGGCAAAGAAATATAATTAAGTCTCCCATATTTCTTCCTCACTCACCTAGAACAGGGGTCTGCAAATTACAGCATGTGCGCCAAATCCAGGCTGCTGTCAATTTTTGTAAATAAAGTCTAGTGGAACATAGGTATGCCCTTGTTTATGTGGAAATAATTCTATAACTTAGCACAATCTAGAATCCCCCCCCCACCGGCCTTATGTACTTGTCTCTGTTCCCCTAGAATCTAAAGTCTCTAAAGGACACTTCTGTCTATATCCTTATACTTGGTAAAAAGTGAGCACTTAAAAAATATGTATTGATTAAATTTGTAGGAAACAGGAATACATGAGTCAATGAATAAATGACTTGGAAGTTGCACAAGGATCAAAAAAAATAAAACAAAACACAAAAAAAACTGACCTGAAGATTTTAATTAAAGCCCAAAGTACAGAGAAACAGAAGGGGAGATAGATATTCAGGTATAAAGCTCTTCTGTATCACATGACTCTTCTGAATTCTTTTCTTTGGGGAGATGGTTTAGATGGGGAATGGAAGAGTTAAGATACTACAAAGTGGTTAACATACTCAGCAGGTACTCTGACTTTCTAAAGCTGAATACCAGCTGAGATAATTAAAGGCCTGAGCCTTCTCCTTTTTTTTAATTGACTCCCCTATAAACTACCTGCTGACAAAGGCATAATTAAGTTGACTCCTGTAAGAATACAGAAGGAAACTTTTCTCCTCCATTTTTAATTTTAAAAAGCCCCCACTTTGCCCACAAACTCAATGAGTACTTAAATTCTCTAGAACCAAACGGAACTACATTTTTTGTTGTTGTTCTTTTCTTTTTTAAATTAAGCCTGCAACATCCTTTCTTCCCAGTAACCAATCTGTCAGTCTCAGAAGTGGCTGGTGCTGGAGAAAGCATCCGGAGGGGGGCAGGCACCTAGGGGAGGAGGTGGCCAGACCAGCTCTTCACTGAGGGATGGAGAAATGCCCAGGAGCCTCCCCATTACTGTTCGTCTGTGCCGCCTAAAATTAAATCTGCAATTTTTTTTAATACTGTTCTAAAAATAGGAGGTTTGGCTTAAATCCACCAGTTGGTGTTTTGATTTTTAACTTATGTACAAAAGCCATGCTTAAGTCCTAGTGAGTACTGGTAAGTAATTCAGGAAGCCTGCAATTTTCTTTTGATTTCAAGGTTCTAAACATTTATTCTCTTAGAATATGGGGAAAAGTGAAAGGAAATAAAACGAAGGTGGGTGATAATGATGCAGAAGGCTTAAATTCCAGTTTGAAAGCAAAAGGCAGCTAGACATCCGTAAAGTTTTATTTATTTATTTATTTATTTATTTATTATATTTTTTTGACATTCATAAAGTTTTAAACGTTTTTTTCGGGGGGGGGGAGTGGGATGGAGGTGGGAGTGGAGGTACAGGGGCTACAATCCACTCAAAATAAATGGAAGAAAAACTGGTAAGTTTTAACTTACTTATATCTTCTGATGTCATTTCTGGAACCAACCTTCATGCACGCAAAACTGCAAATGATTCCTAACAGATAGCTTTAAAAGCATAAAGAATCTTCTGAGTGTTGGAAGGTCTAAGACTTGGTCTTGGGGATCAGAATTTTAAAGTCTCCTTCATTAGACACCAATCATAATCAGAATGTATTTTAGAGAAAGATGTGCTATTATTGCATCTTAATGGAGATCAATTTCACATGAAATGGGGTTATTTTTAAAAAGTTTTTATAGGATGGGAGTGGGGTGAGTGGGAAGTATAAGAAGCTATGTGCTTCTGGACAAAAAGACTGAAGTACCTAATATATTTGATTTCACTTGTTAATTTTAGCAACAATTTTCAACTCATCTCTAGAGTGTAAAGATTTGCAATTGTGTGTGTGTGTGGGTAGCATCATGTGTGCACCATGAAAGCCACCATCTCTCCCCCTCTGCCGGAACAAACACCCACAAACTGATGGGGATGCTCTGAAGGTTAAATTGGATAGTTCAATTGTCCAGGAATGTACGCTATGCAAACAATGTTGGCTCCCCGTGCCAAGGCAGAGATATTGTGGGACTTGAGGCTGCTGTCTGCAAGAAGGATGGTGGTGCACAGATCTACTCACTGGGGCAAAGTGGGAACTCTTAGAGAGTAGCCCCAAAGTTTCAATATCCTAATCTGCAAAGGACAAATAATTACAGAATTTGCTATATTAAAACCAGAGACTGTTAGTCTGCATGGTGAGGAGGGGGAGGAATAAAGAGCCTTCCTTTTAGGGAGGAAAAAAGGGAGAGAACCTGCAAAGTGGACTACAATTCACTTTTTAAGAGTCTTCTGCTTGCAAAATGGTTTTTTTGAAGAGAGGAAGTGCTAGATATTTAAGAGTTTGGTTAAAGAACAATAAAGAAATCCTGGTTTTTCAGGTGCTGGTAGCAGAGAAACTAAAGTATTAGGAAGCAGGCTGCCAATCAAAGATCAACCCTGTCAGAAGGTCAGAGAAGCCCAGCAAAGATACCGTAGGCTTCTGGGAAGAGGTAGTTAGATTTACAAAAATCTCCTTTATGCATTTATTTGTCTTCAGAGAAACACAGGAGATGTGGGATCTTCAACTGAGGCAGCAAGAAGGGTCAGGATGCAGAACAGGGGCCTGGGGGCAGCAAGAGAGGGTGGAGGAAAGACTGCAGGGTCTCTCCTTGGGATGGCGGGTGTTTTATTTGCGCCAAGAGTTCCCGAAATAATTAACATGTGCTGCCATTCTTGTTTTTCCAGTCGTGACTTCATCCAGTCCTTGTAGAAACTCAGAATTAAATGTCATGGTTTTGTTTTTTGGAAAGCAAAACTCCCCCAAACAAGGGAGTTCTGCATACCGCAGAGAGCACGTGAGATCGGGAAATGGTTGCAGAGGGCTAATCATTAACAAGCTGCTTTTGAAGGAAGGACTGCCCCTTTCTTTGCTGACGATCACATTTCCTTCTTTTGGATCCTGCTCTGTCCTGGTTTACTTTCTGTTTCTCCCACTCGTTTCCATGCATTCTTCCGAAACACATGCGAAGTCCAGAATAACCTCTCCCTTTCTGCCGGCCAACTCAACACTTCCCCTCACAAACTCTCCTTTTTCAAAATGAATTCATCTCCGACTTATTTTTCCAAGGCCTCTCCCTCTTCTGACTCCCCTGGGGCGGGGGCTGTGGGGGTAGGAGTGAGGAGTGGAAGAGCTCCCCTCCTTCCTAAATAATGCAGGAGGGTAAAGTAGAAGTAATCTGTAGGAAAAGTGTAAATAAAAAGGTATCTGAGAGGAAGAACAGTCTGGCAATTAAATGCAGAGGCAAAGAGCTCTGGGTTTACACCCTGGCTTTGTCACTTACTAGCAGTGAGGCTTTGGCTAGGTTACCTAACCTCCGAAAAGTCTGTTTTCTCACCTGCAAAATGAAGATGCTAATGTAAAAACCCACCCAGGGCTGTAAGGGGAATTAAATGAGACAAAGCATTTGAAGTGCTTCCAGTTCCTGAAACAGTAAATACTCAACAACTGTTTGCTGCTTCATCATCATCATCATCATCATCATCATCATCATCATCACTATTTTGATGTAAACCCTTTGGGTAGGAATGTCACTCGACATCCCCCACTGCATAAAGAGTAACAAGAACTCAGTACTCTAAAAGCTAAAACACAGCACAATAAGGAAGGCTTGGGTGCCATCATTTGCTGATTGCATCCCCTGGGAAGCACTTTTCAGAGGCAATGTGCAGAATGTAGAAAAGGGCCTATTTTTAGGCAATTCCAGTGAGGACACATTCGTTGATCTGAGTGCTTTCCTTACCTGGAGTGCTACCCTCAGCCACATCCCCTCTTCTCGGGCTGTCAGCCTTCCCAAGGGGAGGGAACACAGCCCTGGACTCAGGAATTTACAGCCAATTTGCCCTACTCTTAAAGTCTCTTTTCCTTTTTGGTGACCTCAAAGCTTAAGAGGAGTGAAAAGCAACAGCTCCTCCTCACAAATAAAGCAAGGACCCTGCCTGCTGGTACTGATTCACTGGGGAAGGCTTGTCCCATTTGTAGACTTTCCCAGAAAATGACACAAAATACACAAAGGCTCCAAATCTCAGAAAGGCTGTGATTCACCAGGGTGTGCTTCAGAGCCAGAGCTTTGGGGATGGGAGGTACACCACTGCCCAGCCTGCAAAGAGCCAGTCTTCTTCTTAAAAAAAAAAAAAGAAAGAAAGAAAGAAAAAGAAAAAGAAAAAAAAGAAAAAGAAAGAAAGAAAGAAAGAAAAAAGCCGAACCTTTCCTAATAAGGTAATGCCACATGCCATTTGTGGTTTCAAATTGCTCAGCACTCCAAGATCATATGACATTCACAGCAGCCATCCCTTCACGCTTGTGCAAGGTTCTGCAGGAAGAATGAGAGTCTCTCTTTGGTGTGTCCCTGGGGATTACAAATGAATAGGGAACATGCTCTGCCGGTGGAACCCCACATTTTCCTGATTAACCACACTGGCCTCATGTCTCTCCCTAGCACTGCTGCCTGCAGGATTCTGGCTTTGTAGGCCCAGGCACTGAAAGCTCTCAGGTTGCTTTGCACGCATGGTTTCTCTCTCCAACTAGGTACATGGTTCTGGAGGGCAGAAACACTCCTTTATTTCTTTTGTTTCACCCTGCTATGCTTATCAAGGCGTAATCCACCCAGCAGTTACTCAATAAATGCTTGATGATGGATTAGTGCTGAGAATTTTACAGATCAGTAGGTGATCGCTTTATATCATTAACCTCCAACTTATGAATCTGCAGGGTTTCAGAAATGGGTTTCAAAGAAGGTCCTTATAGAGCATATTTTCCCATAGAAACAGTATTATAACTGGGGAGGTTAGGTTTCCAGGCCTGCTCATTTCTCAGACTACCCTATTCATATTTATATACCCTCTTATTGAGCATTATCACTCGTCTCAGACTCGCATCAGACTGGCAGTACATGTGCGGGACATGTTCTTTCAACATAACGATTAGTTTAGTTTACAGCATCAGTGATTTGCACAGACTTTCTCCCCCTCTTATTGGATGTATTTTCATATTTTATGATACTTTATGTGGGTCACGATTTATACATTAGGTATTTCAAAAATAACATTAAGAAGAAATTATTTTTGCTCATCATTAAAAAAGATGCATGTACTTTCGTTTTTCCTTTTGTATTAGGATATTTTCTCAACAGCTCAGAACTACAGTTATTATTTGAGTCACCCTGAACCCCAATCATTTTTACACACGCACACACACACACTCTCTCTCTCTCTGCTATATATCCATTCGGATTCTACCTATTTCCAAAACAGATTTGTAGAAAAAATATCACAGCTCTAGGACTAGCCATTTGTATTTTTGTTTTATATATATTTTTGTTTTATATATATATATATATATATATATATATATATATATACACACACACACACACATACATATATATATATGCACACACATATATATTATATATCATATATATGACATATATAATAAATACATATTAATGTGTTATATATTTATTTGGGACCATTAAAATCTATTTTTAGCCACTAATAAGTGAATGACATTAGCTATAATGTCATTCACTTATTTACTAAAGTGAATGACATTAGATATAATGTCATTTACTAAAGTGAATGACATTAGATATAATGTCATTCACTTATTTACTAAAGTAAAAGCTATAGTTGTTCAAAAGTAAGGCAGCATCTATAAGACGCTTTCTCGCTGGGGTGCAGGGAGCATGTTTAATGGTCTGCCTCTGGGAGTAACACCACCCTGCAGAAGAAAGCTTTCTGTGGCTCAGAGAGAAGGACAAACACCATCAGCTGCCTGGCCTGTGGTGAGGACAGTCTGGGCCTCAGGACCCAGTTTCCTTCACGGCCTGCGGTATGGCAGCTCCAGGAGAACTTGTCCACTGTCTAGGATGGGGCCTTCCAGAAGGTCAGTTACTGTGTTTGGGACCATAAATACAAAATACATTGCACCCAAATGCCTGCTGTTGTACTGGTCCTGGTAATAACTCCCCGGACACTCAGGTAACCTAAAAAGTCATACCTAGGCCTTTGTTCTCATGCAGTAGCATTCTGAAAAGATAAATCTAAATGATTTTCCAGCATGAAAAGCACAATGTCTCTTCCATCTCTAAGAATGGTATAAAGGATTATCCAGTGGACACTCCAGAAGTGCCAAGCCGAAACAACATGCAAACAGGAAGCTCTCCCAAACCCAAACATGCGAAACTCTTATACTAAATGTGCCTCTCCCCATCTTTTGGAGTTCACAGTGCCTTTCTAACCCAAATTATTCTTTAATGCAGCACAACAGAGATGTCACATTAATGACCACGAAGCGTGACAAGTACCAGTACATTTGTATCACATCTGTCTTTCAGCAAGAATTATTACTAAGAAGAAACTGCGGTCTCTTCTCAACCCCACTGTGCTTGGTAGGAACTCAATATGGGTCATCCTTGATTGCTTGGGCTGACCCTTTAATGAGAAGCTCTGAATAACTATTCTTGTTAGCTGCCCTTTTCTTATATAGCCTCTTAAGAGAAAAATCTAACATATATTCCTCTATTCTCCTAACATTGAGAGAAATGTAATTTAATCAACACAGCAATTAATTACCCTATATTCATCTTTCCTTGGTGTTTTGGGATGTTGCTGTTTCCAGCTCTCATCAGTGACAGGAGGGCAGCTGTTTAGCTGTAGCAAGTATAGAAGACTGGATGTACCTGGATTCTAACAGACAGCTTTGAAAGTATGACTGTTTACTTTCAAAAATTTCACACATGAAGAGTGCATTGTTGTTTGTCCCCGAAAAATGCCAAGTATGCAGGAGTGAGGTTAATAGCTTTTATGTAGTCAGATCCCAGTTATTTGAACTATTCTAATTTTGGGATGGCAGATGTGTGGCATGTGTGCTGCCTGTTTTCTCACTGCACCCATGGCAGACATCACTAATAGATCTCGACGCTCTTCCTTACTGGGCCCAGACGTGAGTTAATTAATACCTCTTTTCCACACCTGGCTCCAATCCATTGTAGGTACCACATATGATGAAAAACAATTAGCTATTCCTGTTCTAATTGATTTCGTACAATTTATATTCTTACCTTTATGCAACTGACAATTGGCTAAGGTATCATTCCTTTGGCAACATTCTCTCTATTCTCAGCTAATCCCTCTGCTAATCTGAGCTACAAATAACATGAGCTATCATCCATTGCATGTTTACTATGTGCCAGACACTGTTAGACATAAAGTGCCAGTTTACGTTCCTGTGTCCTTACGAAAATATCAAGGAAGGGTAAGCTCGAATCTGATCTGTATTACAACTTCCGCCACTTTTCCCTGGTGACTCCAAAGCTGAATCAGTGGCCTCCCTCTGGCCTCCTACAGTGCCACCACTGCATTGACCTCACTGTAACAGCGACAAATCTATGTGACTGACTGTCTTCTCTACTCATTTCCATTAAGGGAAGACCCCTGTCTTACTCACCTTTGAAATCCCAGCACCTGGAACACCTTCAGAACATAGTAGGTGTTCAGTAAATAAGGCAGAAGCATTTAAAAAACAAAACAACAACAAAAACTCCTGTTTTTAAATACTTTTAGGGCTTCAACTCATGCTCTACAATAAAGAGACAATCCTAAACAACTGCTACTATGGGAGGTCATTTATATCATAAAGCAAGGTGTGCTGGCTCAGATAAACTGGAACACAGGCAGGCAGGGCCAGGCAGTCCCTAATGGCTTGCACAGGTCTGAGCATCCTGAGCACTGAAAGAGCCATGCTCACCCATGCTCTGTTTCTGCCTTTACGCTTTACTATCTTCTTCTTCTCCATTCTCTCTTCTTCCTCCTCCTACTTCTTATTTTTTTGCCTTTCCCCACCTCCCACACTGCAATGTGTTCTACTCAGTTCTACAATCCCAGCGCTTAGTCAAGCGCTTGGGCAGTGGTGAATAAAGATTCTTGGAAGGAACCTGAACTAAAAAGAACACTGGCCTGAGCTGAGAGAGCAGGGAGCTGGTTCCGGAACTGCCCTGATCCCCCTGGCAGTTTCGCTCCTGCTCGCTGATGGGAGAAGGCTGCCCCAGAGAAGAGGCGGAGCCCATTAAGTGTGACGGTTTATTCACGCACTCTGACACGTCAAAAGCAGGTTTTCTATCACTTCTCCTTTTGTGACTTCTGTGAACAGGGCTGGTGTTGTCACTCTATCATATCCTATCCCTTTTTGGCCACCTCACACTTTACCATAGTCCATTTTGTGCAGCCTATTTACTATTATGTACGAGAACCTGCTGTTCCCCGCCTGTGCCCAGGCCTGCAGAGTTGTGACCTTTCTAACACTCACTGCCTACGGTATTTTTTTTTTTTTCTTCCATTTCTTCTTACCATTGTCTCTGCACAAATTCTTAGGAGGCTCAAGTGTAACCTGCCAGCATGGCCCACAGGGCTCTGCCTGTTCTGACTCCTGATTACCTCTCCAGTTCGTCTCTGACCCCACCCACCTCCCACACACGAAGCTCCAATCATACATGAACTCATCATTCCGTCCCCACCACAAACCTCCGCCTACTGCTGTGGTCTCCAGTTCAGGGAGTGGCCTCACCACCTGGGCAGCTGCCCAAGTCACACTGTGGAGTCACCCTGGCCTCCCTTCTCTCCCCGACTGAACCTCCTCTTCTATCTCCTAGTCCTGCTCAGTCTACCTCCATAATATTTTCCAAATTGGTATGTTTTTATCCCCACTGCTATCACCCTAGTTGGGACTATGAGCAGCTCTCCATTGGATTACTGCAACGTTGTGACAGCTTCATAGCTGGTCTTGTCTACCTTCTGTCAGAATCCCCACCGATCTCTTTGCAGGCAGAGTGATCTATCAGAAAGAAGGATCTGATTATATGCCTCTGCTTTTTAGAGTTTTTCTACAACTTAGACCTCACTTCCTCCGGGAAGCCTTCCTGATATGCTCCTGTAGCACCTGTATTTCTTCCATTAGAATAATGACTGTACTTGTAGGTCTTCTCCATTAGAAGCAAACTTTGTGAATGTCCACCTTGTCTTCCTCTGAGCACTCTGAGATTTTTTTTGATTCATTCTGTAGCAGGAACTCTAGCCTGCCACTCAACAGCCATCTCCCCCTTCCTCTCAGCTGGCAGAACAAGTATATCCTTTACTCATGTGATTAAGGTAAATCCAGATTGTTTTAGGCCACATAAATGACTCTATCCCATTTTTCAGGAATGATTTTAGGGGTGGGCACATGTCTCAGTTCTGGCCAAGGAGACACGAGGGAAAGTTGGCAGGGGGCGTTTCAAAAGGTCTCTGCATTCTTAAAGAGAGATGCATAAGAAACGGTTCTTATCTCCCTTGGCACTGGTATGAGTGGATGGGATGCCTGCAGCCTTTCTGTATCTAAGAGGAGAGCTAGATGATGCTGTGAGCATGACATAACAGATGAAAAAAAATTGATGTTGATGAGCTGCTAAACAGGTCAGCTGCGGACGGCCTACATCTGAACTTCTTTTTAGATGAGAGAATAAGTCCCCTTTTGAGTTTTCTGTTACCTATAGTCCAAACAAATACAGCTTCCCTTAGGGCATTTTTTACTTTCTATTTTATCTTAGAGGTACCTGGGTATAGACTTTGTTTCTTCTGTTATATTACGGGCTTTGAGGGCAGGGTTTGCACGTGATATGTCCTTTAATCTCCCAAAGGCATGGTGGCTTATCCCACTCCTGTGCTTGAATGAAGACTACTTTCTGAATTCATACTGTGAGGTCCTATCTACCTTTTAAAGGTTCTTGCCTTTCTTAGAGGCTTAATTTGTTTGTGTGCTCTTGTTTGTGCTTTTAAAATGTTCAACATAGGAAGAAAAATGAACAAAATATAAAAAGCTCTATGGTCAGCTCTGGGAGGCAAAATCTATGTTATCCATCCTTATATCCCTTATAGTACTGATCACATGCTTCGTGCACAGTGCATACTCAACGTGTTTGTTAAATGAATAATTTAATTTGCTTCTGATGAGTCAAGGGCACTTAAGACTTTTACAGTGTCCTCGAGTCATAATGATGAACAGTAATTATCAACAAATTGTGCTAAATATAACCCGATCCTAGGACATCACTAGTGGTAATTTTTTGTTTGTCTATGTGACAAAGTTGATATCACCAAGACGTGAAGGCTTTAGAACAGAACAAGCAGAGCTAGGCATTGCAGAACAAGGCAAAAACAAAAGTTCGAGCAGCTCAGGTACCTGGTGAATGTGCCCTGAATGTCCATCTTGTTTGTATGAGGCTCTGGGCTATAACCAAGGCAGACCAACTGTCTTCATGGGGCTTAGCGTCTGTGGACTAGGGGTAGGAAAACAGGCAACTTCAAAAGAGTGGGGTCAGTGTTACAAAAAGGAATTCCCAGGCCACACTTGGTGAGTCAGGAGCACCTCCCAGAGGAATGGCCACAGTGCCCCTGAATGCAGAGAGGATGTTAGTTAATCAGAGGAGGGCAAAGAAAGAAGAAAAAGGAGTAGCATGACTAGGCTTGCGGTTTATAAGAAGCCCATTCTGGCTGCATTCTGGAGTGGCAGATACAAGGCTGGAGCCAGAGAGACCAGGTGGGAGGCTGGTACTGATACTCCCTACAGAATAACGGGGGCCTCTCAGGCAAGAAACAAGGTGATGACAAATGATGTTGGGCTTGGGTCTCCAAGAGCTCATGGTACTATGGCTGTTGCTCAAAGGATGACAGCTATAGACATCAGCCTTCCACCTTCTGGGTTTGGGATGAGGAGTAGGTTTGTGTTGGAGGTAATGTGGTACAGCACAAATAGTTAAATTTTCTATTTGGTTGTAAAACACTTTGTTAGAAGGAAATATGAAAACCTGATACTTTAAAAGAAGCAGAGTAGCTCTGCTGAACCTGGGTGTGTGTGTTTGTGTGTGTATGTGTGCGCACACATGCATGTGTGTGATACGAAGTCCTACTTCCTTACTCCCACAGTTATAAGAGCATGGGGGTAGTTCTGATCTCAACACTGCCACTGATTCCTCTGTGAGCCAGCTCGAGCCTCCTTGACCCTCAGTATTTTCACAAGTCCTATGAAGAATCTGAACTGTAAAATCTCCAAAATCAACACCTACTTTGAATTTCCAACTTCAGGCCACAAAGGGATTTGGTGAAATAAGGCTCCTTGAAAACTCACTACAGGAGTAACCTGCACTTTGAGGTTCATGATTCTGTGGGCCAGAGCTTCTCATCCAGTTCCCCTGGATGAGGTTCAGGTGTGCCTCAGCCCCAGGTGGCCAGGCACCATCGTACAGTGGCTAAAAAAGAACTCTGGAATCAGGTGGGCCAGGGTTTATGTTCTGACTGTTTCACTTACTTCCTGTGTGATTTTGACAAAGTTACATAACTTGTCTGTGCCTCAGTTTCCTCATCTGTAAAATGAAGGCAATAGGCAATAATATTATCTATATTATAGGGTTATCACGACAAAGATACTTAAAGGTCTTAAAATAATGCCTGACTTTTAGTAAGTACGCAGTACTTGTTGGCTGTTAAAATCTTTCTTTACCTCAATTTCCTCATCTATAAAATGGTCATAATAACCAAACCTACCTCACAGGGTTGTTGTGAGTACTAAATGTAATAATACGTGTATAGTGTTTAGCATAATAATTTGTACATAGTAAGTGTGCAATAAATGCTAGTCATTGTTATTCCTAGAAGATCCCCCCTGCCCACCCCGGCAATCATTTAAAAAATAATACACTCATATCGGAATGTTTCATGCAACAAAGAAATTCTTTCTTTGAAAAATTTCAGCAAAATTTTGACCCCATTACCCTCCTCTACCCCAAGTCTCCATCATGTGCAAAGCACTCTACTTTTAGGCTGATTAAGCTTCACAGTGGCTCTCCTAAGAGCTCTGATGTCCTTCTAAATATTCTAGGGTTCCCTTCAACCTGATACTAATATGCCATACTCGCTGCCATTTAGGGGTTATTCAAAATTCTGACTTCGTAAAACAGGGAACAAGGCACAAAGGTTTCTCCTGCAGTGGCTTCTGAAGACAGTCTACTTGGCTTGGCAGGGAACAGAAAAAAGTGTTGTTTTATGGTATCAAATACCAGAAGTAACTCTCATAGCTGCTAACCTTTTGGAGCTCTTCCTATTTCCAGATAGTTATTAGATCACTCCTACTATACTCTTTGTAGGGCAATCAGTTCAATGCTATCTCTTTTCTTTTTTTTTTTTTTGCTTTCTTTGATATTTGGCCAACCTCGCCACCTAGTGGCCAGTCAAGCATAAACATGCTCTCCTGAAAAGGCAGAAAAGGTGGGCTGGCAAATATAGTGCTCAAGATACCAAGGGCCTGATGGATTGTACCCGGTCCAAAGTGAAGAAACTGAGGCCCAGAGAAATGAAGGATGGTGCCAA
>NW_011888896.1:5764214-5769792 GCF_000151845.1 Pteropus vampyrus | reverse complement strand
GGTCAGTGTTACAAAAAGGAATTCCCAGGCCACACTTGGTGAGTCAGGAGCACCTCCCAGAGGAATGGCCACAGTGCCCCTGAATGCAGAGAGGATGTTAGTTAATCAGAGGAGGGCAAAGAAAGAAGAAAAAGGAGTAGCATGACTAGGCTTGCGGTTTATAAGAAGCCCATTCTGGCTGCATTCTGGAGTGGCAGATACAAGGCTGGAGCCAGAGAGACCAGGTGGGAGGCTGGTACTGATATTCCCTACAGAATAACGGGGGCCTCTCAGGCAAGAAACAAGGTGATGACAAATGATGTTGGGCTTGGGTCTCCAAGAGCTCATGGTACTATGGCTGTTGCTCAAAGGATGACAGCTATAGACATCAGCCTTCCACCTTCTGGGTTTGGGATGAGGAGTAGGTTTGTGTTGGAGGTAATGTGGTACAGCACAAATAGTTAAATTTTCTATTTGGTTGTAAAACACTTTGTTAGAAGGAAATATGAAAACCTGATACTTTAAAAGAAGCAGAGTAGCTCTGCTGAACCTGGGTGTGTGTGTTTGTGTGTGTATGTGTGCGCACACATGCATGTGTGTGATACGAAGTCCTACTTCCTTACTCCCACAGTTATAAGAGCATGGGGGTAGTTCTGATCTCAACACTGCCACTGATTCCTCTGTGAGCCAGCTCGAGCCTCCTTGACCCTCAGTATTTTCACAAGTCCTATGAAGAATCTGAACTGTAAAATCTCCAAAATCAACACCTACTTTGAATTTCCAACTTCAGGCCACAAAGGGATTTGGTGAAATAAGGCTCCTTGAAAACTCACTACAGGAGTAACCTGCACTTTGAGGTTCATGATTCTGTGGGCCAGAGCTTCTCATCCAGTTCCCCTGGATGAGGTTCAGGTGTGCCTCAGCCCCAGGTGGCCAGGCACCATCGTACAGTGGCTAAAAAAGAACTCTGGAATCAGGTGGGCCAGGGTTTATGTTCTGACTGTTTCACTTACTTCCTGTGTGATTTTGACAAAGTTACATAACTTGTCTGTGCCTCAGTTTCCTCATCTGTAAAATGAAGGCAATAGGCAATAATATTATCTATATTATAGGGTTATCACGACAAAGATACTTAAAGGTCTTAAAATAATGCCTGACTTTTAGTAAGTACGCAGTACTTGTTGGCTGTTAAAATCTTTCTTTACCTCAATTTCCTCATCTATAAAATGGTCATAATAACCAAACCTACCTCACAGGGTTGTTGTGAGTACTAAATGTAATAATACGTGTATAGTGTTTAGCATAATAATTTGTACATAGTAAGTGTGCAATAAATGCTAGTCATTGTTATTCCTAGAAGATCCCCCCTGCCCACCCCGGCAATCATTTAAAAAATAATACACTCATATCGGAATGTTTCATGCAACAAAGAAATTCTTTCTTTGAAAAATTTCAGCAAAATTTTGACCCCATTACCCTCCTCTACCCCAAGTCTCCATCATGTGCAAAGCACTCTACTTTTAGGCTGATTAAGCTTCACAGTGGCTCTCCTAAGAGCTCTGATGTCCTTCTAAATATTCTAGGGTTCCCTTCAACCTGATACTAATATGCCATACTCGCTGCCATTTAGGGGTTATTCAAAATTCTGACTTCGTAAAACAGGGAACAAGGCACAAAGGTTTCTCCTGCAGTGGCTTCTGAAGACAGTCTACTTGGCTTGGCAGGGAACAGAAAAAAGTGTTGTTTTATGGTATCAAATACCAGAAGTAACTCTCATAGCTGCTAACCTTTTGGAGCTCTTCCTATTTCCAGATAGTTATTAGATCACTCCTACTATACTCTTTGTAGGGCAATCAGTTCAATGCTATCTCTTTTCTTTTTTTTTTTTTTTGCTTTCTTTGATATTTGGCCAACCTCGCCACCTAGTGGCCAGTCAAGCATAAACATGCTCTCCTGAAAAGGCAGAAAAGGTGGGCTGGCAAATATAGTGCTCAAGATACCAAGGGCCTGATGGATTGTACCCGGTCCAAAGTGAAGAAACTGAGGCCCAGAGAAATGAAGGATGGTGCCAAATGTCAGAGAGAAGAAAGCCAATGTGGAACAATGTGGAAAACCCAGACCTTAGAGTCAGGGCGTGCACTGCCTAAATTCTACCCTCGGCAAGACAAACTGACCATTCAACAAACATTGACTGAGTACTTACTATGTGCCAATAGCTGTGCTAGATGGTGGGGCCATGACAAGAAGCAAGGAAGACAAGACTCTTATCTTCACAGTCAAACGGGAGAGGATGATAATTACAGGGAATCAACAATACTAGTTAATGTGAATTAAGGACTGACTCTGCTGCCAAACACTGTGCCAAGACCTTGAGGTATGCTAGCAACAATCACATGATGGGGTGCAACTATTATTCTTGCTTGAAAAATGAGTGGGAGAACATTTAAGCTATAAGTAATAAACTTAGGGCTCTAAGTTTTTGAATATGAGGTTGTTGGACTATATGCTAAAAGATTTCTAAGGACTCTTTCCAGCTCAGTTTTTCTTTACTTCTAGGATTTCGGGGGTAGAGCTGAGATGAGAAACCAGGACTCTCTTTATATACTGTGCTAATCTTTGTTTATTGATAATAACTGGTAGTTAGCAAATGCTCACTATATGCCATGTCCTGTGACTTTATATCAGCTCATGCAATCCTAACAACCTATGAGATACCTTTAAAATGGAAATAATATACCTGAGTAAAATATCATGTTCTAAAATGGTTTTAAAAAAAGAAAAGGTCCCAAGATAAGTGGAGAAGCTTCCAACCTTGATCCAGTTGTAGGATTCTTAACCATTGTTTTGCCTTTGTTTGATTTAGTTATGTGGTGGGTTAAAAATACACATTGGTGTCCTCAGGCTCTTATAGCAGGAATGGATAATGCACCCAGGCAAATGATGGTTCAAAGATGAATTACTGTCCAGGGAAATATGGAGCACATTTCTTAACCACATCACTTTGGGTAACTTTGGGATTCTACAGAGCTTGCGAAGCCAAGTGCCAGGCAAACCCAACCCCCTTGGTTTCATTCAAGATTCCAAATGAATAAAGCACATTCCAAGATTTCCACTGAGTACATCAGAGATCAGCAAAGTCTTGAACATGGTATTGCCATCATTCTTTATTCTGTCTTCCCTGGGGATATCTACAAAGCATCCACTTTCTGTGGTGAGGCCATCGGGCAAGCTCCCACGGTGATTTTGCAAATGGAGGCACTGAGTTCCTGGGAGGAGAGGGCTTGCTTCAGAGTCACAGGAGGTCTCTTGTGGTAGGACCGCTTCCTCCTACACCTGGGAAAGCAGACCATGTGGGACCTGGAGCTCCTCAGGTCTTGTAGAGATTAGCCTCTCTGGACAGGATCTCCAGAATGATACTGTAGTGGGCCACAGTGAGAACATCTGCTAGATATGCTAGACTGTTCAGCCTAGAATGCTCTGCTATCCTTCTCTGAATAGCAAGATCTCATTTAACTTTCTAGGTTTAGAGATTAATGCCTGCCTTGCCTGACCACCATCCTGGCCCTAAGCCAAGCTTGTCCCTCTTAGGAACTGCTACACTCTCCTAGTGCCTAGCACAGGACTGTAATCTCAGATTTGCTTATCTGTGGACCGTGAACATCTTCAGAAGGTGGACTGGGTGGCTCATCTATCCTTATGAACTCAGTACCTAAGGTGTCTGGATTGCAAAGGTGCTGAAAAGTAAAGCAAAGCCAAAAAGGAAAAAAAAAAAAAGTAAAGCAATAGAGAGTAAAGCAAAAAATTCCAAGGCTGGAAGAGGCTTAAGAAATCAAGAGGTCATCTCATTTAAACTCCTGCTTAATATAGGATTTCCCTCAAAATATCGTTAAAGAAAAACAAAAGTTTAATAAAGAGCATGTGTTTGTATCTATATCTAAATGATAGATTACTTTTTCTACTAGAATAGTGGTAAAGACACAAAAAGCAAGATTTCACTCAGATCTTCCTTCTTTGAGAGTTAGCATCTTTTTTAGATTTTTTTCTTCCTAAGTTTTAAAGAAATACATGCTCTTGAGAAAAAAAATGTAGAAATATATTAATGTGGATAACAGATAACAAGTTAACATGTTGCTATATTTCCTTCGAATCCTTTCCCCATGAGTTAAAGTAGCTGAAATCATACTCTGTTATTTGATTATATATTTTTTCCTTCTCAGCAAAGGAATTTCCCTATGTGATTACAAACTCATTAGCACCATGTTTCAAAACTCTTATTTTGACACAACCTTTTAACTTAGAGAAAAGTTAGAGGAATAGTACAAAGAATCCTCTGATACCCTTCACCCAGATCTGGATTTCTCAAATG
Organism: Pteropus vampyrus; assembly: GCF_000151845.1. Lineage (NCBI taxonomy): Eukaryota > Metazoa > Chordata > Mammalia > Chiroptera > Pteropodidae > Pteropus > Pteropus vampyrus. The sequence continues at coordinate 5,765,447 of NW_011888896.1, read as the reverse complement.
TCAACAATTTTACTGTATTTATTGTTATCCCTTCATTCTCCATGAATGAAGGGATAACAATGGGAGAGGGGGAGAGGGGGAGAGGGGGAGGGGAGAGTGGGAGGGAGAGGGAGGGAGAGGGAGAGAGAGAGAGAGAGAGAGACAGAGAGACAGAGAGACAGACAGACAGACAGACAGACAGACACAGGAGACAGACAGAGAGAGGCATGCACAGATGATGTTGTTTTACCCCTAAACACTTCAGTGTGTTTTTTATAAATAAGGAGTTCTCTTGCATAACCACACTACAATTGATATACTACTATTATCTGTATACAGCCTTATTCAAATTTCAGCAATTGTCTCAAAAATGTCTTTTACAGCAAAAGAAAATTCTAAATTCTACACTACATTCAACTGTCATACCTCTTTAGTCTCTTTTAATCAGGGACGGTTCCTGAGTCTTTCTCGTATTTCACAATATTGATTTTTTTTGAGTAAAGGCCAATTATTTTGTGGACTGCCCCTCAGTTTGAGTTTGTCAGCTTTTTCTTCCTGATCAGATTCACGTTATTCGCTTTTGACCCACAAAAGTGAACATGCATGGTTTTTAATGATTGTAGTAAGATTTTGTTTTACGTAAGTAATCCCTTATTATAGAATTGTGGGCTATTTTTTAATTTTTCTCTATTTTCAAAACGAAGCTCTTTCCTTCTCTTCCTATCAACTACCTATCTATTGGCTCTTCATTAATTTCTATATTAACAATTTATTCATTATATTAAAAGAATGGACATTTTAAGGCCATTGATATATTAATAACTTTTTCTAAAAAGCTCCCGGTGACTTGCACTCCCACAACTGATGAGTGTCTGCTCTACCTCAGGCCAAATGGCTTTGCACACTCGCATGTTACAAGATATATTTTGATTTGGAAAGACAAAAAACAATATCGCATTGCTGTGTTCGTAGAATCTATCTAACAGCATGGTTATGAAGGGCATTGTTCCTCTCATGACACTGAATATATTCATTCATTTGTTCATTCCTTCACTCATTCAGCAAATAGTCACCGAGTGTCTGCTCTGTGCCAGTATTTTTCTATATGCTAATATCGAGCTCTCGTGTAAAGAAATAAACAAGATGATACAGCTGGTGCTAAGGGCTATGAAACAGTCCAAGAACATGTAATTTGAGGGGTACTCCAGGTAGACACAGGCAAGAGGCCTGGTACCTGGAGAAAGATGACCAAGC
>NW_011888896.1:5753157-5762729 GCF_000151845.1 Pteropus vampyrus | reverse complement strand
TTATCAGAGGATTAAATATATGGGGATGTTTTTATATTTTAACCATTATTCTTCTCAATCTGTTTTGCATTTTGCTTTTAAAAATATACAAAAAGAGTAGGGACTAGTAGTAAAATAACTATACCTAGTTAGCCTAACAGTGAGGGAAAGCTACTTTCTGGAAGTTGTTAGTAGCAAATGTAAACAAACTGAGGCAAACAATTTAAACTAGCAAGAATAAATCAAAATATTTCAAAGTGGGCAACAGTGAGCTGGAGTTTGTCCGTTATGATCACTAACAGATACACAGTAGGTGGTTGAAAATTCCTGTTTTCTGGTTGGTTTTCTGTCTCTGTCACAACTGCAAGGAGCGAAAGGAGCCTCGAGACTGGTAAGGATTTGCCATAAGTAGCACTGGTGGCAGAGACTTGGCGAAAAGTCTACTGTAGTCTACTAGGTGTGAGCCTTAAGCCTGGTGGCATATTAACCATTTTACTCTTTACAGGTACAAGAAAAGTATTTACCCCTAAGTTTATAATAATTGTTTCAAGATGATAAAATAAAATAAAACACCACCAAAATACCAAAAACCTTATAGACTGGGCCCCTTTCACTGTACTGACTTATGAAAGGCTGACAAGTTCTTTCCAGATTATCAGTCAGAACAATGAGGATGCCCTACTGCCCATTTTAAATAAAATTCTCTATTTCTCCTCCAGGGGGAGACGTTGGCCAGCATTTCATTGAAAAAAGGAAATTATTTTCAGACTTGGATTTTCACATAGTGCTAGAAAGATACATACAAAGAGGGCCTATCCCTCTTCCCCTTCGTCTCCATACATTTAATTCTGGCTGATTAGAAAAGCACTCCAGCCCTCTTGTGGAATAAGATGGAACGGCCATGATTAAGGGCTAAGAGGGAGTGGAATACTTTATCAGCATAGTCCTGTAGGTTGGCTGGCTCATTTGCCTAAAACTGATATAGTTTCGAGGATATTCTGTTTTTTGTTGTTGTTTTTTTTTTTTTTTAAGGAGAATTTTCCACCAGGCCTATATTGGCCAGCCAATACAGCCCTCACACAGGGCTGGCTCCCTCCTAACGGGCTCTGTCACAGGGCCTCTCTCTGATAAACCACGAAAGCACTGGCATTCTAAGAGCACCCACTCTGCCTTCCTACAGGAACAGTGGGACCCTTCCACTCCATGGAGGGTGCCCGGGGTCCAGGAGAAGCCCGGATGATTCCTCCCTGGGCCTTCCCCTCCCTCACTTAAAGGGTTAGGAGCTCCCTGTGGAAACTCAGGTCCACCACGGTAAAGGACACACACGGGGCGAAACCTGTACCTGAGGAAGAAGCAAATTGCAGTTTCAGTGTCTCGGTGATGGCGAAACAGGGCAGAGGGAAACTCCCAGTGTGAGTGATGATTCTCTCTGGTCCTGGGACAGATCTAGTTTTTGTGGATCCTGAGCCTTATACGATTTGGTGGGGGAGGGTCTTTTAAAAAAAAGAATACAAAATTGGGAATAGCAGGTTAACTACAGGGCATCGGAAGGGGTCCCTGGTAGTGAAGACTCTAAATCTTAAGCTCCATAACCAGCATTAGCTCTGTGGTTGGCCCTAATGGCTGAGGAATGTGTTGGCAAGGGGTTTCCATAGCCTTGTCCACATAAGGCAACCGATGGCTTCTCTGAGATCCCAAGGCTCTGCCTCTGCCTCAGGGAGTGGACTAAGGATCTGGGGAAGAGTGCAAGGTGATCGTCCACCCAGAGTCTCCCTCCTGTTCTGCTACCTCTTCATCCTGCCCTGAGCATGTGGAGGATGCTGGATAAATACTGATGCTGGATAAGTACTTGCTGATGCTGGATAAATACTCACTGACTGATCAGCCAACTAAAGTGGTAGCTTTTCCACTTACTTGTCCCTCCCCTTAAGGCTTGCACTGCTTCTCCTTTCTCTGGCTTACCAGCCTTGTTTCAAGCCTCCATGTAAAAAAAGATGACTCTTGAACTACCTATCTATGGAGGTAAGCAGACCCAACTCTAAGGACAGTTTTTTGCTCACCTGGACAATTCATTCACCAAAGGTATCCAGTTCCACAAACTCTAAAATCAATCCAACAAATAATGATGAGGTCTTCTTTCTATTCAAACCCTATATTTGGCACAGCATGGGCAACTGGTCAGTAGGACACAGGGACTGGATCTCTACTGGCTCAGGATTATCCTTTGCTCCAGGGGAATCCTAGGACAGAACTGCTTGTCCACATAGTCTTGTTAAAGACAACAAACCTCCTTAGTCAGGAATCCCAGTTCAGCCATGGCGAGCTCTCCATACCTGCCTGATCAAGCCTTGGTTCCCAGTTTGGATCATCCCATTGGTTCAGACCCTGCCTCCTCCTCCACCTTTTTCTATGACCACTTTGGGCTCCACAAAGTTGCCAACTATGTCAGTCTTATTGAAAGAGAACAAAATAAACTGATCTAAATTTAAAGCACCTACCTAAACACAGCTACCTTCGCATATTTTCACAGTCCTTGTAAAAATAATGTGTTAATTTCTCCTAATCTACCAGCAAAAACACTTACCCAAATCTTAACAACAAGCAAATTAAGTGAGACCTAAAAAAGGGAAAGTTGCTCGGTTTCATTAATGCAGCTTGCTTTTGTATATGCTACAGTTTGGTATTTATAAGCAAACCTGCTACTAAATGTTCTTGTTCTTTCTTGAATAAAACAGAACTACTTCTTACATGTAACAGTGTCCTCATGAAGCCATTTATAACAAGGAGAAAAAGTGTTCTACAAATTCTTACCCATAAAATGAAAATAATATTGTGATGGGTAAATAAATGGCTGCCATTATTTGGGTGCTGTGTGCCAGGCCTGTGCTAGCATTTTGTATAGATTACTTAATTCTCTTAGTAACCCTGTGCAGTATTAGCCTTATTTTATTGATGCCAAAATCAAGACTTTAAGAGTAAGTGACTTGCCCAAGGTCACAAAGGTGGTTTAGTGCTGGATTTGAGGCTGGGCAGGTTGAGCTTTATTCTTAGCCCCTGGGCCACACTGCCTTTCCAACCAGAATCACTTGTACACCATAAAGTAATGAGTTTTGCAAGATAATTTTTTTAAAGCAGGTAGTTGTGCATATTTTAATATTCTCTCGAATTCCTATTTGATTAAAAAAAACTATTGCTAGAGAATTTTTTATTTTTTCAAGGTTTTAAAGGCCACTTTTTTCAAGGATTTAAATTTTTTTTTTTTTTAAGATATCGTCACAACAGATATACAAATAAAGGTAATAGCTACAGTTTATTGAATATACACTATGCAGAATTGTGTGGCCACTGTGCTGAATTCATTACATGCACTGGTTCCTTTAATCGGCTGTCTTATGAGGCAGTGGCATTATCCCCATTTAACAGATGAGGAAATCAAGGTTCAATCACTTGTCTTAGTAGCCAAGGAGAGGTCTGAACTCTAGTCTATCTGCCTATACTATGCCACCTCCCTACTTTACAATGTATACAAATAGTATCTTTTAGTTAACAGCCTGTTAGCTATTTCGTACATCTAGATCTTTGAATGGCCAAATGGAAACCACTATATTCCTTCAGGCCAAGAGAAGAAGACAGGTGAGTAGTGCTAGGGGAGTTCAGTTCTATTCTCTCAGTATCATTCTCCGACATCATCTGGGGCATGAGGTTCACAGGGTGGGCCTAAGGGAGGGTGGGAGCTATATTCTACCATTTTGGTGAACAGCCAATAAAAATAACATGAGGACAAAAACCAGGTTCAAATCTGGATACATAATGTTGAGTCTTGCCCAGGGAAACTAGTCCATGACAGAACTATCCAAAATGCATTTTTAGGCCATTGTCTCCAAAGTGACTCCAACGTTAGCTAAACCAAGCATCATACCAGCATGTGCTACTTGCTCATCTGAGATGCTGCCTTTACCATGGGGTAGGAGGCCTAAACATAGAGTGGCCTACTTATTATGGGACCTCCCATCATAGTGGCCCAATCTGCATATGACAAAGGAAGACATCTTAGCAGAGAGGCCAAGTTCACAATGTTGTGGCCAGAGAAGGCAGAAAAATCTGCTGATTCCAAAGGAAGCTTAAGCATAAATGAAAAACGGCAAAAATGTGAGAGAGGGGTGTTTTTGGAGGGCAGCGGGGCACATTCTGTATGGCTTGAGTTTGCAGAGTTCATAAACTCTGAATGGAGCCCTGATCAACATGCCCCCATGAAGCACAGCAAATCGGCTCTCAGATCAAGAGAAGGTATGTTAGGGTCATGAGCATGAGAAATGGTGATTGAGCAGTGTTTCCAAATACTAGCTTTCCCTTAGGTCAAGTGCACTCTGGCATGACGATAGAGAAAACCTTCCCTGAGACAAGGTCCAAGGCTTCCCTGTGGTCTTAGAGAACAAGGTGTTGGTGAAAGCCTGGCTGCCACTCGAAGTCTCTGCTGCCCATGCAGATCTTCTCCGATGAGATTCACACACACACGCTTCCCATCCCATTAACAGGGATGTTATTAGGAGCCAGGCCTGGCTTCACGGGAGCGTCATCTTTCCAACAATTCCAACTTATCAGGACATTGGAATGGGACACTTGGGAGGGAGGGAGAGAGAGAGGGAGCTTTCCGTGTCTGGACGGGTTTCAAGCCCAGGATGAAGGGCCACTTTTAGGGGTGTGGAAGAGGAGTTCCTTGCACTGGGCGGAGGTTAACAGTTAACAGGATGCTAAAGTGGAAGTTTCCACTGCGGCATCAAGATTCAGCAGATGGGAAATTCCAAAGCAAGGGGCCAGATCATTATGTGGAAATGTCTAAGAAGCTGGCCTGGCTGGCTCAAAGATCCATAAGAGGATATAAACAGGTTCAGGACAGTGGAAAGTGGGGGGAGGATTTTCTGAGGCAGATTCCTCAGAAATGCTCTGATTCCTACCCTCCCCAAGGCAGGTGAGGTAGAGTGAGTCAGCCTTCATCTCATGCCTGGAGAAAAGGCTTTCAAGGGCAACATGTGGAGGGCTTGATATGTGTCTCCTAGAGTTTGGGGATTGGTATTCGACATCTGCCTGGGGAACCAAATGTGAGGGGGGGCCAAAGCGGCCTCAAGCAGCAGAGTTGAAGGCAGTGTTGGGGAAAGTTACTGCTCTGCCCTTTCCCCCGTGGTGGTGGTGGCGGGGGTGGGGGTTGGTTAAAGGAATGTGAAGTCTGGGCACTGTGAATGCCACCCTGGGTCTCCTCAAAACAGGTTTTACCCAAGAGGGCTTCATTCAGCTTGAGGGTAAGAGGACCCCAAAAGAGAATCTGAATGGAAATCAGAAGCTGATGGCAGATGGTAGCAGCCAGCAGGAGAGGCACTGCCCGAATCCTGGGAGAGCCTGATGGAAAGTTCCAGTGGGGAGTCCTCAAGAAAGCCACAGAAGCAGCCAAAAGAGAGAAGAGTCCCTTTACCTATAGCCAGGCTCAGAGAACCCAGGGCCAAGTGTGACAGCAGCGATCAGGTAAAAACTTTCCTCCCTCCCCCGGCCTCACCTGGTGTGAAGCAGTGCGTAGCTGGAGGCGGGGGAGGCCCTCACGGCAAGATGGAGGAAGATCCCCTCTTGGTATGAATATTGACTGTCCATAGACTAGAGTGAGCATTTCCAGTTTCCAAAGTGAATGTGTGTGTGCGTATGTGTGTGACTTAAAGTAGCCTTAGGACTTTTTATTACCTAAGAGAAAGCAGAAAAGTCATAGGCCTGATCAAGTTTTTTTTTTTTTCCTGGAAATGAGAGAACACACATCACATTTAATAAACTTTAAAGGAACAGTGGGAGACAAGAATAAAGCAGTGTCTTAACTATGTCTCACAAGTCATGTTGTGCAATGTACTAGTTACACCTAACCTTTGCTAAGAACTGACTATGTGCCAGGCACTAGGCCAAAGACTACAGACATTACATCATTCAGTCCCCCTGACAACGCCATGAGGCAGGTATTATTATCCCCTTTGACGAATAAGGAAACTGTGGCTCAGAGAGGTTAGGCAACTTCCCCAGGGTCATATAGGCAAAGAAGTGAAGAGGTAGCCTGGACTCAACATCAAGCCTGACATCTAACCCTGAGCTCTTTTATTGTCCCAGATAAGTTGTTTTCAGGAGACAGTTGTGACCATAGCAGGACAGGGACTTGGGTCCTGTTCATCCTTCCTTCTCAGGAGTCCTTAAGCTAGAAAACCACTGAATTGCATGATCTTCGTGGTGTCTTTCCAATTCGGGGATTGTATGATTCTATCGTCTATAGGTGGGAAGGTGGAGACAGGTGGACCCACAACAGCAGACATGGGGAAGGAGAGAAACTTGGAGTTTGTATCCTATGTTCCCAGACGGACATCTAGAAGGAGCTGGTTCCAGTAGGAGGTACTATAACAGACCTGAGGTTCGCAGAATTATAGTCATGTGTATAAATATATAGTTCAGGCAATGCACATAAAGCATTTAGCACCAAGCCTGGCACCAAAGTAAGCACTAGGTAAATGGCAGCTACGACTATGAAAAGTTGACATATATGCCTAAAAACATCAACATGTAATTTAATGAAACATACTCAGCCACTGACATCACTGTCTCTGTTCCATAAGGAGCTATGTTTATCATGGATGCTAAACTTTACTAGCTGAACCAAGATAAGAAATGAGCCATACATAAGATTGAGCTAGCCAAACCTAAAATAACTTAAGTCTGAAACAATGGCTCTTAAGCAGCAGGGGACCTACAAGAAAATGATGGCAGTATGATCTCTTTCTCTGGTAAAAATAAGTGCATACACATGATTTTGCAAGTAATTATAGAGCCCATTCATTGACTCCAGGTTAATAACCATTCCTCTAGAGCTTGAGGATGCGACATGAGGTCCTCAGGCTGAAAGCTACCTATCCATGTCCTCGTCCTCTCTACATGCTCATTATTGCTATTCGTTGTCATGATACCAAATTTGGAATGGGTAGTCAATGTAACTGATGATGAATCTAAATTTTAAGCCTTTCAAGTTTAGTGGACCCCAAATTAAGAATTTCTAAATCAGTGGATGCTGGTACCTAAAAATTTTATCTGCTTGGCATCTTCCTTCCTTCTTTCCTTCCTTCCTTCCTTCCTTCCCTTCCTTCCCTTCCCTTTCCTTCTTTTCCTTCCTTCCCTTCCCTTTCCTTCCCTTCCTCTCTTCCTAATTCTAGCTAATAAGATTGATCTAAATGAAAAATAAAGTCCAAAAGGAAATTCCCATTTGTGGGTAGTCCTTGTGGAATTCTGGGCTCCTCTCTGACAATGATCTTTACTGAATTAAATTTTTTTCTTCTGTTACTAAAATTCCTTCTTTTTTATTTTATTTTATTATTATTATTTTTTTACACCTACAGCACCTGGTCTTCCTAGGTGGTCTCCCATCCAAGTATTAACCAGGCCCAACCCTGCTTAGCTTCCAAGATCAGACGAGGTTGGGCATGTTCAGAGTGGCACAGCTGTAGACTAAAATTACTTCCTTTTTACTAGGGGATCCCATTCCATGTGATTCTGGAGGTATTCACCCTCCCTCAAGGGATATCTGAATAAGGTATGGTTAGACAGACACTGCTTATTGTCTACTGCCTACTTCTGGCTAAGTCGATTCGGGCAAGAAATTTGAACTGGGTCAATTAAGATCCTTCCTCAGTATCATTGTTAGAACAATAGCAAAAGAGGCATGTTCTTTTCACTGAGATCCATAGCTATGAGGATGACAGAAATGTAATGCTGTTGGCTACCTATGCATCATGGTGAGGGAGCACTTGCTCATGAGTATGAGAAGCTGACGAGAGTTAGGAAGAGCCAAAAGATGAAAAGAGTGAAAGATGATGGCCTGATGATTGATATCTTCTGAACCCCTGGGTACAGCTAAGCCTGAAGTTCATGCCGGCATGGACAACATAGTGATGTCAGTCAAGAAACTAGTTTAAGTTGGATTTCTGTTACTTGCAAACAAAATAATTCTAATGAATAAATCTGATCTAAGTGAAAATAAAGCCCCCAAAGAAATTCCCATTCATGGGTTGTCCTTGGTGGAATTCTAGGCTCTTCTCTGACAATGATCTTTACTGAATTAAAAACTTATGATCCTATCACATTCTTGTAAAAAGTCTAGGCTTAACATTACTTTCACACTACCTTCTGTCCCTGCCAGTTCATCTTAACAATGCTGCCACCAATCAGACATGACTTCTTACAATTAATATTAATGTTACCAACCAGAAGAAGAGAGTCCCAGAAGTGGATGACAGGAGCCCAGGTTATAGTTTGCTACCATCAAACAAATACATGGAGTCTACCTACTATGTCTAGTCTCATGAGCTTCTCAAACTGCCCTGATTCTCCCCAAACACTCCAGTATCCATGGGACTCAAAACAGAAGGAGAGAGATATTTGGAATGAGGAAAAGAGCCACACAGGTCACAGTAAATAGGGTCAATGTAAATTCTGTGCATCAAAGACACTCCACAGGCTGAGTCAGAGTGCAGAATGATTTGGGAGTGAGGAAAAATAATATTCAGAGTACTTTCAAGAAGTTATTTGTTATTCTTTTAGAACAGGGATGGCAAGTAGATTTCAACTTGTGTATCAAGTTCGGTACACAGCCAAATACTCAGGTTCAGCATCATAAGCCATGACAATCTGTGAAGTTCATCACAGGTGGGGGTGGGGGACAGTATGACAATATGTATTTGTTATCCTAGCTGAAACCATTACATTGTATCCTTGATTTAAGCAAGGCCAAGAGAGAAATGCATATCTGGACTGGAAGGGCTTTTCTTGGACTACACTCAGTGTTACATCATTTGTCCAGGGTGGTCCTCATTATTTTAGTTACCAAAGGGATGTTGTTTGCTACCTTATGTGGTATTCTCTTTATGAGCACTGAGGAGAAATTACTCTAAGCCTTGAATCACAATTAATTTTGCTTCTTCTGAGTAACTAGTGTGCTTTTCTGTTCCAGCCACAAGGAACTGTTAACTGAGTGCATTTTCCTCTTTGTACTGATGCCTCAGAAGCTCAGACACAAGAGTATGGTACTTGCTAGCAAATATACAGGCTGTCATCCATGCACTGGGGGCCGAACCTTACCTCTGACTTCACCTTATTTTCCTGTCCCCCAAATTTCCTTCCTTCCTTATTTTTCTGAATCTCATTATGTCATATGTGTATTTAAAAGCCACTTCAAAAATCTTTGAAAGAACATAAGCACATATACTATATTAACAGCAATCAAAATAATGTAAAACAAATCAGATGGTAAATGGAGGACAATTTTATCAATACTGCCTGCTGTGAAGGTAGGTAGTGACCTTGGACCAGGAATAGCCCTGGGCCAAACTGTCAAGTCAGCAAACGTCTCAGATCTCTCCTCCTACTCCCCTGAGTATCTCCACAACTCCATCCTTCCTTGGGCAGCTGGGTGCCCGCTGGTCTATTCCTGTGCACACCACACCTATTTTCTCTTTAGTACCATTGGTTGCTCGCCTATCCCCAACTCTTCCCACCATTTCAAAGCAGCTCATACTTCTACAAGA
>NW_011888896.1:5749555-5753107 GCF_000151845.1 Pteropus vampyrus | reverse complement strand
CTGTAGACTAAAATTACTTCCTTTTTACTAGGGGATCCCATTCCATGTGATTCTGGAGGTATTCACCCTCCCTCAAGGGATATCTGAATAAGGTATGGTTAGACAGACACTGCTTATTGTCTACTGCCTACTTCTGGCTAAGTCGATTCGGGCAAGAAATTTGAACTGGGTCAATTAAGATCCTTCCTCAGTATCATTGTTAGAACAATAGCAAAAGAGGCATGTTCTTTTCACTGAGATCCATAGCTATGAGGATGACAGAAATGTAATGCTGTTGGCTACCTATGCATCATGGTGAGGGAGCACTTGCTCATGAGTATGAGAAGCTGACGAGAGTTAGGAAGAGCCAAAAGATGAAAAGAGTGAAAGATGATGGCCTGATGATTGATATCTTCTGAACCCCTGGGTACAGCTAAGCCTGAAGTTCATGCCGGCATGGACAACATAGTGATGTCAGTCAAGAAACTAGTTTAAGTTGGATTTCTGTTACTTGCAAACAAAATAATTCTAATGAATAAATCTGATCTAAGTGAAAATAAAGCCCCCAAAGAAATTCCCATTCATGGGTTGTCCTTGGTGGAATTCTAGGCTCTTCTCTGACAATGATCTTTACTGAATTAAAAATTTATGATCCTATGACATTCTTGTAAAAAGTCTAGGCTTAACATTACTTTCACACTACCTTCTGTCCCTGCCAGTTCATCTTAACAATGCTGCCACCAATCAGACATGACTTCTTACAATTAATATTAATGTTACCAACCAGAAGAAGAGAGTCCCAGAAGTGGATGACAGGAGCCCAGGTTATAGTTTGCTACCATCAAACAAATACATGGAGTCTACCTACTATGTCTAGTCTCATGAGCTTCTCAAACTGCCCTGATTCTCCCCAAACACTCCAGTATCCATGGGACTCAAAACAGAAGGAGAGAGATATTTGGAATGAGGAAAAGAGCCACACAGGTCACAGTAAATAGGGTCAATGTAAATTCTGTGCATCAAAGACACTCCACAGGCTGAGTCAGAGTGCAGAATGATTTGGGAGTGAGGAAAAATAATATTCAGAGTACTTTCAAGAAGTTATTTGTTATTCTTTTAGAACAGGGATGGCAAGTAGATTTCAACTTGTGTATCAAGTTCGGTACACAGCCAAATACTCAGGTTCAGCATCATAAGCCATGACAATCTGTGAAGTTCATCACAGGTGGGGGTGGGGGACAGTATGACAATATGTATTTGTTATCCTAGCTGAAACCATTACATTGTATCCTTGATTTAAGCAAGGCCAAGAGAGAAATGCATATCTGGACTGGAAGGGCTTTTCTTGGACTACACTCAGTGTTACATCATTTGTCCAGGGTGGTCCTCATTATTTTAGTTACCAAAGGGATGTTGTTTGCTACCTTATGTGGTATTCTCTTTATGAGCACTGAGGAGAAATTACTCTAAGCCTTGAATCACAATTAATTTTGCTTCTTCTGAGTAACTAGTGTGCTTTTCTGTTCCAGCCACAAGGAACTGTTAACTGAGTGCATTTTCCTCCTTGTACTGATGCCTCAGAAGCTCAGACACAAGAGTATGGTACTTGCTAGCAAATATACAGGCTGTCACCCATGCACTGGGGGCCGAACCTTACCTCTGACTTCACTTTATTTTCCTGTCCCCCAAATTTCCTTCCTTCCTTATTTTTCTGAATCTCATTATGTCATATGTGTATTTAAAAGCCACTTCAAAAATATTTGAAAGAACACAAGCACATATACTATATTAACAGCAATCAAAATAATGTAAAACAAATCAGATGGTAAATGGAGGACAATTTTATCAATACTGCCTGCTGTGAAGATAGGTAGTGACCTTGGACCAGGAATAGCCCTGGGCCAAACTGTCAAGTCAGCAAACATCTCAGATCTCTCCTCCTACTCCCCTGAGTATCTCCACAACTCCATCCTTCCTTGGGCAGCTGGGTGCCCGCTGGTCTATTCCTGTGCACACCACACCTATTTTCTCTTTAGTACCATTGGTTGCTCGCCTATCCCCAACTCTTCCCACCATTTCAAAGCAGCTCATACTTCTACAAGATCTTGTACTTGATATTGATAAGCTGTCAATGGTTGATAGCAGATTAACCATACAGTTCCTCTCTCAGGGATGAACATGTTTTAACCAGGTATTTTGAAGAGGGAAAAACCAAAGGAATAATTCACTAATGGTGAAATAGGCTGTAATTATGGTACAGATACAAATGAACAGGGGGATCTTCTTATAAATATCAAATAGTTCTATGTAAAGCAGCTAACAGAGCCAATAGTCAGTGCCTGGCACAGTCAGAATTCAATAAACAGTGGACACTAATTATGACTATTTTTGCTGTTATTATTTATCCTAATACTTAACTACTCTCTGCCTGTTCCCCTGTCACTACATGACCATCACCATGGAGGTAACTGCCCCTTTATTAACACCAGCTAGCTGCAGATCTACAATCAATTAATGCATTTTAATTATATTTTCTGGTTTATAAAGCACTTGCACATACATCATGCTTTTTGATCTTCTTGGCAATCTGCGAGTTAAATATCATTCCCATTTTATAGATAAGAAAACTGAAGCTCAGAGAAGCTGAGTTTATAAAGGTCCTGGAGCCAGGGAGTAGCAGAGCCAGGGCTCAAATCCGGGTTTCATAAATTTCTTGTTCTTTCCGTAACAAGTGGTTGCCAACTGCCTAGCAATCACATCAGAATCATCAGAGCACTTTAAGATTCCTGGGGTCTTTCCCAGACCTGACTAGTGTGCCTGGCACAGCGGAAGGGACTAGATTATATTACAACAGGTGCCTCATGTGATCCTAATGAGCTGCTGGTGGGTGACCCAGTGCAGTGTCCATGCTGGACCTACTGTGTTCTCATTCCTGTGCTGACTAGTACGAAGAAGGCTTGGCAGCCTTCTGCTCTCAAAGCATTGGGAAAGCAATGGAGGAAGTCAGACTAACCAAGATGAGCGAACCACTAAAGACAGTGCTTGGTTTTGACGTAGTTCAGGGCAGGGATGATCATAGATAGCAGGAACAGGCAGGGGGAGGCCACATTATGGAGGAAGGATGATTCTACAGGGCCCTGCAGAATGGGAAGGATTTCCAAGTGGAGAAGGTATGAGTAGCATGAGGTGCCTAGAATAAAAGCAATAGTGGGAGGTGAGTAAAAGAGGAAGGAGCCAGATAGTGAAAGTGGAGAAGACAGAGAGAGGAATCTAAGCAGGTATGGTGGGTGATATGGAAGCACTGACAGTTTTTGAGCAAAAAAGTAACATCCTGAAAGATGAATTGAATGACTAGTGTGGCAATGCTATGTAGGAAAAAAAAAAAAAAAAGGGTTGAACACTGCAAAACTTGATATTGGCAAGACTACCTAAGAACCCGATGAACTGATTGGGATGGCAGATGGTGAAGAGTAAGATGAGGATTCTAGGGCCTGTCAATCAAAATGGGATGAAAGGATGGGCTATGAGATGGGAGTGGGATTTGAGTTCTCTCGCTCCCATGCACCTTCATTC
>NW_011888896.1:5691430-5748931 GCF_000151845.1 Pteropus vampyrus | reverse complement strand
AGAGCAATAAGAAAGTTAACATGTTTTAGCTGTGCGCCAGTTTTCATTACAACACACTGCAAAGGACTGTCTGCATTCCTTGGCTGAAGTAACACTTTGTTGTGGATACTGCTTGAAACTAGTGGACCATCGACCGAGGCCTGGAAATAGTTTCATTACAAAAAAAAAAAGTTTTATTTTAATAGTATTTGGCATGTAATCATATATCTTTTCCCTGAACATGTACTTAGCAAAAGAACATGGATTGATCTTTTTTTTTTTTTTTTAAAGGCATAGAAACATTTAAAATCGTTTCAGAGAGGGGAAAAAAGTGTGAATAAATAAACATCTAATCATAATACTGGTAGGGATGCATCTAACTTAGAAGTGTAAATATCACTTTGAAAATAATGTCAAGCAGTCACTTTGTTTTAAAAAAGAGAACTTACCAGTAAGACTTTGTGTGGCCCACTGTTTTCAGGTTTCAAGTGGGGGGAATGAATCTGAAATAGAATTAAACAAACATTCCGTAAGTACATCACATTTGGAAAGGGTGTGCTTTCTGTCCCAAGTGGCTGACATATGTTGAGTATTATTCTTTTGGTTAAAGATTAGCAAAGCTTTTTCTGGCTCCTGATGGAATAGGGAGAAATTTTTTTGCCTACATATTTCAACTTCCTGAATAGAAAGCATTCTCTCATCTACTTCAGAAAGTGCTGAAAGGCTGAGCCCAGTATAACTATAAATGGTAGTGTTTTCATCCAAACCCCTCCAAGTCAGCGGAAGCCTCCCTAGTTGTTGCTCTTGCCTTGGTCCCTCAGTCCCCTTCTGCTAGGACAGAGCCATGGCTCCCTTTATGGAACCAACAAAAATTGGATGGTCCAGCATAACTTGAATAGCAAGAGGAGTATACGACGCTTTTCAATAGTGGTCACCTTATCACAACCACAAATTTTTGTTTTATTGATAATGGTGAGCCTAAGGCAGTGCTGTTCAACAGAAATATAGCACAAGCCACATACATAATTTATTCAGAATATTATTATTTCATTATAACCAATATAAAATTATTAATGAGACATTTTACTTCTTTTTTTTTTTTCATACTAAATCTTCAAGACCCTGTATATCTCAAGTTGGGATAGTCATATTTTAAGTAGTTGATAATCACAGTGGCTGGTGACCACACCAGACTCTACAGGCCTGGGGAATCTGTTCTGGGCTTTCGGTTACTGGCAAGGCTCCAAAGTGAGTCAAATGCATATGGAGATTTTACTCATCTATTTCCCTGCTTCTAGTAATTCATCATTACTCCATTCATGATGTCATTTTAGTAGAAATAATAATGTAATAATAGCAAATACTTATATATAGCACCTATGATGTGTCAGGAACTATTCTCAGTATGTTCCTATGTTTCCTCAATGAATCCTCACAATAACTTCATCATGTAAGTATATTATCATTCCCATTTTGAATGAGGAAATTGAGGCACGAAGAGGTTAAGGTTACAAGATAGTGACAGAGCTGGAGTTCTAATCCATGTAGTATGCCCCTTGAGCCCATGTCCTTAGCTACCATACTCAATTAAATTTGAATGGCTCAAAATAAGGTAATTACTTTCAGTTTTAATTACAATCACCAAGTGATCCAAGACTGCGCTCATGATAGATAATAGCAGTGATGGCAAATGTAAGCATTATGGGATGTGCAGGCAAATTAAATTACAGACAATTTGGGGAGAGAGCACAAAAAACACAAGCAGGACTGGGATCGAAAGACTACTCTGGGTGTGAGGACCTATTTGGATGCAGTGAGAGGTTAATGTGGGGCTAGAAAATCTTGTCTCCACAAATTATCTGAGCGTAGGGTCTGTCACTTTCACCTGATTCCCAAAGGGGTCTGTAAGATAGACATCTCTATATTTCTCTCAGCAAGGGTATGAAATATGAGAGGACAAATCAGGTAGAAAGGAATTAAGAAAACACATCCTTTTCACTTTATTAATCTGTGGTCCCCAAAGAAATCACACCTCGTGAGACAAATCAGATCCAGACATATGAACTCTCAGCCCAGATCAGGGAAGGAGGTTGGTGAGTAACAATGTTTAGAATGAACAGGCCACAGGCTGAGGCCACTGTGGGACGCTGCTGTGCAGTCTTGCATGCTGAGCCCCGAACCTGCTGAAGGTCCTTCTGTGGCTTCCTGTAGGTTTTAGGATCAAGTCCAAGTCCTCAGCCCAGTCTCCCAAGTCTCAGTGATTTGTGCCTGCTCTCCTTTCTGGACGCTCTCCCCTAGGCATCTTGTTCTTTAGTCACGCAGACCTACTTACAGGCCCCTAAACACCCCACTCTCTCTCAATCCTCTGTGCTTTGCAGATTCTGTTCTTTCTATAAGACATGTTCTTTCCCTACAGTCTCAGACTATCTTCCAGTCTCGGTTCAAAAGCCACCTCCTCTGGGAAGCCTTTGTGAACTCCCTTGGCTGGCTTAGGGACAACTTCTCTGCAGTAATAGTATTTTTCATTCAATTCAATTGGTAATTATGTACTACTACTGCTGACAATAACAAAGGCTGATTTTTATGGAGCTATGTGCCAGGCACTGTTCCATGTGCTTTGTGTGCTCCTTTAATCCACTCAGTAACCATATGGGGTAGGTTCTTTTATTACTCCATTTAGCAAGTATGCAAACTGAGGCACAGAGGTTAAGTCAGCAGCTTAAGGTCACACGACTTATAAGTGGCAGAGCCAGACTGTGAGCTTGGACAATGTGGTTTCAGAGCCTGCACTCCTAATGGCTGTAACATACTTGTCTCCTACTATGTTCCACTGCCTCTACTCTTATTGTGGTCATACTTCCTTCTGTTATTCCGAGAGGCTCCTATGTTTTGGTTTTTCATTTACTGGTTTCTCTGCCCACTTGTTTGGAGAATCTCTGAAAGTTAAGAATGTGTCTTAACTTTCTCTTTCTAGGACCAAGCAAGGTATTCAGTATACAGTGGATGCTCAATAAAGGCACACACAGGAAAATACTGGAAGGATGGAGATAAGGCTATAAACTCGGGCCTAATAAAAACACATTGGGATAAAGCGTCTCCAAATATGTACTTTAACAAAGCAAGATTCAACTTCATCTTCTAAATCCATTCAGCGCCAAGGGGATGGTCATTTCTCAGGCCTGTTCAATACCAGAAGAAACAGACACAACTCAGAGCTTGGCCAGCATGATCATATCTCTGACTAGTTCGTTGGCTTCATTTAATTTTGCACATGGATCTAAGTAATAAGATGCCCTCTGAAAGCCTTGGCTGGCCATTACAAAGGAATGCTAGAAAAGATACTTGCCTTTAAAAACGCAAGGAAAAAAGATTATAAAACCTGTTTCTTAAGGTTTTCTTGGCTTCAAATAACTCAGTATGAGCATATTCCAAATACATTTTTTCTAAACCACAGCTTTGTGTTGAAAACCTCCTTTTGCTGTCCAGACATGACTTTGCCATTCTTTATCCTGGGGTTTCATAATATGTATCTTTCCATCACTATCTAAACTCCCCTTGGATGAATATAAAAGGTGACCTTGTAGAAGGACACTCCCCTCTTTTTCTAACAGTGGGGAAGACAAAAGTTTCAAGATCTGGGACATACAAGACCTCTAGGGAGAAAAAGCACTCTTTCTAGTTCACGTCAGAGATTGAATCAGGACCGTGGGCCAACCTACCCACTCACAGATAAATGCAATTAGCCAAAACGCCCACCCTTCCTTTTTGTATCCAGAATGTAAAAGAAACCACCAACTTCCCATGAATATTGATGTCAGCATCATCTCAGTTATTAGTAACCAAATTATAAATCTGTATTTTGACTCTTGCTATCTCATCTCCTTCCACAATAAACATTGATTATTATTGAGAAGTTTACTGAGTGCAAATTGTGTGCAGGGCACAGCTATAGGTGATGGAGAGAACGGTGAATGAGATAAACAAGGTTCCTGATATAGGAGCCCTCCTGTTTTAACGGGAGACAGAAAGTAAGTGTGCAAAGAGGCAAGTAAGACAACGTCAAACAGTGATAAGTTCTACAAAGTTCTTATTACAAGCAGTGAGTGAAATGACTTACTGAAGAGCTTAATAGTGTCTCTTTGGTAGGTGTATGGAGTTGTCTAGAAGAGGTAACAGTGGATGAATGGGTCAATGGTGACCAAGATGAGGCCATTCAATTGTTTAGGTGACATATGATACCCTGGTTCATTACTACAAAGTTTACTGCAATTATAAAATATGAAATTAGAGTAGCTCTCCTTATCTGATGGGGATATATTCCAAGACCCCCAAAAGATGTCTGAAACTATGTATAGTACCAAATTCTATACATGCTATGTTTTTTCCTATACATACATACCTAAGATAAAGTCTAATTTATAAATTAGGCACAGTAAGAGATTAACAACAGTAACTAATAATAAAATAGAACAATTATACTGTAATAAAAGTTATGTGAATATGGTCTCTCTCTTAAAATATCTTATTGTACTGTACTCACCCCTCTTGTAATGATGTGAGATAATAAAATGTCTATGTGATGAGATGAAGTGAAGTAAATGAGACATTATTAAGTAAAATAAGAGTCACTTGAAGCACTGCAGTACTGAAACAGTTGATCTGATACCTCAGATGGCTACAAAGTGACTAATAGGTGGGAGCCGTATAGTATACAGCGTGGATACACTGGACAAAGGGCTGATTCATGTCTCAAGCGAGACAGAATGAGATGGCACAAGATTTCACTTTACTTAGAACAGCGCACAATTTAAAACTTATGAATTTATTTCTGGAATTTCCCAGTTAATATTTTCGGACTGCAGTGACCGTGGTTAACTGAAACAGGGGAAAGTGAAACTGTGTATAAGGGGACTACTGTAGGGCCCTGGGAGATCTTCGGCTTTAAATGGCGATTGTATTCTGATCTGTCTGAACATATTTGTTTTTAGTCTCATTTTAATCCTCCTGAAAATAACATAGTCATTGTAGGAGAGTGGAGTGAACACTAGATTTATAGGCCTGGCCTCCATCTGTCTTCACTACCAGTGACTTCTAGTAAATCGCTTCACTTATATGTACCTCAATTTTCCCATATGCAAAACAGGGAATGACCCTGAATGGATTACATTGAGAAGTATGTTAGAGAATGTTTCCAGGTCTCGTGATCTCTCTTCTGTTCTCTAGTCAGGTCTATTTAGTTTTCACTTGCAAATTCTGACATGACGTTATCCCAAATGGCAAAACAGATATCAAACAGCCTTTGAAACATACAAAAGATGCTACAGTAGGCATGTTCCGCAAAGGTGAGGCTAAGTTGAAAGAAATATACCCTGTGCCTTGAGTCCATCACAGAAATCTGTTACTAGATGCTGGCAGGGATACTGACTTTATAAAATAATGCTATATGTGCCCAAGAATCATGAATCAAGTCTTGAGCTCCAAAGGTAAAAAGAAAGTTGGAACCGAAATGGTGACACTTTGCTCCATTGTGCAAGGGCTTCTGTTCCAGGGAAGGGCACACCCTGGGTGGGTGATTTGACCTGCTTTAACCAAATGGTGCCACCCCACTATCTTTGCCTTGAGACTGGTTCCTGTCCGGAAGGGCTGGTCTGGGCTGTTTATAGAGAGAAACTCGCCACCTGGTCACTGTCCTTAATCCAGAGAGCTTCTAGAGACTTAAAATTGTGTTTGTAATTGAAGAGCTGGTGGTATAGATCCTCAACTAAATTGTAGATAAGTTGGTAGGGAAATTATCCTCATTATGCCAAAGCTAGTGAGAAATTTTAAAGATACACATGTATTCATTCCTACCTTGCCAACCTTTAAGAGAAAAACAGTAAACAATTAAGAGACATGTTACAGACAACATATTTTATTCCATTTTTCTGTTGAAAAGGCAATAGTAGTTGTTGTTTTGTTTGTTTTTCAATAATAGTTTTAAAAGGATAGCAAGGTTCTCTGGAATTGACCCATGTTCCCACCATCTTAGTGCTACTCTCTGCTTCTGCCTGTTACCCTCCATAGACATATGTGTTTTTATAGGACTATAGTTAGTTTATACGCAATTGGTTGTAAACCTAGTGAAGACACTAGGACAAATCTAGGTTTGAATGGTGGCTCCTCAACTAGTGAGCTGCAAGTATTTGAACAATTTACCTCTAAGCCTCAATTTCTAAAGTGTGAAATACCTTTTGCACACAGCTGCTGTAAGGATAAAAAGGGAGACTATTGGCACAGTGCCACTAGGAAAGACTCCGTAAATGATGGCTATTATTTTCTTCTTCCATTTTAATTTAAATTTTAAATATCTTTTGTGTGTTTGTACATAAATTCGTGATAATTATTTAAGGGGCCTAATAACAGTCCTTCATGTTAAAAAGTCCTAATTTATTAAATCACTCCCCTAATGCTGAATATTTATTAACAATATTTATTATTATAAATAATTGGATATCTTCATGCTTTAGCTTTTTTCATTCCTTCAACTTATTTCCCTAGCTTCTCTAAATTCTTATAGTAGAATTAGCAGTTTTTTGCTTTTAAAGGGTCATTTATTAACATACACTAATATCACTAACAAAATAATGGAGAATTTCTGAAATTGAATTTTTATACATTAAATGGTATCCCTAATGCTGCTTTGATTTTCATTTTTAAGATAGTGAGAGGGAACATTTTTCTCTGTTCATTAATGGTTTGTCACCTTAAAATAATAATTTATAGTTTGCTTATTCATGTAGTAGAATCTTGATATTTTTCTTCTGAATTTGAATGAGTTCATTATAGTGGATGATAATTAAGAATTAATATGTATTTGCTACAAAAATATTTCAGATATTTTATAATTTTAAGATAATCTTTTCATTTACACAGAATTTTGATAAATAAGCAACAGCCATATTTTGTATGAACCTCATGAGCTAGGCTATAGCTTCTTGGTAAATGTTTGGATTCGTATTGCTTTTTATCATCCATTTGAACCTACTTTGATTTTCACAGCAACTCTGAGTGAGCTGGGGGGTCTGACAATTCCTACGTATGGTGGTGAAAACCGAATCCCAGACAAGTTAGGTGACTTAGAAACAACAAATCCTGAAACTGGCCAAGTGTGAACTGAGTCCCTTTTCTGAACAAAGAACCTCTCTTGAAAGGAAGCTTGTGAGGTAAAATAAAGAGATATATTTTGTGCAAGATGCATTATTATCCAAAGCACAATTCCCCATCATTTCCTATTAAAAAGCCTTTCTACAAAGCATCAGAGAACTGTGCCTATACCAGTGGAGGTGCTCAAGACATGTTAGTATTATTTGAGCAAACCCACCAAAAACAATAGCTTATATAAAGGACCATCCTTAAGCAGTTTTTATGCAGTTAAAAAAATTTAAATAATTAAAACCTAAATTAAATGTTGCCTTTTTTCCTTTAACCTAATATGAATACCACTTCCTCTCTCAGTATTCTCATTCTTTGGCTCAATGAATTGCCTCCTCTCCTAGAATTTCTACAAACTTTACCACTTTCTACCTTTTACTACAGGTACTTTATATATATTTTACCTCTTGTACTGGATAAGGTATCAAGCGTCCATATCTTATTTGTGTTTGTATCTCCCAAAGGGCTTAGCGCCCTGCTTTTCAAAGAGGTGGCACTCATTCAGTGTTTCATGAAGTGATGGGGGAAGAATTTTATATAGTTAGGAGAGAACAGTGAAAAAAAAAAAAAAGTTTGGTTAAAAACCATAGCATTAAAGTACAGGTTGCATTAGCTCTGTGCTTTTTGTTATATTACTCCTTATTTTGGCAAGCACACTATCATGAGACAGTTTCACTGCATTCTTAGGCCAGAAGTCAACGTTAGTTAAATAAAACTGAACTACAGTAAACAGAACGTCGGAAAACGTTTCCAGCCTTGAACAAATATGTATAATTTTGTAGATATATCTGTTATGCTTTCATATGCAGATTCTGATATAACTTAAAAATTCATTGTGTAAACATACACACATACATACACACACACACACACACGCACGCACGCGCAACAAAAGTTCTGGGTCAGCATTTAGGGAAAACTGAGATAAAAAATATGAAACATCTGTTTCCTAATATCAGGAAAATTCACAGGAAACGATTAATGTTCACTAAGGAGAAAGAAAATAATCTGGATCAAATTATGAAATGAAACATCCAAAATGCGCAATTTAATACAGTACAGCCTGAGGGTCACTAGATCTTCATGACTGAGGGAAAGATTTCACATTTTATTGAAACTTGTCAGAGTAGAAATATTTTTATTCTGTGCATATGCAAATAAACATAAAATTATATGCCCCACCCTACATAATATTTTCAGGTCCTATTAATATTTATGTAACTCTTGACAGTTTGGGTTGGTTACTGTGTCTGCATTTTCCTAATATGCTCAGTGCCTTACAAGGCAAATTAAGACCTAACTGAACTGAATGGTGGTCCCTGGACAGAGAGGATGTGGCTTTTGAAAAAGATCTAGTGGCTTATGTCTCCCAAGGAGAATTGGAAGGACAGTGGCTGACAGGGCCAAAGCAAGGCCAAAGCAAATTGTAGATGAAGGTGGTTTATTCCTTGGTGGCTCTTCCACCATCCTGCTCTATATAAGCCTCTCTGTACCAACTATGTCCGTGGCAATGTGGAAGGTGATGGGGATACAACAGAAAACAAAATATAGCCTCTCCCCTCAAGGAGCCCACGATAAGTCATGCGGACAACTGATCAGGCAATTATAGCTCCAATTGCACATAATTTAATCACAGTAAGTAAAAGGAACTCTGCAAGCACAAGGGAGAGATGCCTATACCAGTCTGGGATGATCACAGAAGGCTCCCACGAGGCAGCAGTATTGAAGCTATAGTGTGAAAAATGACCAGGATTAGCCAGAAGATGAAAGGAGGGAGACATGAGCAAATGCCCAAGAAGAAACAAATACCTGTGTTCTCTGGGGACTGCAAACAGCTTAGTGCTATGTAGTAAAGGAGTTTCAAATCAGAGAGAACCCTAATTACCCAAGAATCAGGAGCAGGCAAACCCAAAACTGGTAACTACAGTGAGAACCATGGGGCCACAATGGAAACAACCCAGGAACTCTAGCTTCCTCTCATTGGAAAGAGCTAGCTCATCCAGAGGGAACAGCCAAGGCCTTTTAGGTGACAGGCCTCTGGAGGGCAAGGAGATAGACTGGCCCATCAGAGATGATGCTGGTCCCCAATTCCAAGGAAAAAGCAATAGCCAGTTCCCTAACCTCACAGATAGGAAAAGTGAGCAGGCCTTATCATAACCGTATGAGGAAGATAGAATTACCTCCATTTTACAGATAAGCTGCTGGTTTTAGAATACTGATATTCCTTTCTGTTCATTAATCCTATTTCTGACTAGGGAAACCAACTCATGCTGGTACGACTGGGACTTTCCAGTTTTAGCACTGAAAATTCCTTGTCCAGAAATCCCCTCAGTGCCATACAAACCAAGACGGTTGGTCACCTACTCAGAGTTTGTGAGGTGTATCAAGTGGACAACAGGGTTTATTTTACATCCTCTGGTTTTCACAGAACTGCTACAAAGTTAAATGTGATCCAATTCCCTGGAAGCTAACCTAGACTCTTTAGCTAGGGATCCTTTGGGGGTTTCTTGGGGGCTTATCTGGGGATCCTATATCATTTACAATAATTCATACGACATAATATTTGCAAAGCATAAAGACAAGCTTAGTGATCAATGGCTGTCATGCTGAAGGTAAAGAATCACTTAATGCTTACAGAAAGCAATCATTAGCCAAAAGGCTGAATTTATGTTACTGTTGTGTACTGAGAATTAACCAAATATCTTTCAACTTTAACTTTTCATATTGAAAATCTTCCTTTAAAAAATGAGTCTACTTACCCATACAGAGTAGTAAGCGTATTTTCAAATATCTTTGTTAACTAGGGCTCTTACAGTGCCCTACCCATTGCAACAGCTTATACTCGTACTATTCAACAGACAGTTAAGAATGTTTAGAAGACAAAGAAAAACAACACAACAGAATTTCCAATAAATTACAGCCACAATAGGGTACTGCTTTTTGGCTATATTTAACAAGCAGAGCGTGGCTGATAAATCTTCACAGAATGAAAGCAAAAAATTGGGCCTTGTAGAACTACAGAAAAGAAAATTACCAGCGACTGTGGATGAGATGATGGCAATACTTGAGTTTTCGCTACAGTGTTGTTGAGTCAGGCGGCTGTTGCACACAGTTCTTGTCTGATAAAAGGGAACATAAGCTCTTCACGAGTACTCCTTTCCTTGCAAAGGGATAATGAGTACATAGCCTCTGAGGAAGATGCAGGAAGGACTTACACTGGTAAGAGCTAAGGGCCCACCATTCAATCCTGATTCAAAGGAAGCTCAGCTAATGTTAGCCAGGCTCAACACTTCTTGTAAGAACTCGTGACGACAATGGATAAAGATATGAGCCTTAGACTCTCTCTGGCAGCAATGATTTCCAACACATTTCTAGTTAGTTTTCAACACAAAAATATTTTCAAAATCCAACCATGCTTAAACAGTTCAAGAAAAAAATCTGTTTGGTCGAGTTAAATTTTTATTAGCCTCAGGAAACTTTTAAAATAAAAAGTGTAAAATTTAGCAGCATTTATCACTAGTAATATATACTAGAACTATGTTTCCCTCTAAAAAATTTCAATTTAGGGGAGCATTGTGGGTAACTGAGATTTGGTAGTATGTTGAAAATAATCATTCTGTTCACAAGGGTTAGCTCTCTAATCGTATCACATCTTTTGATGACACACTTTCTGTTAGATACTGAGAGAGTCATCGCAGAAATATTCAGGTTACGTCTGCCACACAGAGTCAGGCAGCATAATAAGGGCAGGAGGCAGCAAAGGGTACAGCCCTGATCACGGGTCAGCAAAACAAGGCATGGGAGGTTTTGTTTTCACACTGCCAGACCTTTGGTGTGAATGAGCATACTTCTCCAAGCCTCAGACTCCGAAAGAGAAGGAAATGAGAAGTGCTTCTCAGGTGAGGCTGAGTGGCTCACAGACTCGTGGAGTGGGAGTGCCATGAAATATCCCACCCTGGTTTTGGGGCTTTGACTCCAATGAATGGTCTAGTCTTAAACTGTAGCTGCCAAGACAGGGTTGGTGGTTGAGAATCTTTTTGTCATTGAAAAATCAATCAAAGGAGTAGATAAGTAATAGAGATTCTAAGGACTTGTTCCTCTATTCTTATATTATCAAGAGATCAATAGCTTAATACAACAAATTCAATTGTGTTCAACAAAATCCACTCAGAGCCACATAATTAAAAAGGTAGAAAACCTCTTCTAGGAAAACCAGCACATCTTGTATAACCTACCTGTTCTTACACCTCCCACTTGCTTCCTGAGCAAAGCCACCTTTGCTGCCTGTATTGTAACATTTGTTTTCCAGACATTTTTATGGACCGTCCCATTTACATATATTCTGAATGACTTTCCCTTGGGGAAGTACAAAAACATATACTCACTGAATCAGAAAAAAACAAAAACCACCACCTAGAGCCAAGAAAAAAAAAATCTGTCATTCATCATATCACTGGGGAGGAGATTAAAGGCAGCCCAGGGCCTTTGACGACGTTTTAACCATGGAGCTAGCCATTTCCATGCTCAACCCCTCTCCTTGGGCCCCTCCGTTTCTCATTTGTTTATGTATCTGTACAGACAACTCACAAGGCCCGTTGACTGCATATCCTATACTTCATACTTCTAAGTGTTTGTTTTCCTGCCCACAAGAATGAGCTCTTTAGGTAATACACCCTAGGTTTACAATAAATGGGGAGGGGGGAACTCTGGATATACATGTTTACATAAACTTAATTATCTACACCAGAAATGCTCAATGGTCTAGTGGAGGACCAGCTAATTCAGAAATTAGGTTCTGTGGACGAATAAAGGAGGTTCTGTGCAAAGTAACCTCACAGAGTGATGTGTTCATAAATTCCCAATAGGGCAGGTCATAGTGGGTAAGTCACGTCCCAGGCATATAACTTTTTAGTAAAAGGTTTATCTTTGCCTTAAGTGAGCCCTGTCCATTGTTTTTGCGCATCTAGGTTAATAAACCTTTGAAATAAGCCCTAATCACCCTCAAAAGAACAAATACTGTTAACTGCCCTGTAATCCAATCCCAACTTTGCTTTCCCCCACCTCCATGTAATCTTCCTTAGTTTCCTCTTTAATTTCAAATGCATAAAAGATGCTGCAAAACTGTTATTTTCCGTGGCATTTAAGATCTTGCTCCCTGACATATGTTGTCAGTTTGGTTCAAATAAACTCACAAAAATTCTCTATAGGTTTAGGTGTTTCTTATATCGACAGTGCCTATTTATCTTCTACTGCCAAAGCTAGCTTTTGTTCCTGTGAACATGTCTCCCCAAATTCTATGAACAACTGTATGATGTACTGATGATGTAAGATAGTCTTTCTTAACCTTTTAAAACTCACACTCATCTTTGATAACCATGAACTCCTTCCCTTCCTCAATTAGATTCTGATGTGCCCTTCCTTAGATGTTTTGAGAAACTATGACATATACTCTCATCTCCCTTTGTTGAATTCTCTCCTCTTCTTAAATCTAACGACATTCAAATCTACGTCTCTATCCTCGGCCTTTTCTCTGAACTGTAGTTATTTACCCAACTGACTTCTTAACCTGCCCCTAGGATGCCTTGTTAACCATCTCAAACTTAACCATAGCCACCGCCAAATTAACAATCATCCTGCACCACTCCTCCCCTGGGACTCCCAATGTTGAAAGTGGGACACCATCATTCACGCCCTTGTTCAAGCCCAAATCCTCAGTCATCTTTGTCTCCATCCTCACCTACTCTACATCCGGTCAATCCACCAGTAAAATCCTGCCAGCCCTACCTTCAAAATATAGCTCCTGAATCCAATCACATCTCAGCATCTCCTCTACTGCCCACCTGACCACCCTGCCCCCACCCCCATGGTCCAAACTGGCAGCATCTCTCACCTGAACAACTTTAGCAGCCTCCATACTGATCACTGGGCTTCACTCTTGCTCCCTAGCCCCAACATCTAGTCTCCCCCAGCAGGAGGAGTGTCATCAGAACACTTTAATCCCCTGCTCAAAACTCTCCAATCTCTCCAATGACTTCCCACCACACTTAGCACACACTGAAGTCAGCTCTTTGACCTACCAGGTTATACATGAACTGGACCTGGCTCACTCTACCCAGTCACAATGACCACCCCTTCTCCTCATATATGCCAAGCAATTCCCTGACTCAGGACTGTGGCACTGATTCTTCCTTCAGCTTTAACTTTTTCTCAGATACCCTAGGCCTGTACACTTTGCAACCCCACAACCTTCAGGTCTCTGTGACAAGAATCATCTCCTCGGAGAGGCTCTACTCTCTCTCCCCTTACCCTTTTTTTCTTCATAGTACTTAATGCTCTATTTTTCTATCCTACTGAACTATTAGCCCTCTCCTACACTGGAATGTAAACTCTATGAGAAAAGGATGTTGTTTGTTCACTGTTACACCCTCACTGCCTGAGGCAATGCCTGACACAGACTAGGCATTCAATAAAACATTTTTGTTATTGAATGAATGCATATTCTCAACTAGCCAAAATATTTTGTTGATCTTGACTTTCAGATGTTTGTATCATGAAATAAATATTTCCCCTCTTCCCAAGTGAATCATAATATGATTTTTAGATGAGACATGCCCTTCCCCCTTTAGATTCTGACATGTCTGCCCTCTCTGAAACACACCATTGGGGAGTGGGCTAGGGTGCCCCATCCCCTTGAGGATCAACGATGTGGTGGTTGAGTTCAATGTATACAAATTCATAGATATACCCTGAGTTTTTACGAAGCATCTGACATGTTTTGCAATCTTTTGCCTCACACTACAGGCGTAAAGCTTTACTGCCTTAAAACAAAAAGCTCAGAGAATTCAATAGACTGTCTGCCTTATTTATGGCAGTGTCAGTGTTTCTTTTAGTTAATTCTGAATACAGCTGGCTCTGATTTCAATGCCAAGTGGTTTGCTACACTACCTTTGTTGTATGCTTCCAGGCAGTTTGGGCCCAGCGGCCATAGAAAAATACTGTGGAATATTAAGAAAACCCTTCAGAAGAGGCAGAAGGAAGCCCAGATTCCTCTTGCGAGGCATTTCCAATGCCTTTCTTTGGGTTTTCTGGTTGCTTCTTCAATATGGGTGCTTTTCAGAAGAGCAGTGTTTTCCTTTATGAATGAGCCCCATTTATCATGAAGCACCAAGGAGTCAGTGTTAGCTCCGAGGGGACAGCCATTCCCCAAGCCCTCTGGCATTTTCCCAGAGTGGCAATGGAATGCTATCCCGCAGGGACCAGTATCTTCTTCTGTGAATTCCACCTTTCTCTCCTTTACTCCGCCTCTGAGCAAACCTCAGCTACAGAGAGTTAGGTCAACTGGCATTTGTCTACTGTGTCTTTTCTCCTTTTTTATAGCATTACCTTTCTGGAGCTTTTATATGAGAGACTGTGGAATTCTTGTATAAAAAGATGTTGTTAATCTCCAGTCACTTGAGAAATAGCCCAGTTCAAGGATATGCTCAAATGCTAACATTAGAAATAACATAAATAGAAAACACTGATCAGTATCAGTTTTGACCTTTTACCTCCTCAATAAATAAAATGCAATAAATTATATGCAAGTCTTGGTGAACTTTTCCTTACATGTGTAAGTATTTCTATAAATCTTAAAATTTTGATGTGTGTTACTTGGAATCCTATTTATTTTATTGTTTAGGAATGTAAGTTGTCCAAAAGAGGAAAATGGTGGATGCTGATTAGTAAGCATTTTGCCATCCAAGTCAAAAGCTCCCACAAAAAAACACTTAATTTTTTTTTCTTTTAACCACAAATCTGGATTCCTAAAATGTGTGTGTGTGCCATTTAACTCTGGACTTAATTCCACTGCCCTCTGCATCCCTCTCCGGCTGTGCAAGTGGGCTCCCTTTCTTCCTCTGTTCTCTGAACGGCGAACGTGGGTAGTGCCAACGTCGACCATGTACTGAGACTGACCCTCATATTCTTGCACTCTCCTGCAAAGCTTTGCTGCCAACCCTCCTTTCAGTGCCCCCACCACTATCCCCACCCGATCCCCAGCCTCCCTCAAAGAGTATTTCACATTTTCTTCTCTTCGCTTAGCTTGGTTGGAGAAGTATTTTGTTAACAAGTCTTTTGGACAGTTTTAGCACAGGGATTCAGGGTTGCAGCATTTCAGAGGCCTAGCACTAATTCCAGAAAATATTTTACTGTTTTAACTCTTTTATGCTTTTTCTTCTACCACTCAAAAAGGAAGAAGGAAAAGAAAAAAACAAACCCTCACACACATAATAAAGATACACAACAAAAACATTTCTAATCAGCTTGAAACTAACAGAATCTTACACCCCAACTGAGGCTTGCAAATCCTGAATTCCCTAACAGATAACAAAGTCTTATAAGTAAATCATATCCACTAAACTTGAACTTGTTTTTTTATTAACCAGTTTATTTAAGCGAAAATGTCGCTGGCACTGTGACACTATGATGGTCCCCCCTCCATATAGCCCTCAACATTTCCCTGCTAACGGAACCCCAGTTTGTTCAGGCAGAGAAGCTATGAGCTCAGTAAAGGTGGGAGCCCTTCTCCAAGGGTGGACATGTGCCCTGTCAATCCAGTGAGATCCAAGGGGAAATTTTGTGAAGATTCTAAGAAAAGATTTTGCCTCTTCATGAAAGACAGAAGCCCCGTGATAGGCTCCTCCTTGGTTCTCAACTTTAAAACTGGTCATGAGGAGCAAAACTGTGACAGCCATTTAGTGACTATGAGAAAGGAAGTCCAAATGTTAAAAACTCAACATGGCAAAGAGGGTGGATCAAGGAATGAAAAGAGTATAGATCAGTGGCAAATGGCAGATGCAGATACCTCCTTCACACTTTCTGTAGGTGTGGAAAATAACCCCCTCCTTGATAGGGCCACAATTAGTCATGTTTTCTTTTCTGTTACTTATAATCTTGATAGACATGAGATGACAAAAGAGAGGTTTATAGCTTTTTAATTTGGTCTCCACTAACATAGAAGTGAGAAAATTTGCTTGACAAATCTCAAGCTAATGGGGCAAATATAACTTACTTAAATTATTTCTATTATGCATATATGTATCTATATTATTTATAATACATAAATTATTGAGCAGAGGCCCTCAGTCTTTTAAATCCAGAGTGATCGTTCTATCCGTCCACCGATCCATCCATCATCCATTCATCTACCTAACCAATTATCCATTCATCCATCCATACATCCTTTCTTTTTATCTTCCAAAAACCAACTGCTGAGTCCCTACCCTGTTCTGGGCACTGCACTAGACACTGGAGATATAAAAACCCCAAAAGACAGAAAATGCTATGTCCATTTTAGAGATAAGGCCACTGAGGTTCAGAAGGTTCAAATGTTTTTCCCCAAACCACAAGTCTATAAGTGGCAGAGTTAAGAGTCAAATTAAGGACTACCTGAATTCACAGGCCTTGTGCTTTTTACTATACCATGCAGCTTCAAACCTAGCCACTACTTTGTTAGCCTAATTTAGAAATAACAAAAACTGTATTGCTTTTCAATATTTTACAATTTTGAGGGGCCCCCATCCCACCAATTACAGTTAATCTAAAGTAGTTACATTGTACAGTATCTAGACATTTGCAGCACCCAGACCAAAAGTCCACTTTTCAACTGGAAGTCTAACACTGTGTTTACAAAGGATAGCAATGTCACTGTGATGACTTCTGCTTCTCATCTTCCATTGGCCACTGTATGCACCATTAGTCGGGGACTTTTTCTACCTTGCTCACCAGTGCCTGGTACTGCCTGGCACACAACAGGTCCTCCCTACATATCTGCTAATTGAATAATAATAAAAAATAAGCCAAAGAATAAGATGTTGTCTCAGGAAACCCTGAATGCCAGTTCTTAAGACTCTTAGTTTAATGAGTTGATAACACGTCCAAGACTTTGGCAGAGAGTGCCATTCTAGACGGTGAACAAATTGCTGACTGAGCAATTTGTACACAATATTTATAGCCAATATGTTCCTCACTGTGAAACAATGGAAACAACTCAAATGTCCAATATTTGAATGAAAAGTTAAATCAATGTCTATTTATCGGTGCAGGGGATCATTATACTGCTATCATAAAGAGAAAGATATGGAGTTTAAGGACATAGGACAACATGAACCAAGGTAGATTCAAAAATAGACCAACAAAAAGGATGTACACACTGATCTCAACTACCCAAAAATAAGAAACTGCCTGGCATCAGAATGTGAGTGTGGACTCAAAAGAATAGCTTATTATCTTAAGTGGATAATAAAAATTCACAATTTAGTAAAATCACTTATAATTGGCTCTTTTTCTACTATTTTATCTCCATGGCCCTTCTTATGATCAATATTACAGAAGTCTTACAAAATGCATGTTCACAATTTAACATGTGACCAATTTTGAAAAACATGCCTTCTAGGTGCCTATCATGAAAATGAATGTCCTACTGATCAAAGACATCCATTAACTTGCCAGGCTAAACATATACATTGTTCTCAGTGCCTGATGGCCACATGATAATGAATGCTGTGTTTGTGCATGTGTGTGAGAGCGCAAATACGTGACTCTTTCCAAACTGTACATTTAGATAACCCAGGCTTTGCTTCACAGGAACAAACCATTCTTTGCCGAGACTGGCACGCTCAGAATGTTTTTTTGCTTGAGGCCTGAATTTCTACACCCTTCCCTTGGCTAACTCTGTCTGGCTTGTTCAAGAATTTCTGAACTTGGGCGCACTTCTCTCAAAGAAAAATAATAACGATGGTACCATTTAATGAATATTTTTCTACATACTAAGTACAGTTGTAAGAACTTTCCTGTGAGCTCTATTTCAATCTCGTTTTCTATTATAACTCCAGACACGAAGTATATGACATATAGCAGATGCTCAATAATATACGTTTATTAGTCGAGTTGCCCTTTAGTTCATTTAACTCTCATGTCCACATTAAGAAAGAGGGATTGTAATTATCAATATCTTTTAAATAGAGTACAGAGAGTAAAATCAATTGCTTAATTGTAACTATTTTGTTAAGGTCAATAGAAATGGATTAGTTAGCTACCTACCTCAGCTCACCTCACTTCAATATCTGGCTCATTCTAACCTGGAATCAGCTCACCTCGCTTCAATATCTGGCTCATTCTAACCTGGAATATTACACTCTTCTGAGTTAAAAATTAACTGATAAAACAGAATGCACGATCACCAGAATAATATTTAAAATTATTTTTCTATTCATATCTAATTTATCCTGTCATTAAGATACAGGCCTCTGAAAAGCAGAGCTCCCCTACCCTTACATTTCATTAAAAGGTGGAAATGTCCTCCTAAAATGTGCCACCAAGTGCAAGACAAGAGCCTGCAGAAAGGCAGTCCCGCTGCTTTTTGAGCACTTAGATTTATAAGCACAGCTGACTCAAGAAGCACAAAATCATAAATTAAATTGACTGTGAAAAAAAAAATGACTCAAGTATGAATAACACAAAAATAAAACAACACTCCACACCTGAAATCTCAAGAAGTCCAACTAAGGTTATGAGGCTTAGGGAAAGCCTCGGACTTCTGGAAAAATCCCCAGTTGATTTTATTAAAATAATTCTCAGTTAAACTTTTTATACTTTGCCTGAAGAAGTTCTGACCTAAAAAATGGGGTTGGAGGTGAAAAAAGAAGGGTCAGTCCATTTACAGTCAACATGGGCACTGCTTCTGGGGTGTTATGAACATGGGCACAGGGCGTTTAACAAGAAAATCATTCCCTCAGAGCCAAGGCCTTTCTCAGGTGACTGAGCAAACCAAGCTCTTCAAGTTCTGCTATGAGCAGCGCTGAAGCCTCTATTGGCACTATAGGATTACCCAATAGCCTCGAAAACAGCTTCTCTGACTCAAATGTTCTTTCCTCGGATCTTTTCTATTCACCAAGCCAGTCTACTCTTCCCCAAATTTCATTTTCAATCTTCTGTCCAAGAACCTATATACATAGAAACAGTCCTTTTACCTTCTTCCTTAGTCCACCCTCTTGTTCACTTTCATTGCCTACAACATGAAGCCACTTGAGCTAACCAACCTGAGTTAACCAATCTCTTCCTTACTCGACTTTGGTGACCTCTCCTCCCAATCTCTTCCTTTCCTCACACATGCCTCTAAGCCAAGTTGTGGTCCCAGCCCGGAATGTCCTGTCCACTCAAGTCCTATCAGGCCCTGCTAATTCCACTTCCTCCAAGGTGACTCGCCTGCCCCCACCTCCTGACTGACTTCCAATCATCTTCCTGTGTGTTAAGCTCTTTGTGGAAAGAAGCAGACTCCCTCAGGCGACTTCACCTATTAGAGGCTTATTATAAGGATACACAAGACAATAAGGCCCCTGGGGACAGGCCTCACTCAGACCATAAAAGGTAGTTCCAAGAACCGAGAGGAGCCAAGGCAGCTTTGGTAAATGAATTCTCTGGTCTCCCATCGGCGAGAAAGTGGGATCCCCCACACTGATGATAACGATGCCTTTTTCTCTCTGCTTCTATTCCTCCTCCCATACATCTTGGGTCTTCCCCTCTGCTTCTGCTTCCTCATAGTTTCTGCTGACTCACAGCTTGCCTCATAGGCTCTCTATTTGTCTTCCCAGCCACAGATTAGAATGTCACTTGCCAACTTTCCCAGTCCTGGGTATCTTTCATTCACAAATTCCTATAAAGAATCCGGTTTTGGGCACATGGTGCCTGTAAACTGGGCTGAGGCTCTTGTGGCAGACCAGGTTGCTTGTCAGACTATGGCTGCACTAGGGTCAGGGGCTCTTCTTGACCCAGACGACTGAGGCTAAGGGAGAAGGGTAGTGAAAATGGTCACATTTAGGAATGTAGCCACCCATTTTTAAGGAATAGTTTGGACTGCTTCTCTCAGCAGAAACTGGACCTTTTTAGAAGGGGCTATAGGCATGGCAGACACATTTATTAGTCTCTCCAGTGAATTGCTCTTCACATCTCTAATGCAATTATAATAAAATGCATCCTCAGGTCATGATTGACAGAGCACTGTATACTATTTTATAATTACTATGACCGTTTCATGCCTATTTGTCCTAACTTTGTACCTAACTAGGTCATGCCAGAGAACCCAGAAACACAGGGATATTTATGGAGAAACTTCACTAGAGGAGGGACTTAAGATTTCACTGGTGTATATCAGCAGCTAGAACTGTTTACATACAGTTCTGATACAGCTGTTCTCAAACTCTTTGGTCTCAGGTCCCCTGTACAATCTTCAAAATTGAGGATCACCAAGGGCTTTTGTTTATTTGGCTTAATCTACTGATAGATACACTATTAGAAATTAAAACAAAATTTAAATATATTTATTAATGCATTAAAAATGTGACAAATCCATTAGATCTTAACAAAAATAACATTTTATGAAAAATAACTGTTTTCCAAAACAAAAGAAAATTTAATGAGAACTGTTTTTACATTTTTGTAAATCTCTTTAATGTTAAGCCTCTATAAGTCTCCTTAATAGAAGACAGCTGGATTCTCATTTCTGCTTCTAGGTCCAATTTGTGTGATATGTTGTTTTAGTTGTAGTATATGAAGAAAGTCTGGCCTCGCAGAGATACTAATGGAAAGCCTTTTCAGATAACTATGGATATTCTTCTTTGCTATTACACCCAAACTTAAGGGATGGTTTCTTAAAGGTTCATTGAAACCCATTTAGTGAACTTTTCGTGATCTGCTATATTATTAAAATTGATTAGTCTATCTTGCATTTAAATAGATCTTTTTAACCTATGTAGGGTTTGTAACACCATACATTGGTTGGACATTGAGAAATACTGGTTCACTGAGTTATGCAGGTTTTCCAAATTTTAACACATTTCATTGCACAATATCAAAAAAGCATACTCATTAACATCACCACTGATCATATCACGAAGTCTTTAAAGAGTTAGAACATTGTCAAGCTTCTGGTGGCAAACGCAAGTTTTTCAAAATTTTTATTTTTGCTTGAAAGCTAGAATTTTATCATTGGCAACCAATACTGGCAGTTTTTTTTTTCTTGAAGTAACAAGCTGGATTTGTTCTTTTTTGAGCAAACGTCCACCAAATATTCAAGTCTGAATAATCATAGTTTATCTATGAGATATTCTTTCAAGTGAAAATGGTGTTGGGTAAAAAAGTGGCTAGTTCAGCTTGCAACTCAATCACACGAGTGTTTCTCCTGGAGACAATCATCACACTATCTTATCAGCAGAAGAGCTTTAATTTCCCCATTCAGTCACACAGAATATTAAAAAGATGTGTGTTCAAGGGCTGAGACTTAATGAATTTAATAATTTTTACATTCTTAAGTGAAAATGGCATTTTTGAGTGTGTGTTGGTGAGGAATGTGGGCACTGGTGCAGGGCTACCTTGATTAATGATTAGGCAGCAGCACTTTTAGCCACCACTGCTTTTGGAGCATCATTCCAAATGTCAATGCAATGAAACAGTCAAATAATATCTTAATATTTTAAAAATAATTTGATCTTGTGGATTCCTTGAAAGGATCTTGAGACCCTCAGGGTCTACGGACCACACTTTGAAACACACTGTTCTAAAAAGTGTTTAATAAATATTCTTGAATCCCTCAATGAATAAATAAAACTTCATGGTAAGCAGGGAGGTTCTGGATGAGATAGTTTTTCAGTTGGGCCATCAAGACCACATAGGATGTTTGAGGTGGAGGAGGTTGGGAGAAGCACAAGCAAAGGTAAAGAACTAGAAATGTGCTGAGAACCTTCCAGGAGCAGAAGCATAAGAAAGTACAAGTTCAGGTGCCAGCACCTTATACATAGCAAAGCACGTTCACACTCATTATCTCTATTGATTCCTTCACCACAGCAGTCCAGAGAGATGGGGATTATCATCTCTCTCATATAGTTAAGGAAACTGAGGTCACTCTGGAAGCTCTCTGAAGGCAGACACCATGTTTGTTTTCTTCACTAATGAATATTAGAAACCCTCACGCAGTGATCAGCACATCAAAGGCACACAATAAAAACTAACTGAATAAATAAACAAATGGGTCTCAGAGGAATTATCTGTTTAAGATCACGTAGTTAGGAAGTGGTGGCCTCAGGACTGAACCCAGGTCTTCTGGAACCAAATCCCACATTGTTCTCACCATACCCTGATGTTTTCAAAGTGACAGAAACCAGGGCCATGCTGTGAGGGGCTTGACAGTACAAGTGGTTTATGAACGGAGGAATTTTTTAGTAAGAGATTAGTTGTATGATCACAGAAGGACCTGGGAAAGCTTAGAGTGGAGAGGAAGAGAGACCAGTTTGGATTCTTTAAGTGGTCTAGGTGAAAAGCATGACTTGGGTGGGTGGGGGTTGGAGTACAAATTTAACCTGATTCTGATACTTAAACTGTGTGAATTTGGACAGCTTATCTGTCCTCTTCAATCTTTACTTCCCTCATCTGCAGAATGCAATGATAATAATAATATATAATTTCATAGAGTTGTTCTGAGCGTTAAACGAAAAAAATGCACACAAAGCAACAGCACAGTTCTTGGCTCAATAAATACTAGCCACAAAAAAAAAAAAAAAAAAAAGGAGGAAAGGAGAGGGAGAGGAGAGAGAAAGGAAGGAAAGGGGAGAGGAAAATAAGAGGGAGGGAAGAAAGGTGAAGGGAGGAAAAAAGGGGTGAGGAGGAGAAGGAATTATTTGTTGAATGCCTGAGTGAACCTGGGAAGTGCCAGAGAGCTATAAGCCCTTCTTGTAGATTCTTAACTAGAGAATAAGAAAAAAAAACATCAGATCATTCTAAGGTTTCAAGCCTGGGTGACCAGAAGAATGAGCTGATATGCAGGTGCCCACTGGGCATCCAAATGGAGATGCCTAGGAGGCTGATACTGTGGATGCCAGAGGTCTAGAGGTCTACTGTGGAGAGGGAAGGGACAGCCAGGGGTAGGGCACAGAGTAATGGATCAATTAATGTCTATGGGATATATGGCATTGTAAATGAGGGCAAATAGAAAGGAGGATAAAACAGGATGAGAGATACAAAAAGGAAGCATCTACTTAAAACTATCTACTGGCTCCAAAACCTTGTTTGCAAGGCACATTTAGACTATCTCCTCTGTCTCTAGCCAGCCACTCCTGCTGCTCAGCATCAGACTTCTATAGACTCTGTTCTCACTGCCTGCAAGGCATTCACTACTTCCCAGAGCATAGTTTTTTGAAAAGTGGCACTTATGGCAATTGTTATTTTTAAGGTCCTATATTATAGCAAAAACAAAACAGTCATTAGAGAGAGTAGCATTCAGTTTTGAAGATCTGGTTCTCTCATCGCCCCTGAGGTTGTCCTGTCTGCTCCCTCTTCATGCCCTGCCGCACACTCATGTCTCCCCGGCTCCTTCCCAGGTTCCCACTGGACCCTGTTCCTTCTGCCCACAACTCTTTGGTCCGTGTCCTGCTGTAAGAGTGAGGTGTGTCTCTCTTTCCTGACATGTCTCAGATGCTCAGTCCCAGTTGGGTGGCTGAGTAGGCAAGGAAAGTGGATAAAGTGCCATAAGAGGCACAGCAGGCAGAGGATGGGATAGCTCTGGTCAGAGGTGTGAGAAAAACACCAAGAGTGCCAGCTCTAGAAAAAGCTAGTGGATTTCATAAAAAGAAGACTGTTAGAAATCTAACACATGCATTCTCACTGGGAGGGGTATTGCCCCCACCCCCAGTGGTTGGAAACTGGTTTTGGGGAGAGGAGAGTCAAAAACTCTTACATAATAGCTTTGGGGCCTCTAAAGCTCAATCCTACACAAGAAAATCTTATTCCTTAATATTTATTTAAAAATATTAAATAAAATGAGACATTAATAAATAAAATTCTCCTCATTAGGGAGAATTTAAATTTAAGTGAATTAACTACCTTAATTATAATTATTTTAATTTTTCTCCTTTTGGGGTGATAATTTTTAAAAAGGTTGAGAAGCACTGACCCAGATGGTGATTCTGTAAAAGGGGTGAGAAAATAGCACCCTGTAAGGACTGAATGTAGAAGGAGATGGTGGAGAAAATAGCAGAGATGGTGGCTTTTTTGTCTTTCCCTTCATGGATAAGCTTCCTGAGCCATAATTACATTGACCACTGACTACATGTCAGCTCCTGCATTCAGTGTTTTACATGTATTATTTGACTTTTATCCTCGCAACCACCTTATGAAGTTATGTTCCCTTTTTTACAGATGCTTAGAGAATGTAGGTAGTTTATCCAAGGACCCACAAGCGGTTGGTAGTAAATGATGTGAATTTAGTACTTAGCCCAGGCTGGACACATCGTAGGAGTGTAATTATTTTAACTATGAGCAGAGCTGGCAGGCTTGAGCACATCTGCTGGAAGAGAGGAAGAAGTTTCTGCTACGTGGTAGGTATACCAAA
This sequence comes from Pteropus vampyrus, assembly GCF_000151845.1. Classification (NCBI taxonomy): domain Eukaryota; kingdom Metazoa; phylum Chordata; class Mammalia; order Chiroptera; family Pteropodidae; genus Pteropus; species Pteropus vampyrus. Next base: position 5,724,345 of record NW_011888896.1, on the reverse strand, counting down.
AAACAACAACAAAAAAAAAGTTATTTGAACAAGAGAGTAGAGAAGGGAAAATGTAGCAGGGAGAGGAAAGGACTGATGGAGATGGAATCCAGGCAACAGGACATGACAGATTCCAGGAGGAAGGGCCTGCCTTGGCAAGCAATAGAGCAGCGAGAGAGACAGGAAGGAAGCTGAGAAAGCCGGTTCAGGGCCTTGGGGGAGAGCAGGAATGGAGTAATCCTATCCCCACTGGGGCCAGCAGCTAAAGGCAGACTGCATGAATTCCTGGTGGAATCAATCAACAGGACAGCATTACTTTCTCCAGCAATCTTCTTGAATGACAATCAGTTCATTAATATCATGTCTCCCTCTCGCTCCCTAAAGCCCAGACTTAGAAAAGGTAACCACACACTGTGCTTTAGTGAAGTAATTCCCAACCTTTTCTAGACAAATTCTTGCCACCAGAAACAAAAAATAAACAACTCCTCAGGCACTGAATAATAGCTGTTTAGTCTCTGTTGTGTGAGAAAATGCTCGATCCACATTAACTTTGTCCAGCTGAGACACTTAATATGACTTCATAGTGTCTTTATCATAAAAATGCATTTGAACAACAGATATCTAATACATAAGACCTTCAGTCCATGCCTGCTTTACATCTGAATTTGCAAGCCCGTTGCAATAAATCCTCCCCCCCACAAATCCCCACCTTGGACCATAGGTTGGGGACAACTGGTATACAAGAAAGGCAAGTGACGTCCTAGATAGGGAAGGGGTCTGGCATTACCCAGACCTCGGTTCAAATTCCAGTTCTCCAATGACCAGCAATTTAATGACAGGTGAGTTACTGAAATTCTGTATGACTCAGCTTTCCCTTTTGTGAAATGCAAATAGTAATACAAGGGTTTTAGCTTCAAATGAGACTGAATTGATCATATCTAATACAGTACCGGATACACAATGGGTCGTTACTATTATTTCTGTTCTCTACAATCTGTGGTTCAATTTTCAAAGTGAAGTCCGGGACTAGCAGCATCAGCATCACCTGGGAACCAGTTAGAAATAGAAATTTTCAAGCCTCACCTCAGACACACTGATGCCTCTGGGGGTGAGCCTAGCAATATTTATTTTAACAAGCCTTCCAGGTGATTTTGGTGCTCACTAAAATTTGAGAACCACTTTAGAGTAATGGTTTTCAATTTTTTTTTTCCTTTATAGGCAGAGGAATCTTTCCTTCAAAAGAGATCTTATTCAGAAGGTTGGTCTGTGAAACACGTACATTTGAAACGGCTCTGATGGTAATGGGTAGAAAAACTCTGACATGTACTCTCTGGATCTTGCCTCATTCCCTGAGCCATCCTGAAGGACCACAGGGGCAGGAAACAGTAATCTTTATACTACAATTTTTGTAGTTACAGATACTACAATTTTTGGTGGCACCATCGGAAGAGTTAAAAGACTTAACACTACACTAAACCATTTAACCATGATTACAAGGCAAACCCTAAACAATAAAATAATGTTTCCCCGGGGTTTTAAAGGACATCTACAACTAAGCCACTTTTCACTGGGTCACCGTTCAGCACCCACTGCTGGCTCCACTCAGCTATCTTACATGCTTGGGGCAAAGTTCTCACAAGTGCCAACCTACTTATCTCCTTTGGCCCCAGCTTGATGTTACACTGCCTGTAACCCAGAGCAAGTTGTAGTCCGCTCACATCAGATCAGAAGACCCAATTAATCTGTGGTAGCAAAGATACATTTTATTCCTTGGTCAAAACTTGGAGGCACACTTCTGAAGAGACTTGAGGCACACCAGTGAGCTGTGGACATGCTGGTGGGGAATTGGTACCTAGGAACAAAGTTTAAAAACCACTGAGGTAGAGGCTATACCCAAGGACACAATCCTGAGGGGGTTTTATTTATTGAAGAATAGAGAGTACCACATATTCCACATGGGACTTAGGCAGGCTGATGTGAGAAAAGGAACAAAAGCAAGCAAGCCAGTAGGAGAGCCACAGCTTTCCAGAGGCAGAATCTGCTTTGGTTTTAGACGAAACAACTGACTGTGGAATAATAGATAAGGAATACCTAGTTAAGCAAATTTATTATAAAAAACTAGCATCCACTGATCAAATCAGTTATCTGTCATCAGTACCATGTCTTCCAGCTCATATTTCATATGGGCTGTGTTATTATTGTCTCTACTCTGACAGTAAGGATCACCTTGACACAGTAAGTTCACCACCTGCAGCATCTTAGAGAAAAGAAAACCCATCCGTGAGTTATATCAAAATGAAAAATATTTTCAGACACCAAAGACTATTTTTTTAAAAGTTTCTACTACGGATTTCTTCTCACTGATTTTTTAATTTGAAAATTTGAGCTTTTCCCAGTATCACTGGGGGGGGGTGGGAGGGGTTGCAGAACAGGTGTCAACTTCAGGTGACAGATGAGGAAACTGAGGCACAGGCAGGGTAAGTGCCCTGCTAAAGATCACACTGCTGATCAGTGGAGAGCCAGGTCTAAAGACATAATGAGGCCTTAGAGAGAGATCTAGTCCAACCCACTCATTTTATAGAGAGGCCTTTCATTCAGAAAGTGGGTGTGATTGGCCCAGGGTAATTCTCCTGGTTTGGCACAGGCCAGCTGTACCTGAGCCACTAGCGAAGAGAGCCTCTCAGCTGGTGAGAATGCGGTAGGAGGTAAGGACACATCTTTTCTCCTCCTCAATGTCTCTAAAGTTGGGCTGTCTAAAATGGTAACCACTAGCCACATGTGGCTAGATAAATTTTAATTTTAATTGATTAAAATTAAATAAAGCAAAAAATACAGCTTTTGGGTTAACTAGTCACATTTCAAGTGCTCAAGAGCCACCTGTGGCTGGCGGCTACCATTCTGGACAGACTGAACATGTCCATTGCTACAGAAAGTTCTACTGCACAGAGCTGCTCTAAAGTACATATTTTATGACAAGAATGTCGTTAGGTGGAACAGGCAGCTGAACCTGGAACCAGGAGTCCCGAGGACACTACCAATTAGTTCTATGAATCTCTGTGCTTCAGTTTCCTCATCTGTAAAAAAGCAGAAGTTGGGCTCCATGATCACAATGGCCTCCTTCAGCTGTAACATCCCATAATTCTGAACCTAAAACTCCAGATGGAAGACTCCTGACACCATCCACTTTTCTTTTCTAGGACTTGCATACTGGCCCCTTATCAAATTAGATCAAGAAAACAATGCACTCGGACTCTACTATTTCCTGTAGCATTGTAGTTGCTGAGTAAGAATTAAACACCATCCTCCACATTATTTCAAGGGTTAATGTAAGAAATAGCCATGAGAACAATCTCTCTAAACTTTCTCCAGAAAAAAGCTTCTGATGACGCTAAGGAATCTGTCCCTAACGTCCTTCACATGTGGGCCTACAGGACCAATTTGGTGGACTTTAGGGCCAGAAAAATCCATATTTCTCTAGACAGTTGGTAATTTCCTTTCACCACAGAATGAAAACTACATTGTTCACTCTAATTTTGGATGGGGAGGGGTTATTCGCTTCTCAGAGGATCAGATGATTATATTTCAGTGGATGCCTAAACACAGGACTCTGTCTCCACAGCACCTGACGCCTTGTATACAGAGCTCCTGATGGCTTCCGGGCACTGTAGCTCTATGACACTGAATAAATATTTTCAGCAGAGGCTGTCTCTAACACTTTTTCAAAATATAGCTAGAATGATAATATGCTTAAAAATTAAATAATTCAATGATCTACCCACTATACCACACTGCAGAAATATGAATTTGGAGTACTGTAAGAATAAAAATCGTGAACCTCAAAATGACTGAGCTGAACAGAATTACTTATCAGAACGGCAGAATTCACAAAAGGCTGGCTTGTGGAGATTTTGGCATCCTCCTCCCCACCATTATCTCCATCAGCCTCTCCAATTAAATTAAGTTCCAATTAATTAAAATAACAATAGCAAACATTTATTGAGCACTTTAGTTTACTCGGTGGCAGGCACAGTTCTAAGCACTTTATATATATTAAGTTATGCCTCATAATAACCCCAGGAAGAAGGCACATTATCATCTCCATTTTCCAGGAGAATAAACTGAGGCATTGAAAGGTTAAGTAACTTATTCAAAGTCACACAGTAGCCAAGTGGCAGAGCTGGGATTACTCTCTGCCAGTCAGATTCCTGCTTTCTCTCACTACGAAACATTGTCTCACCTTATAAAGTACAAATTTTAAAACATTTTTAGAAAACATTATAAAAACATGAAGCAAAGTAAAAAAATATATATATATTTGCTCAGCAAACACCCCTTCCAGATTGCCAGCCCTGAGCCCTTCCTGTGTAGAAATTCTGGGGCACGCCAACCCTTAATTCTGTCACTTTTCCAGCATTTACTCTAAACTTCCTCAACATTGTTTTCCAGTAAAATAACCAAAATCCCAGCATTCAGTGCAACAATCAACTAAAGGTAGGTTAACACTTAGCAAAACTTCCTATTTATGACAACTCCATATTAACAAGGGCATGTCACAAATAAGAAAAAGACAATTGAGCTGGGAATCAATTCTGGTCTTTGCAGTTGTTATGAGCTAGGTTAACAACAAATTTGCATGAGCAATTTCTAGAGATTTTACAAACATGGTACCTGCCAGGAAGCAGATCCACTTTCTTTTCTGGACTTTCTGTCCTCACACAGACGTTGACTCCATTTAGCCTCAGGTTTTACTGTGCTGTTATGTTTTATATGCTTATCAGAACAATCTTCTGTGAGCAATAAAAGTCTCTTAAAGGGACTAGAAAACCTGAGTTAAGTGTGTTTTTTTAGTACTAGAGTGTGGCATGGTCTAATCAAGTAGGCACAGGTTTAAATTCTGACTGCTCATGAGCTGTGCAACCTTGGGCAAGTTATTGAACCTCTCTGAGTAGTAATTTTTTCTTCCTTAGAATGAACTAATTATACTTTATGGGGTAGTAATGCCTGGTCAAGAGCAGGCACACAAAAAAGTTACTTCCCTCTAATCATCAAAGTTGTAAAAAGTGAAGTTAGTTTGAAAACTAAGTTGCACTCCTTTCATTTTTCATTTTTATTTGATTTACAACCATAAGAGTTCCCAACAGACTCCCACTTTCAGATGCTACCATACAGAAGGCTTCTAGCTCTCAAGGGGAAATGGGGAAATCTATGTGGGGCCAACATTCAATTCAAACAAAACCTCACACACACAAAAAAATGTATTTGTATATAGCAGAACAAATCCGCATATCATTTACATGAATTAATTTTACAGGTCACCTTCCCTCACAATTTTTTCTTTACTAAATGTGTGATAAAAATATGCTATTGGACATAAAACAAAATGAATGTTGACCACTAATGACATTTCTAGTCAAAATTCAAGAACCTACCTATATCCCTCAAAAACAGTAATTTGCTCTTAGGTTCCATAGGACAAAACTTGCCATGAATAACATTTATGTCACAGAATCTCAAGATTCAGTTTTCTCAAGAATAGTGTCCAGGAGGTGGTATGACTTGCCAGAGAGAGGCTTTGGCCAAAATCCCTTTGTGCCCATGTAGCTCGTCCCCAGAGCTGTGCTGTTACGCTATGGGTGACTGTCAAAATGAGAGCAGTGACACTCTCCCTTCAAGAATACTTTTTGTTTTCACTTCACAGGATACACCAACTATTTGTTCATAAGTAGGAAGAGGTAGATTAGACAGCTCAAAGGTAGAACTCAGTGTGTTTCAAGGAAGGCGCTCTGTGGGCTGACATGCAGATAGGATTTGTGCTCACAGGCTGCTCCCAGACCCCATAATTACATGAGGAAAATGAGCCATAATCCATAAGACTCATTGGCAGCCAAATCATGACATCCCCTCATGTCAAATATTCATACTGCAGAGACTCAGCATTAACTCAGGCAGCAAGAAGGCCACCCTCCTGGCATTCCCCACCCTTGACCGTGTACTAGGAACCACCTAGGAGCTTTCCAGAGAGATGCTGCCCTCTGGGCCCCATGCCAGAGGGGTTGACTTCATAGGTCTGGGGTGCAGCCAGGGCTTCGTGGTTTTGAAAATCACTCCCCAGCTGAATGTAACGTGCAGACAAGTTTCCTAACCACTACCTCGGTCTCTCCTGCTATCAAGACTGCCTGAACCACTAAGTCTATTCCCTTTTTTTTTTTTTCTTTTATTAGGGGGGGGGAAAAAAAGATAAGCTAATGTACAAAGTCCTAAATTTTAAACTTTTCTTAAGGAGAGAAAGTTCGAAGTCAGAGTCCTTACCTCCCTAATAAAGATTACAACCCAATCTGAGTTATTAGAGCACATAATATATATTCCTGAGTGTAAAGGGTATCCCCTTTCAAAGAAGGTGGGAAGGGAAATACATTGAGACGTTTATGGAGAGGAAAAGAAGTCTAAGGAACAGCTTCACTGCCCTTTGGATATCTTTACAAGAGCTTTCCCAAATCTCGAAGCCCCTGCCTTCTCTGGCTGCCTCCTCCTGGACGCGCTCAGCCCTACAGTCTTAATTACAAATTACTCTTACGTGAAGTCTTCCTGCTTCCAACTCTGGCCGCCTCTGTCCCCTACTTCCATCCCAGATTTCCAGGTGGGTGCTCACCGGTGAGGGTGTGACCCATAAATACCAGTGAAGTAGCAGAAAATGAAATGCGTGGGGAGAGAAGTTGTGTCTCAAGGTCCCTGCCCACTCAGCCATTCTGGTACAGGTGGGCCAGGTGATAAATGGTTCTGAGCGTGCCCAGCACCCAGAAAGACCCCTAGCTTGCAGGGTAGATTGGACAAGGCTGCACAAAACAGAACAAAAGGCGTGGGGTTCTAATCTCACCTCTGCCATTTGCTAGCTCCATGGCCTTGGGTAAATAATAGAAACTTTCTAGAAAGAGCCTCAGTTTCTCCATCTGTGGAGTGTAAATTAATGTTTGACCAGCGTTTTAGTCCATTTGAACTGCTGTAACAAAAATGCCATAGACTGGGTGGCTTAAACGACAAATATCTATTTCTTAGTTATAGAAGCTAGAAGTCCAAGATGAAGGTGCCAGATTCAATGAGAGCTTGCGTCTAGTTTCATAGATGGCTGTCCTCTCACTGTGTCCTCACCTGGTGGAAGGGGCAAGACAGCTCTCTAGGGTCCTTTTTATAATGGTGCTAATCCTATTCATGAGAGCTCCACTCTATTACCTAATCACTTCCCAAAGGCCTCACCTCCTAAGGCCATTATATCGGGGGTTAGGATTTCAACAAATGAATTTTGGGGGGATATAAACATTCGGTTTCTAACAACCAGACTCCTCACAAAGCTTTTTGAAAAGAACTGCTCAAAGTTGGATTATTTTAATAAAATATAAATTCTCTGAACATTTATTGAGTCTTCTCTACACTGGACACTGCCTGTCATTGGCAATACAAAAACATGAAAGTATGTCACAGATTTCAAGGAGTACAATATATTCTGAAGAGACAGAAATATGGCAGGTAAAACTATACAATTCAATGTAATCATTTGTTCAATAGCAGGCCACTGGAAATCCAGACAAGGGAAAATTTAAATATGTCCAGCGATGGGGGTAAAGAAGATATTGAAAAGGTGCCAGCAAGAGTAATATTTATGGAGCTGTAGATGTCAGGCACTGTGCTAAGCCCACTGTGAATATGATAATTTTAGATGAGCCTCCAAACAATCTTGTGAGGTAGGCAGATCCTTATTTTACAGATGAGGAGTCTAAAATTCAGACAGTACTACGGTCTGAATGTGTGTGTCACCTCAAAATTCATGCTGAAATCCTAAACCCAGTGTGATGGTATTAAGAGGCAGGGCCTTCGGGAGGTGATTAGGTCTTGAGGGTGGAGCCTTCATGAATGAGATTAGTGCCCTCATAAAAGAGACCCCACAGAGCTCTTCACTTTCCCCCAGTGAGGGCTCAGTGAGAAGAGAAGGCAGCAGTCTGTGAACACAGAAGTGGGCTCTCATTAGATGCTGAACCTGCCGGTGTCTTGATCTTAGACTTTCCAGCCTCCAGAACTGCGAGAAATAAATTCGTCACTTATAAGCCATGTCATCTATGGTATTCTTTTACAGCACCCTGAAAGGACTGAAACAGAGAGGTAGTCATTCACTCAAAGTCACATGTCTAGGAAGCAGCAGAGCTCGGCTGTGGACTTGACCACAAGACCTGGATCTTCATCTTTTGATGACACTGCATCTACTTCAACTGTGAAGCCATTTTAATTTCCCCACGCCCTCGCCCCAGCCAAGGCAAAGCCAGGCACACTCTCGTCTGTACTTCCACACTTCTCTACTTCCACTGCTGTTTAACGCTCCTATCTTAGTATTATTTGTTTCTGTACCTGCTCCCCCATTAAGCTTGGTGGTCCTTAAGGGCTGGAATAGAATGCAGCAAGTGCCTTGTAAACAGTTGGTCTTTAATAAATGTTTTTGTAATGGATGAAAGAGAATGAAATTATGATAGGTTTCAAAAGACAGGCAGGAATTCACTAGGTAATTTGAGGGAAACTCTCGAAAGTAGAGACAGTACCTGACTCATGTTTCCAGAGTAGTCTGGCACTTAATATAGGTGCTTAATAAGTGTGTAATAAACTCTAGGCAGAGGACACAGGGTGATGAAATCCAGAGAGATTTAAGGCTACGTAGGGAGTATGGGTAACTTGGCCAGTGTGAATCAATAGAGACGGTTTGTGGGAACACAGAAGTGCTTCTCAAACTATCCATGGTGAAAAGATCAGTTTTTTTGTTTCATTTCCAATTCATTGTGGACCAATACTTTTATAAAATGCAATAAAAGCAAACTGCTAGAAAAATATAAAATGCAAGTCCAGTATTTCATTAGATTCAGATGTAAAGTGACTGTCGAATTGCTATGAAAATGTCTAAGTATGTACTCTCCATGTGTGTACTCACCTGGTTGCAGATCATTAAGAAAGAGTTCTGTCTGCAGACCAATCTTTGCATGGCACTGGGAGGGAGAAAGGATGATGTGAAGAGCAGTAGGAAAGATGAGCTTCCGTCATGCTATCAAAGTCTCTGGGATAATAATGTTCACCGCGGGCTTTCTGTGTTCTGGGCACTGTCTTAAGTGCTCCACACATATTAACTCACTTAAATTTCACAACCTATCTGTGAGGTTGGTGCTATTATCATTCTCATTTTACTGATGGGGAAACTGAGACACCGAGCAGCTAAATAACTCTTCCAAGATTCCAGCATTCATAAAAAGCGCAAGCAAGCCTTGAACCTGGATAGTGTGAACCCTTAACTACTACTAACTGATGCGCTTGGGGAGCTGTGAGATAGGAAGTGACATATTCGGATTTATGTTTTAGAAAAATCACCCCGGTGGTAGTGTGGAGGGTAGAGGTCAGTTAAGAAGCCAAGGCAACAATCCAGGTGAGAAGTAGTGGGGGTAAAGAGAAGGTATGTGGGCTAGTTAGAAAGTGCAGGCATTCGTAGGAGGACAAGGGCTGTCTGAGCTGGGAGGGGTTCCACATGACTCAAGAGTTCAGCTCCTGGCATCCTGGGTAGATGGAGATGTCTTGGGCTAACTCCTCCAGAAAAGTCAGGAAGAAAAGCAGGTTTTGATGGGAAGATAAAGAGATGGTTTTTAACAATGTCCTACCTGAATTTGAAGAACCTAAGATAAATGATCTGCAGCTGTGTCTTAGGGAAACTCTAGAAACTGTGATTTTAGAGTAGTTTATCAAATTCAGGTAACTAGTATTTTTTTACTCCAGTTCTGCTAAACTACTCTTCTTTCTCCTCTGTCCAGGTTACACTTAAAATAGTTTAAAAAGAAGAAATTCCCCAATGCTAAACTTTACTCCCTTTGAAAACCACATACAATATATAAAAGAGTTCTTCTGGTCAGCAATTCTCATTTTCACTAAGGGGTGTATGGGGGCATGTTTCCACACACCAAGTAATTCTTGACATTGGGTATCCTACAATTGCACTCAATTCTGATATTATCTACCCAAAGACAGCATCAGACTCCACAGCTTAAGGGCTCAGTCCTGCAAGACTGCCTTCCCCCAATCTCAACTTCGGACAACAGTAGCAAGCTCAGGTTATCACTTGTGGCTCCTCACCCACCAGCTACAGATCAGAGGATCCCATGACTCCCTCCTTGTGTTCAACTAACTTGCTGGAGTGGCTCACAAAAACTCAGAAAACCTGTTTACTCACTAGATTACTGATTTATTACAAAGGATGTTAAAGAATACAGCTGAACATCTAGATGGAAGAGATGCATAGAGCAAGGTATGGGGAAAAGGCTCTGAGCTTCCCATGCCCTCTCCAGGTGTGCCACTCCCCCTGGATCTCCACCTGTTCATCAACCCAGAAGCTTTCCGAACCTTGTCCTTTGGGTTTTATGGAGGCTTCATTACATTGGCATGATGGATTAAATCATTAGCCACTGGTGATTAATTCAACTTCCTGCCCTGCTCCCCTCCCAGGAAGTCTGAAGAGTGGGAATGAAAGTTCCAACCTTCGAATCACATGGTTGGTTCTTCTGGCAAACAGCCCCCATCCTTAGGTGGGGTCCAAAAGTCACTACATTTGCATAAAGATACCTTTATCTCATCGCTTAAGAAGTTAAAAGGTTTTTAGCTCTATGCCAGGAAAGGAAGGAAAGCCACGTATACATATATTTATTACAAATCAGAATATCACAATTTGTTTATAGCTGTATCCCCACAGAGTAGGTAACTGATAAGTACTTCCTGAATGAAAAAAAGATCATTTTTGAGCTTATCAAAAATGGGAAAGAGAATGACGAGACAGGATCTTTGTCCTCTAATGAGCTAAGCAGTTATTAGCAAAGAAACACCTGAGTACAAGAGACAATGTCACATGCAATGCCTTCTCTTCCCTGTGTTCCTTCCCCTTTTAGAAGGCCACCCCCTCCAACTCCACACCTGGTGGACACCTCTCCCTCTTGCACTTTTCACATGGTACCACCAGGGACTATGGACAAGTAACAGGGTGTCATGAAGATCACTGACTACAGAATCAGACAGACCTGGATTCAAGACAAGATGCCACCACCACTTACTACAGGGCTCTGAAGCAATATTTAGTCTCTCTGAACTGGCTTCCTCACTTTTAAATGGAGCATTACCTGCCTCAGAGGGCTACTGCAAGGTGAGAGAAAGTATATGTAGAGCTCTGAGCACACAGTATGTAGGTGTCACTCAAGGAGTAACCATCATCATCACTGTCAGCAAATTAACTATTTTCTCTCAATCAGTGTTTGCCAAATGTAAATAACTTCAATTGAAATAAAAGGTTATAGGTATTAAGTGAGCACTATGATCATTACAATGATAATAGTTAACACCTGAGTACTTACTATTCGCACGCTGCATGTTTTATATACTTCAGTAGCTCCTTTATTCCTAAGCCAAAGATATTCTAAGAAGCATATTCTAAGAAGCATATTCTGTTCAATTTAACATCCCTAATATTGGGATAATTTTTTGTGGCAGGCAGAATGGCCCCCCAAAGATGTCCATGTCTAATTCCTGGAATTTGTGAATATGTTGTATTACATGGCAAAAAGGACTTTGCAGGTGTAATTAAGGTTATTGGTCTTAATATAGGGGAGTGGCCTGGGTTATCCAGGAATCCCAAGTGAATCAAATGAGCCATTTACAACAGAGAACTTCCTCCGGCTGGAGGCGGAGAAATGGAACAGAAGGTGACCTCCAAGAGATTCCAGGCATGAGAAGGATGTGCCATTCTGCTGGGGGCTCTGAGATGCAGGTTCCAAGTACAAGGACCAGAGAGAAGTCTCTAAGAGCTGAGGAGGCCTCCAGCTGACAGCCAGCAAGGAGGCAGACCTTAGTCTTTACATGCAAGAACTAGATTCTACCAACAGTCTAAATGACCTTGCAAGTGGATTCCTCCCAGAGCTTCCCAGTGAGATTTTGGAATGTAAAAACCAGACCAGAGAAACCAGACAAGCCCATGCTGATTTTTGACCTACAGAACTGTGAGAAAATACATGTGTGTTGTTTTAAACTGCTAAATTTGTGATAATCTGTTATGGCAGCTATAGAAAATTAATACTGTTAGAGTTGATGTGGGTTATACAGAATGGGCAGAATTTTTTTTTCTTTGTGGCACACAGAATAATGGCACGTCTCATAATAGATGGCCTTTTAGATTTGTTAAAATATATTATTATCTCTATTTTGAAAATGGGAAGTCATTTGAGAGGTCAAGTGACTTGCCCAGGTGATTCAGACTGCAGGCTCGAGCTCTGAACCATCACGCACACTGTCAGAAAGCACTTAAGGACTGGGGAATCCTGCTAAAAGGTCAAAGGAAGCCTAACATGACCCCACCCCTCAGCCCGTGTCTGACACAGGATCCTTAACACAGTTGACCACAAACACCTAGCCAGGATCCCAAATTAGCAGGTAAAAAAAAAAGAAAAAAAGAAAAAAGAAAGAAATTCAAGATAGAAGGAGGTACCTACCCTCAGTAGCATTAATTCATTCACTACGATGGACCACCTCAAGGTGATAAGTAACTTGCTAGATACAAGGAATAGAACAGACCACAAGCCAGACTTTATGGAACTGACACTATAGTGTGGGGCGATCAACACTATAGTGACAGAGACAGAAGCACTGGAAGAAAAAGATAAGCATCCGGAGAGCTGAAAACCAATTTCACAAAAGTAATAATCCACATATTTAGGAGCTGACAAGAAAGCACTGGGCCTGGACAATCAGACTCTCCTTTCTGGAGCTTTTAAGAGCCGCTGCTAAATGTAAGACCTCTGAGAGAGTTTTTTGTTGTTTTGTTTTTGTAAGATTTTCTTGTTTGTTTGTTTGATGGAGATGTAGCCTAACTTTATACAGAACTACCTCGTATGAATTTCTAAAAGCAATGTCCTAAATCATAATTTCTCTCTCAATGGATTTCATTTTTAAAAAGAGAAAAATTAATTTGTATTAAAATAGCATCCCAAGAGCTAACTGAAAGAGCATCTCAGAAAGAAAGATGATTCTGTGCAACTCCAATCCTACAACCATTGTCAAATCCCAAATTCTGGTTGGTCACCTTACCTTGTACTTTTACTTTCCTCTTCTCTTTCACTTTGGAAATGAAGTAGACAGCTCTCTGATGGTGAAATCAAAGGTAGAACAGAAGCCCGATTCATCAGATAAACAAAAAAATGTGCCACGCCTAACCTTTCAAGAGATGCATGGGAATGGAAAACTAGATTTCTTAAAAGATTTTGCAGAAATGCCATTGGAATTTATATTCTCAATCTCTCTTGTTTTTGTTTGAGAGGGAGAAATTCTAGACTAGAAGATCATCTTCATAAGGGTTTTGGAGAAGCCCCAGTTTAATAATACCATTAGCTGAAACTATTTATAAATCAGACATTAGCAATTGGCATAAAACCCTACTTTCCACTTCTCTCAATTTTGCACTGACAATTTGGCAGCCAACTCTACCCTTAGGCCCAAAAGAGCCATCATATCCTTAAGTCTGTATTTAAGAGATTTTGACAGCAGTATAGGCAAGAGGCTCACTTCAGGAGGAAAGGTCAAAAAATGACCACAGGAAGATCAATAGGCGTGGACAGCACACAAGAGAAGATACACGACGGCCCCCAGCTTCCACCTTGCTCATAATTTAAAAAATTCAAATGACTCCAAATTATCATCTCTCATTAACCAGATTAGGAAAAATAGAAAGAGATGACACAGTTCTCACTGGTGGGGCTATGGGGAAACAGGCCATCCAACACATTGCCTGTGAGAGGGCAAAATGAGTCAACCCTTCCAGAGGGGGATTAGTGGGGCCTATGATTCAGCAGTCCCATTTCCGGGAATCCATCCTTTAGGTACACCTACACAAGCGCAAAATGACTTATTACACTTTTATTTGTTGCAGCGCTGTCTGTAATAGCAAAAGACTGGAAATAATCCAAAGGTCCAGCAATACAGATTGGCCGAATAAACTATGGTACATCTGCACAATGGAAAACTATTATGCTGAGAGAGAGAGAGAGAGAGAGAACTATGTTTCTATATGCTGATAGAGATCTCCAGGACATATCGCTAATTCAAAAATGCAAGGCACAGAACAATATATATAATATACCATCTTTTGTGAAAGAAGGAGGAAGAGTAAAAATGTATCTTTTTACACGATTGTATTTACAAGTTGCCACTTGTAGAGAGTGTGGGAAAAGCTTGAATGGGATGGGAGATTTCTCAGTGTTTACCTTTTTATATGGTTGTGAGGTATTTTGAGACCATATAAATATAGTTCCTATTTTAAAAAATGAAGAAAAATTTAAAAAATAAGCCATTATTCACAGGAATATGAAGAACAAGACCAGAGCATCTTGGAAGACACAAAGCTAAGAAGGAGTTAAGCTCAGGAGTCTGGGAAATCTAAGTCGAGGTGGGTGAGTTCTCAAGTTGACATCAGTAGTCAGAGAAACCTCGGTCCAGAGTTCAGGAGCTGAGCACAGCAAGCCGGAGAGGTTGATCTCTGCCCTGTTTTGTCACCTGCTGGGTGTGCAAGTTCCTGAGCCCCCTGATATTTATTATAACCAGAAGAGAGTCAGAGAACTGTAGGTGAATGGGACTCACGAGGATTACCTCCCAGGCAGCATGCCAAGGGCATTTATTTGCTTTCTGGATTTAGACAGTTAATGGCTGAAGCATGTCACTCATCAAATATTTACATTAAAAAAGAGAGCAAATCATGTGCCGGAAAATTCTGCTTAATTCAAGAGAGAAGTATTCCTGAAAAGTTCAGACTCCTGGAATTTTGTAAAATCAAATCATATTGTAAATGCAACAGGTAAGTTTGCTATCTAAAAAAATTCTGTAAAGAATTCTTGTTAGGAATTGTTATCTCCTGCTACTTCTGTTTTGGGAATCTGAGTATACCTGAAGAAGGCTGCATTTAACCAGATTAAATGTGAAAGACGTTTCTGTGCCTGTGGGCTTTTTCCACAAGGTGTAGCCTCTCCATAAAACAGCAGAAGGCCAAGGTCCTAAGTACAAATCTGGGCCTTTATCCTCGGAACCACTAAGCAGTTTGATCCAGTAAACATGGCTGATCCTACCTGGTGTGCAGATTCCCTGCCAAGATTGTAGCCAGAAAGAGGAAGTTAATTCAGAGAGCAGGCTTTCTAAAGGATCAACTTAAAAGAGAAAGTGTGCAAGAAGCGCCAGCTGGCACCAACAGGGACACACACAAACTCCCTTTCTTAGTTTTTGGAAGCTTTAGCAACAAATTTCCCCATTTTTTACCCCCTAAACTAGAAATCTTTTTACTCAAGAAGCAGCTCTCATAAGTAAGTTTCAAAGGCTCCTGCAGCCACAGTCCTTTGCATCCTGTCCCCAAGGGGAGGCCCCACAGCTTGTCAATAAATAAGCCCCTTTGCACATTCCCAGGAGTCAGCACTGCATTCCCGTCATCGGGTGGACTGTAAAACTGGTGCGGGGAATCTGGCACGCATCAGGCAATACTGAGCATGTTGTTGGTGTTTGACTAACAGTAAACAATGTCAACAACACTCCAAGTGCTTTACCTGTCCCTTAGGTAATGATGAACAAAAGAGAAAGAAGAAGCCTGTCACAGGGAACATGTATCATTGAATGTGCATGTCCTAGCAGATACAATGAATTTTACTTTTTTCATTAAAAAAGAACACTTGGTTCATGCACTTGGCTAGCACACACTGCAGAGTGTGGTCTTATTCCTTCATTCTACTGGCATTAAGCACCTACAATGTGCCAGACTCTGCCAGCTCATGGCATTTATCGTGGCTGAAGGGGCTGTGAGAGGCAGAGATGCTACTGGCCTCATTGTGCCTTTCTGTGAGTTAGAAAAGGCAACCCCTCCTAGTGGACCTAACCTGGCAGGCTTGTTGGCGTCAGAAAGAGCACTTTCCTTCTGGCGGCAGCAATTCTAACCCAGGGCACATGGTTTTTTGAGCAGATTTGAGCCCCCACTTGTTTCCTTGGCCAGCAGTCTTATGCAGTGAATATGACCTAATCAAGAGTTCAAGGTAGCCTTGTCAAGAAATCATAATCCAATCCTTCTTCTTGGCCAGACATCCAATCCCACCTGACAACTTGTCTGAGCAGCCAATCATGACCTTTTGTGAAGCCCTGTGGTGTGCCAGGCACAGTTTAATAACTCAAAAGGGTTTCAGTAGTCTAGGTACAGGACAGGTACCAAGCCTGCCAGTTTCAACTCTTTTCCAATTTGCCGGATATTCTGGCTGAATAAACTGGTGTGATGGTTTTTTAAAAATAAAGTTCTCACTAAGCCTCAAAGCCCAAGCAGCATTTGGATTTGGATTCCTCTTTCCATCTTTAGATTTACCTAGCTCACGCTGAGAGCTAAACTGTGTTGGTAGCTCCTCTGCAGTAATTTCTCCCTGAAAATCAGGCTATGTTTAAGGTGACTGTAAGCTTGGGGTCTTAGTTAAAGGGTCCCAGTGGGGGCTGAGGGTTTACTATCCAGTGCTCAGGGACATCTTGGCTGGTAGCATCTGCAGCAAAATAAAAGCCTGATTATTCTACATTGGCAAAGGTAGGATTCTACTCTCAATGGGCTCATGTTGGTTTGCACACAGCCATTTGAAATAAAGGCAACTCTCCATGCATAGAATGCAAGTGCAGAGACAAGTGATCCAGAGCCCACTCCACATTTGTGATGACGCCAACCCAAATTAAACCAAAACTTGCGCTTCTCATCTTGGTCAACCAAATGGGATCTTATGTCAATGATGTGACATTGACTGCAAGGGGAATGGTGGTCTGTTCCTTAAGAAAGCACACAGGATATAAAGCCTCTTGTACCTCTAGCCCCAAAGTCACCCGCTTACAACCAAGAACTTGTGAAAAATTACAAGATTCTTAGCAACTAATTCACTGAGGCAAACCTAAAAAAATTATTCTTTTAGCTATTAATTCTCCAGCAGAGTTAAAAGTATCAAAAGTCTTAAGAGTCTACAACACCCTGGTTTTTATTATACAGTAATCCTCTGAAATGTGGACCCATTAAAAGAAGACACAAATCCTCCTTGTCAGAGGATGGCAACCAGACACTCACAACTAAGCACTTTTACAATGCCCAATAAAACCTGACATGATAAACCAAACATTTAAGTGACACTAGAAATCATTTTCAAGAGACATGGCAATAAACAGAATAATCCAGCTAGAAGTAACCTTCAAGTGAAATCACCTCTGCTTTCTGCCCTGGATCCAAGCCACCTGCTCACTACTCTCCATTCGTTCTCAAGAAAGGAAAAGTGGGCGGGGCAGAAGATGTTGGTATGAGATGGTTTTAGAACAGAACTTAGCCAGGCCAGTTTCTTTATCTGTACTCTCAAGGTCCTCTTTGGGAGTCCAGGGATGGGAGGGCCGACTTCACAGATCACTTCAGGTCTGCTGGGTCTCTATGCAATTTTGGGAGCTTCAACTTCTTTGGCTGAAGAAGAGTGAATTCGATAAAAGGCATTGATAATTCTCCCTCATGTGGGTCATCTTACCCCTTAAAGGAGCCCTCTCTTCATGCTTCTCATTTTGGTTTATAGCTTCTAAATGGACTTCCTCCATAAAATCCCTTTCCCTCAACTTTTAGCTGGATGAACCTCCACTGCAGCTCTTAGCAGAGTACTTAGTGCAAGGAATGAGGAGTCAGAACAACTCTGGGGCAAATTCTGGTCTGACCACTTTAGGAACCTCAGCTTCCCCATCTGGACTGTTCTGAGGACTGAGCAAGAGCATGTTTGTAAAGGGCTTTGACTCAGGATGTAGAACAGCTCAATCAATGAAGTCACACAATTCTGCTGTATTTTATCTATTGAACTTTCCTGTTGAACTAAGTACACTTAAGTCTTCCTCATGACTGTTTTGCAGGCATCTGATGCACTGAAGGTGTTGGATGCACACAGCTTGCCAATGCAGGGCCTCAATCGGGAAAGGGACAACTTCTATAAATTCAAGGTTGATGGACTTGGTCTGTGTGCAGACCCTAATTTCAAACACCTCTACAATGATAAACCTGCAAACTTCTGAAAGAGCCTTTTACGGCTAAACAATCTCACTACCAAGGTTCTGACATTTAACTTAAGAACCTTCAACTGTTACACGGGCTGGTGTTTTTTCTAAAACAACAACAAAATCCTATGTGTAGCTAATAAACCAGAGTTTTTACTGAATAACTGTTACATAAATGGATTGTTTTTTATTATATACACATGCTCAGTGAAAAAAATTGGGATGTGGAGGAGAGAAAAAAGCATTATAATCCCATCATCCATTTTTTCCTGTAGTTTCCTCTAGACTTTTTTTCTAGGCATAAACTTTTTTTAACCTAGTTATAATTGTAATGATGTGCTGTAACTATGCTAATTGCCCTTCCCCTACTTAACCTATTGTAACATAGACTTCGTGATTACTGATTTTTTAAAGTTTCTAATAAAGAAAGTAAGACTGGGATCTAGGAGAATTAATTTGTTGAACAAAGTAACATTGCAATCCATTCCACATTTAAAAGATGCAATGACAATTGCCTAATTATATTCTCTTACTTCATAAGACTGCTTGGCAGGACTTCTTAAATTATTGAGCTTTTCTAGTTTTTTTGGGAAACGTTAAAATTTCATATAGTTGTTTTTTTGCTACAAAAATAATACATGCTCATTATATAACATTGAGGAAAATTTCAGTAAGTAATAATTTAACATTAATATTTATTGAACATAGCTATGTGCCAGGCACTGTTCTAAATGCTTTAGATTAACTAATTTATTCCTCTCAATACATAAGTGAAGCACAGAAATATCAAGTACTTGCCACACTCTACACACCTAGAAGCATGAGCCACGAATCCATCACTATGCTATGATCTAGGAGTTAAAAGATAAGTAATTTATTCAATCACGTCCTCCATTACTTCAGAGTATAATGTCACAGGCAAAAACAATTCGTAACAACACTGCACCCTTTACAGTTATTTAAAAATATTATAAAGCACCATCTTGGCATCTCTGTGGAACAATTAGTAAAATGAGAAATCATGAGCTATGATTCTAATCAGTCTAATCCTATGCGCCCGATGGGCATTAAAGAAAAACAACAGGTGCTTAAAAGGGTTTGTTTTTAAAGATGGAAACTTTTTAAAAATGTTGCAAATGATTCAATGATATGATGAGCAGATTTCCTGAATTAAGTGAACATCCATTCCCATAAAAGTTTGTAATCAATCATAAAGCTTTTACAAAACATTTATGAAACACTCCCAGTCAATCCTAAACAGTGCTTACGGCTTATCTGTTGGCATTGGACATCAGTACATGAAAAAATAAATACTGAATATCCTTGGGTCACATGTTTTCATACTTTAATTAAAAATGATACTTGGTTAAAAACAAATACTTCTGTTCTGGTTTAATTACCTACCCAAGGCTAACAAACATAACTATTTGAAATATAAATTCTCTTTAAATTTAAATATAATTAATGAAATGTTTCTGACTGCATGGTTTTAAAAAAATGTTAGAGAACATTTAGTGCCCTGACTATAACTTCAACACTAAAAACATATTTAAACTGTTAATCCATTATTCATAATTATTCATATATACTGCGGTAGAAACATAACACACATGTACACGAATATTTTACATATATCTATATATCTAGCTCTATCTATAAAATTAGGTGCCTTCTTTGGAATTTAAAATTGCACTATGTAGTGTTTCCAGAACATTCAAGCTGCCTTCCCTAATTTATCCAATAGCCTCCTGCTAGAGTAAGCTAGATAAATAAAATATCCAATAATTTTGAACATTAACTGTGTGTCAGGTACAGTCAAAATGTTTTCCAAAGATTGTTTTATATTTTTATAAAAACCTAAGAGAAGAGACCACTATCATCCCCATTTTACAAATCAGACTGAAAGATATGAAATAACTAATACTCTCATCCAGATCTAACACCAAAACCCATACCACAAACCACTGTTAAACTGCTTTTATTCCAAATGAAGCCTCAGAAAAATTTTATTTGAATTCTACAATTTACCTCCCTAGATTAAGCTTAAGCTGACGTATAAAACTTAAAAAACAAAAAAACGTACACCCAATAGAAATCCAAAACAATACATAACATAATTCTAAATTTGAATTTTTTCTTCTCTCAGAGAGAGGTTTTCAAATAAAACAAAACTAATCCGGTATTAGCTAACCATTTCCTCAAGTGTTTTCACTATGAAGCTCTTTACTGTCACAACTTGACAAACCACCCATGTCCTTCAACAAGTGACAACACAAGCCCAACACTGCAAATCTCATTGTTAGAGGGCTAGTTTTTTAAATGAGACTAGAGCTTGCTACACAGAACATTTTTATAATATTAATCTTTTCAGTCTCTTGTGAAACACAGATTCACATTTTTATGTGTTTCTACACAAATCTACATGCTGTCTGGATTCAACGCCAAGTGAATTATCTGCTTTAAACATAATAAAAACACAACTGCATTTTTATAAGGTCTAAAGGTGCAGTGATTAGATTGTTCAGCATTTTTCTGGACTTAAACCAGGGTTTTATGGGGCTAGTTAACTGTTACAAACTCAAAGGGACTAAACATTTGATCCAAAAGTCCTTTTATCACCGGTCTCTATAAAATTATGTGGTGTGTGAATCCTATGTTTGTTTATTGGAAAAGGGACTTGCTAATACAATTTGGTTTAAAAGAAAAGAAAAGAAAACAGCTTACTTGAATGTGATTGTTTTGGCAATAGTCGAACCCAACCCCGTCTCTCTAGCGCTGCCTGCCTTCCTGGTTCTCCTAGGTGAGGGCCGCCATCCTGTAATAATTTACACCGAGAGCTGAGAAGCACCAGCAATGGTGCAGTACGGTGACTAGAGCTTTAAAAAAAAAAAAAAAAGGGCGAACTCCGCTTTTAAAGTAGAGAACACAGATACAGACCCTGTCTCTGACAACATCCGAAAGATTCATTATAGACAATCTATTCAGACGAAGCTACAACAGCCCCAGGAAATACAGTGTCCGAAAAGACAGCGGGGGGTTGGGGGGGGAGGAGGGCTGGAAATAACTGATGGGAAGGAAGTTAATCATGTGAAGTTTCTCTAACTCCAAGTCTAATAAATCCCCGATTTGTTTCCAGTCGAAGCAGCCATTAAACGTGCCCTGACACGTGCGCGCAGGGGACCTCCCTTCTGTCTGGTTTTTGGCCATTTCCTTCTCTATGCACTTGTTTGTATACATACAACCACGCCTGGACAGGGATGACCATAAGATGACAACCCTCGTCAATTTCTTCATTTAGATTTCCAGTTGCCCAAAGTTTCACTCTACCGCAGTGATTTAACCAGAATCACCAGTTCCTTTTCGAAAGTTATGAATGGTTTAAGTTTACAAGACACAATCATAAGTCGAGGGACAAGTAAGTCAGTGTGGGGGGACTTTAGTGACAACGTTCGAAATTGTGCTTAATGGATATGCCGTAGTTAAAATTAAAAAAAAAAAAAAAGGAAGTCACACTGATCCACGAAATAAGTGTCCCTGCAATACTTTCTAAAAATCACGCAAGACTCAGGTCTGAGTCTTGCCCTCCCCATATATCAATCACCTGCAAATAGTCTCCGAATCACTCCCCGTTCGGAGGTCCTTAGCGGGATGTGTGCTCTGGGTCATCCTCTCTGTGACACGCTATTTCCCCGCTCGACCCCAACGCCCAGCGGGTTCCAGGGCTGTGCACCCGCAGACCAGTCCCAAGAAAGAGCGGAAGAAAGTAGGGAAGAGGGGCGTGGCGCCCGGGAAGCCCCCAGAGGCCCTCCCTCCTGGAAAACCTGGCACCACCTCAAAGACGGGGCTGGGGACACGGGACCTTCCCAGCACCAACCGGGCGCGGGACGCACGACCACGAGCCGGCAAAGAAGCGGGGACATCTTTCCCCCGTCCCCCGCCCCAATCCTAAGGGTCGCGTCTCCAGCCCCAGCCCCAGCCCCGCGGGTCCCTGGCTTCCCGCGCCCTCCGGCCGCCGCCCGTCGGGGCGAGCGCGCCGTCTGTCCCGGGTCTCGGCGTCCCTTGCCCTCCCTCCCCCATCCCCTTCTCTGGAGCCTGGAGCCTCGACCAGTCCCCGCCCTCCGGGACACTCTTCCCTTCTTCCTTCCTTCCTCCGTTCCCTCCCTCCATCTCGCTTCCCAGCACCGGGAACTCGGAGGCGGCCCCCGAACTGGCCAGCCGACGCCGGGCGCTGCGCCTCTGTCCTTGCGGGGATCCGACTCACCTCCTGCGCCTGCCCCTCGGTGCTCACTAGTCCGCCCGTGCGCTGCCCCGCCGCCGCCGCCGGGGACTCGGTCTCTAAGGGCTCCTGGAGACGGCTCCGACCTCTCCTCCTCCACCTCCTACTCCTCTGGCTGCTCGGGCGCCGGCTCCGCCTCGCTCGAGGTAGGCGGGGCGGAAAGCCCGACGGGCGGGGCGGTGGCAGTGGCGGCCCAGACTCCTTCCTCCGGCTCTGGCCCTCCCTCCGGCCCAGACGCCCTGGCTGTTCCCGGGTTCGGTTGCCGAACCCGTGTCGCGCGCGTCCAGGCCGGCAGAGAGGGGAGGTCAGGAGCTGTGAAGCTCCGCAAAGGTCTGGCCGCCTTGGCCATCTCCATTTTTCCTTCCCCGAATTCACGGAGGCCCTGGAGTTCAAGGACTCTCGGACACCCCACTTCACGACCCTCCAGGGGGCTGCTATGACTCCTCGGAAGTTTCTTCGCGTGCAAACGCCTCGACAACCCTTATGCCAACAGTCCCCTGGGCCGCGAATAAGCGCGCTGCCAACCCCCTTACACCAAAGTTAGGCTCTGCTCCAGGAATTTCTTAAGAAAACAGTCACAGTAAAATTTAAAGGGCCCTGGGGCCACGGAGAGGTTTTGTTTCCCAGAAAGTGGAGATATAATTGCAGATTGTTGAATTTGAAGTACATTCGCCTATTATGAGCTTCCCTCCATCTCTCCCCCATGAAATTTGTGTTTCCGAATGCCCAGTACCTGGTAGAGTTCTGTGTAATGAATTAATTGGATTTGGTTGGTCTTTTCTGGATGGATTCAGGGTCAGGTAGTTTGAAGAGCCACTTCTGTTTCCACAGACTTCAAACTATACATACGAGCATTCAAGGAACATTCATTGAGCACCTGCTATGTGCCACACATTGCACCAAAGGTGATGAGAAAGACATCAAGATGAATCAGGGGGCAGACCTCTCAAAAAGCCCAGAAAGAATCCAGAAAGAGTCAAAAAGATGGATGTTCAGAAGTCTTACCACTTAGCTGACATATTCCTAAATATCTGCTTTCTTGTTTTACAAGGTGGAGATAAAAGAGAAGGTGAGGCCAAAGTAGGTCACTTAGAACCAGCGTGGGCAGAGTCCATACTTGAATTCTAAGAGCACTGATGAGGGAGGGATATTTGTGTGTCGAGTTTCACCAACTGAGAAATGAGAGAAGCTAAGAGCCGAGGACTACAGTAAGGACATATCTTCACTCTTACTTTCTTCCTGACCCTTATTCAAGTAGCACTCTGGGTGAAATCATTTGACCAGGCTGCAGAAGGAATGCTGCAGGTAGAGGAAGTCTGTGCTTGGATGCTTTGCCCCAGGAGTGTGGTCATAGTAACGTATGGATGGCAGTACTTGTCCAGTGCAAGCCACAGCCTGCCAGGGGAGCCCTTTATTTCCTGCTCTGTACAGTGGTAGGAAATGCTTGATTGATTTACAGACACTGACAGTTCCAAGGATACACCCTATGCAAAACAGCGTGATGCCAATAGGGACTGAGACTGTCACACACTGGAGTTTGTATCTTTTGGCCACAGACTATAGAATCAACTCCTACAGCCCTACCAGTAATTTCCATTTTGAGGGCACTTTATAATTTAGTAAATGCTTTAATGTACACAGTCTCATTCATCTCTTGCAAAAACCTAAAAAAAGGAGGCATTCAAAACTTAAATGGCTTTCCGAAGTTTTTCTAATTCAGTGCTATTCAAAATGTGGTTCATAGAATAGTGACAGTCTGGGATGTTACCCATCTCTAACGCAATAAGCATAGAAATTAAAGATGAGCACGTAGAAACTTTTATAGCAATTTGACTGAGTAATTTTCTGCCTGTTGAATCTAATAACTAAAAATATGGCCTTGTGTTTTGTATGTCTTTTATTTCATTTTTCTCATTATTCATTTAGTATCTATCGTGTCGTAGAAAAGCATCAGCCTGCAACAGATTGAAAATGAAATGCCATAGATAGTTTGAGAAGCACTGATCTGGTTAGTAACAAGGCAGGAATAATAAAAGCTAACACTTCCACGGCAAATGTTACTTTAAATACTTTGCATATATTACTTCTTTTAATCCTCCTAACAGCCCTAGCAGGTGTGCACAGGGAAGTTAAGTCATGTAGTCCAAAAGTGGCAGAGCCAGAATTTAAACTCAAAGCATCTGGCTCCAGACTTTGTGCTTTTACTGATGGCCCTGGATCCAGTGTTCTTTCTACTCTGCTGATATGTACAAACTTCAGCCATTCACATTTCTTCATTATATCACTGTACCTCCTATATGCTTTTTCAATTTATATTTTTGATTGACTTACTTTTGTTATTTCTTTTGTTTATTAACCTTGCTATTAGTAATTCCACCCCTGAAATTTTGAGTTTGATAGGCAAGCATCTATATCTTACCCTAGATCACATTAAAATACATACCTAACTCCAGCAAAGCTGTCAGTGATCTGCCCTATCCGCTCCAACCCTTTTCCAGTTTTGTGTACATTGGCTTCAGGTGTGCTTTCATTCCCACCATGGGCACCTGCATCTCCTTATCAGAGTACCACTCTCAGCTGCAGGATTTGCTTTGCCTGTGCATGGGGCAGCTGAAAGTGCCTAGGAATTAATGTGCTTCTGCCCCTGGCCCAGCCTTTAATCAGTGACTGAAGAGTATGAAGATATAAATATTCCAGTTCTTTTGCCCCCAGTTGGGATAACTTCAGGGTAGATCTCTTCTATAGAGCTCCCTATGAGATTGGACCAAATTCTCTCTCTTCCCCTATGGAACTTTTTGATATCACATTGTTTTTAAAATTATTATTATATAGAGAGGTAATATTGGTTAACAACATATAAGTTTCAGGTGTACAACATTATAATTCAATGACTGTGTACACCATAGCATGCTCACCACCAAATGTCTAGTTACCATCCATCACAGTATATTCGACCCCCTTTGTCCATCCTTGCTTGCCTTTCTTTTCTTTCCAGGTCCCACTTTCCACTCCTCTCTCAGTGTTTTTTAGGAACACTTCCTAATCAGGCCCAACTATGTGATTTGCAGAGCCCAATAAAAGATTTAAGTTTATAAATTATTAAGAATTTCAAGAGAGTTAAATCAAGTATGGGGCCCTGTGCAGTTGCACAGGTGTGTGTGCGACTCTACTGCTTGCATATTACTGAGGCTGGCCTGGATGCTAATGAGTCATTTTTACTTGAGTCTTCACATCAGGGTCTGCTTCTGGGGAATCTCAAGTTAAGATAACAACTACTAAAGTAAAATCCAGCCCATCCGAGAACTACCAAATCATCTTGTGTAACACACTGGTGTTCAGCATCCCACAATTTGGGAGGCTGCTCCTAGTAGGAGAATGGGTTTTATCAAGTTGTGTGTAAAAAGATCTTTATCCATAGAAAGAGGTATAGCAGTTGAGAATGGTTTAGTTTAACAAGATGACGACACAGGAAACCTGGGTTTAGTCCCAATTCTGAGTGATGTGCACAAGGTATGGATTTGGGTGGAATCTTAGTTTGAGTTACTTGGAAACACACCTTGCATGAAGAAAGCTTATTGGTGAGTGGTTAAAAAGATATATCTGAAAGGTAGTGAGACTGTCAGCATTGGGTGGAGGGAGAAGCTGCCACTCAACATGGTTACAGCTGGGCCTATAGCCTAGGGGGGAACTGAAGTTGGTGGCTCTTCAGAGTTGGACTAAATTGAGTTCAATGGACTGGGCTTTTGTATCTCCATATCCTGCATTCCTGGGAAGAGATATAGCCATGGGCAAAGCAGATCCACTGACGGACACAGCTGTGAGTGGTCAGGAACCAATATTCCCAGCAGCCCCCGAATAAATGTATCAACCCTGAACAGAGGAGAATCTCCCCAGTATATACTTTAGATGGGTTCTCTCTGAAAGCTCACTTGGGCTTACAGTCAACCATAACGGGAATACTCAACCCAGCCCAGGAGGGCCTGACTCCTTGGTCTTTCATGTAGCACCTGGGCAATTCTTGGCTGCACTTTACCTTCCTCATACTATGAGCCTATTTAATTTTCTATTGTTTACTTTCCTGAGACGTCTTTTAAACATTTTTCCTTCCTTTTTTTGTGTGTCTGGCCCAACTGTTTTCTTACCCTGCCCCCCACATGGCACTCAAGAAAAAACAAACCAATAAAGCAGTACCCTGCGAAAGAGTGGCACTGTAATAAAGTAAAATAGTATGCATTATGAGATGAAGCCTTTGGCATAAAGTCCTGACTTTGCCACTAAAAAGCTCTGTGAATTTGGGGCAGTCACTTAGCCTTACCAGGCCTTTGCTTGTCTTTAAAATAAAGAGATTGTAAGAGAATGGTCCCTAAGTCTGAATTCTATGGAAATTACAGTTTTTAAAAAGATGTTTTTTCCTGCTGTATAAGCCCTTATGACACAAGCAAGAGAAATGGTTTTATAATTCAGGACGACTGATTTTTAAAATTAGTTGCAGTTTATATGTGAACCTCTATGCCTTGAACTCCTATTCAACATTCAATAAGAATACCCTAATTAAAGCATCGGTAAGAAAGAGATGCATGAAATAACATGAAAAACAGGACAAATCAGTCAAACTGTCAGTGACCAGGTCGCCACAGATTTCAGAGCAATTTTTCTGGGATATCAGCTTTGCTTCTTAAGGATTTTCGTTGATCTTGTTGCACATGGCCACACTCTTTGTCTGAACCTGCCCTAGAAGTTATGGAGAGCTATCTTCTTTTCAATAGGTTACCTGGGTAAGTGTTTTACAAACTGGTTTTTCTGCTCAGTCAGAGGCTGCCATATTCCCATGTAAAAGTTAGGTCAGGAAGAAGCACCCACATCTTGGAAATTCCGAAGTAACTTGTTGAAACATGTATCACCGCAGGCAGGAGCTATGACCAAGACTGTAGCTGCAGATCAGTAGGCAATTTGACACAGTTCCATCTTCAAATAGGTGGGAGCCTTCAGAGGCCTGGGTGGGAGTGGCCCAAAATTGAGTCACTAACCCACATTAGTTAATTACTAACTTAATGTGAGCTTTCTAGGGCCCTCTAATTCTAGAGGGCTGATGTCCCCAGACACTGTTATCTAAAGATCAAATATATGGCTCTAGAGTTAGTAAATTTCCCATCATTGGAGGGGTTCAACCAGTGGTCAGCTAGGAAGTGGAGAGGTAGAGGATATCGGGGGTAACAACCCAAATGTCTACAAGAGTAAATACAGTACCTCCATATAAAGCACTCTGTGAAAAGATGTAGATCTAAATATATTCACACGACAAGATGCCCTGAATATATTTTTGAACATAGAAAGCAGGTTATAGAAGAACATGTATAGAATTTCCCACTTGTCTACAAAAAAAGCATATGCACACACACAGACACAAATGCCTGTATGTCTGCAGTGATTTTGGAAAATGTTAACAGTGATTTTCTCAGGATGTTGGGATTTTGGGTAACCTATGCTTTTTTATACTCATGAAATTTTTTTTACAGTGAATGTATAACTTTATTATGAATAATATGTTTTTTTCACATTAAAAATATCTCCTTTTTTTTTTCATATTATAAAAAGGAAAAGGCATTATTAAGACCAGGGGTTGGCAAACTACAGCCAGAGGGTCAGACCACCAACAATCTGTTTTAGAAATAAAGTTTTATTGGAACACAACCACTTCCATTCATTTATCTATTGTGTCTGGCTGTTTTTGCTTTACAATGATTGAGTCGAATAGTTGTGATGGAGACCTTATGGCCTGCAAAGCCTAAAATATGTATCTGCCTTGTTAAAGAAAAAATGTGGCAACCCTGATATGGACAATTAGACTAGAAAACTTTTTCAGTATGGCAAATTGCAACCTAGATATTACTAATTCTTCAGATTTCAATGTATCTGAATTTTCTATTTAAAAAAAATGGTCTACATATTTGAAAGTACCTCCCAATTCTGAGTAGTGATTATAACAATGGAGTAAAGTAACAATAGCAGCATTTGGATAGTTAATGTCTATATATTCTCCTTCCTCCTGCCCCTCTTTCTCTTATTCTTTTACTCCTAGTCCCCTTTTTCTCTGCCTAGTTCTCCTGCTCCTCCTCCTTTTTCCGCTGTACTTCTTCCTTCTCGTCTTCACAATGAGGTAAGGTCACCAGCATATTCTTTGTTTTGCCCCCAAATGCTATTCTACTTGAGAGAGGGCCAAGTGGAAGACAGGTTCCTCTCTCCTTCAGGCTTGGGTCTCTCCAAGATAGAATGATGAGGAAGTCCCAGATGAAGTAAATCATCCCTGGACAGGAGAGGTGAGGTCCCAAAGCCAGAGGAGCTGTGGAGGAAAAGAGGGTGTCAGGCTCTAGGGGGAAAGCCTGGGAACTAGATAAGACAAATTCTCTCTTCCTTCATTCCTCATTCTCACTTTCCTCCAGTTTTCCTTAAAGCTTTCCCTCCCTCACAATCCATGTGGCTTTCAGGTACACAGAGAAGATTTGGGATTTTTCTCCTTCACTGTCAGTGGTACCCAGCATCAATGCTCTCACAGAAACCACGCAGGCAAGGTTAACTAATGCCAGTCCGCATGGTGCCAGGCCCTTGCTCATTTCCAGAACTTGACCAGAAGAGCTGGATGTTGGCCCTGATGTGGAATTCACTCAGATGTTAAGTAATTAAGTGGTTCAACAGAAACATTCTCTTTGTCAACCACTCACCTCGGATCTTCCCTGAAGAAAATATAAAGTCTCAACAGCGTCATAAACAGAAGCAGCCTGGTAGATGATGTTTAGATTATTGGTCCATTTATAGCCTATGCTATAGACACAGTCAACGATGTGGACCTGTGAGTTAAGTTGTGATGGGAATTGAAAGTATTTTCTCTGGCACTCTGATAACAGACCTATTAATTTCATTTAGCTCTATAGTCTGGTGAGAATGGAAAATACCAAGCCTGCAACCTCTGTGACTCTAATTTACACTGCAAAGTTCTCAAATTATCTAAAGTGTTCTTTTAGAGTGCAAGGGAATCTCAGGAAATATGATTAAAACGCTTTTTTTTTTTTTTAGTATTCCAGTAGTACCCTAGAATTATTGAGGTAATAGAGTAATACCAACAATAACCTAAATCCTGGCATTGTTGTTGGTATTACTCTATCATCTTAGTATTTTTAAAAATAAAAATACAAACTATTTCTATCTTGAGACTACCCTGAGAGTTACATACTACGTTGAAATTTTAAATGTAAAATAGATGCTTTATTTTAAAGAGCATTCTGACCACATTCCTCTCCTGTTTAAACCCTTTCCAGGTATCTTACTGTTTTCATCCTCGTTCCAGGGTTGTTACTAGGAAGGTTGAGCATCTTTTCTTATATTAGTCATGTGTGGTCCCAGTACCAATTTGGGCATGGATCTACGTCCAGCAGCCTCTAATGGATTGTGCTGGATATTTCTGTTTTCACATAAATAGCCCTGAGCTTTATTCTGAAATATAGTTAAATTACTTGGAAACAGATTTATTCTTTTAGATCTTGCTTTTAAGATTTATTCAGCAGAATTGGAGCAGTTATCACTCTAGGGCTAATTCCATGCCTCTCCACCCCCCTCCCCCCGCCCCACGCGCCCCACCCATTGAAGCAAGGTCTGTATGTCCATTCAAGGCTCCATAAATCTTGAGGTTTTCCAGTCTGGTGAGAAGAGGCATCATTCTAGGCCCCATATGAACATCAGGCACTGTTGCCCTCTAATCCTGACAGATGCTTCTTTCTCTAGCCTTGGGTAGCTGCTTCACCTGCCTGAGCTCATCATTACTCATCATAGTTATCATAGGCATTATCATGATCAAGGGGGAGCTTCTGCTAGTCTTTGATTTCCCTTTCTGTTCAGCTCTTTTCTCTTTGGTTCTCTGTCCTGTGGATCCCAGGAGCCTTAGTCTCCCTGAACTCTTATCCCCATCTCCTCAACACAAGGAGCCGATGAGGCTCTTCCTGAATCCCCCCATTCTCTGCGGTAGCCTGAAAACTCTCTCAGGGCAGTAAGCTGGAGGGCTGGTAGGACTTATTTTATTTGTTTTCCATCTCTCAGGGATCACTATCCTTTTGTCAACTGATGTACAGTGTTTTGCAAAATGTCATTTCATATATTTTGTCTGTTTTTAGGTTGTTTGAGATAAGAGGAGGAAAAAAAAAAACAGTTCCTTTACTCCTTCTTGACTGTAAGCAGCAGTCTCCCCTATTACTCTAAATAGTATATTCTTCTTTTCCACTTATCATTGCTTAGTGTTGTTTCGTACATTTATTATTATTTTTAAATTGTCTGTTTTCTTCATCAGGCTGTATGCCCTATGAGGGCACTTACTATGTCTGTTGTATCTTCAGCTCTTATAACATTGCCTGACAAATAGTAGTTCTCATTAGATATTAAACGAATGAATGAATAAATGAATGAGTGAACGAGTGAATGAATAAAATCTAGACCAGGGCCAGAATATGGGAGGCTTTGAATGCCAAATCAGGAAAGTGAACAAATTTTGCTAAGAGCTGAGGCTCCTATTCTGAGCCTAGAAGGACATAGGTCAAATTCTATTCATTTGCAATTTAAAGACTTTGGGACTCGATGTTAGAAACTTCACTCAAACTACACTGCCTGTAAATTTGCCAAAGCTCTTGGTGGATTAGGTCATATTTTTGGAATCTGCTTGGAATTTAGAGACCTGGCAGCAATAATAAATCTTGCCTTTGACCCTGCCTCTTAATCTGATTGGCAATAAGCCCTTTACAAATATTAATTATGTCTCACAATGGGGTTGCCACTCTGACCTCTTTTCTTAGCCTGGTAACACTGGGACCAGTGTTCAGCACTCCTGTCCCATAATAGCAAGCTCACTCCTCCTTCCTAAAAGAGAAAGGTTAAGGTACCATCTTTACCAACGCCCTTAAATTAATTAGTGTCATAATGATGAACTTACAATTGAGTAATTTTTATAAAAACCTCATGTGATAATTGCAAAAGGCTCTCCACTGGTCTTTCTGACTCTAGTCTTCAAGATAGTTCACTGGGGTACAGTATAAAAATATTAGAAATCATAGCTACATTTATTTTGTATCTTTTCCTTTTGTTAGTATGGTAGTTCAGGTATATAATATATAAATAAAAACACCTATTCTGGGGCTGCATGCTCTAAGTCTTTCCCGAGGAAATTCGCAATAAAAAATGTTTAGCAATCACAGATCTAGTCTCTCTCCCAACCCCTGCTAAGCGAGGCCAGATCACTCTTCCTAGAAGTTGCTTCTACTTGTGCCCCTTTCCTTTGCCAAAACAAACAACAAAATGAAACCCCAAATCTTCTAAGTTTTCAGAATAAGAAAATAGCTTTTACAAGTAAGCTGAAGTTGAAAAGAAGGGAGTTTTTCTATGCAGACACAATATTCAGTCCACAACTCTTAATAAGCCCCACATTTGTATAACACATTGTACTTTCACAATGCACTGAATTCTGCCTACGGGCTTTCTGGATTCATAAGAACATGTGTCTGCTCTGATCCAAGATTTGTATATATTTAGTTCTACTCTGCAAAGCCTGTTAGCCCCACTTAGAAACTAAATTTTGGATCCAGAACAATATTTTAAGGCCAACAATATTTCCTTAGGCTCCATCAGTACATGTTAACAGACAGAATTACTGAAGAGATGATGAAAATAAAGAACTTTACACATGCTAAGTTATTTCCTGTAAAGGCAGTTTATAGAAATAGCAATCGAGTGAAAACCAAACTACAACACACTGTGTGTGTGTGTGTGCGTGTGTTTGTGTCTGCGTGTGCGTACATGCGCGGGTGTGTATACGTGTGTGGACAAGAGGTACTAAGGCACCAGACAAATGAGTGAAGAAGCTATTGTAGAAGAGGAACCGCTGGCCATGGCCAGATACAATATGCGTCAGGTGAATTAGAAATGAGCTGTCCACTTAGGATGCTTCCTTATGTTGGCTATTATAAATAACGCTGCAATGAACAGGGGGTTGGGGCACTGAGTAAAAAGGGTGAAGGGATTAAGAAGTACAAATTGGCAGTTACAAAATAGTCACGGGATGTAAAGTACAGCATAGGGAATATAGTCAATAATATTGTAATAAATGTATGCTGCCAGGTGGGTACTAGACTTAAGAAGGGATCACTTTGTAAGTTATATAAATGTCAACCACTATGCTGTATACCTGAAACTAATATAATATTGTATGCCAACTGTAATTGCAAAAAAATTTTTTTGTTTAAAACAGGTTTTTTGTTTTGTTTTTAATATTTTATTTATTTTTTATTTTTCAATTATAGTTGAATTGTGAATAAAACAGTGACACCTATTTAACTCAGGTGCAGAGGCTTCAGCTAACCATATTTCTTAACTTAGTTTTTAACTTACCTTCATTATTAATCTTTAGAAGGACTTTCTCTTGTTTGATTGTATTTTCATTCATACCTTTTTACCCTATTCCTACTCCCTCCATAGACAAATATTATAGTTCTGATGTG
Organism: Pteropus vampyrus; assembly: GCF_000151845.1. Taxonomy (NCBI): domain Eukaryota; kingdom Metazoa; phylum Chordata; class Mammalia; order Chiroptera; family Pteropodidae; genus Pteropus; species Pteropus vampyrus. Next base: position 5,691,438 of record NW_011888896.1, on the reverse strand, counting down.
TATCTTTT